>NW_024871188.1:967500-1391114 GCF_019054845.1 Dipodomys spectabilis | reverse complement strand
ATGAGCCAGCTGCCTTACAGCTCTGTGTTCCATGATTAAACACTCATCTCAGCCAGACACCGCGGCTCCCGCCTGGCATCCCAGCTACGCAGGAGGGCTGAGAGCCGAGGATCGCAGTTCAAAGCCAGCCCTGAGCAGGAAAGTCCACGAGACTCTTTTCTCCAGATAACCAGCTAAAGCTAAAAGTGGAGCTATGGCTCACATGCGGGAGCACCAGGCTTGGATGGGGGCGTGAACACAGGCTGAATGAGAGCCCAAGGCACTGAGTTCAGCCCTAGGACCAGCACCAAACACAGAAACCCATCGGTCTGGGTTGAGAACGAGGCGTTGGAGCCTGGCCAGAAGATGGGGGTGGTGGCGCGTATGGCCCGGGGGCGTGGCTCTGCATGGAGGCGCGACCTAACCTGTGAGGGCGTGGCTTAGGTGGTGGGGCCGGGGCCTAAGAGCTGGGGCGGGGCTCAAGGGCAGCAGTCACTGAATCTGAGTTCAAATCCAGTCCCCGCCCAGAGTGCGATTCCTCCTTCTGCATTGGCCCATAGACAAATCTATTGCTGGCTGCGTGCACCTACGTCGATTCTACATTCTGAACTTTCATGTTTTTGTCAGTCCTGGGGCTTGAACTCAGGGCCTGGGCTCTGTCCCTGAGCTGCGTTGGCTCAAGGCTCATGGCTCTATCACCTGAGCCACAGCACCATGTCTGTCTTTTTCTGGTGGTTTCATTGGAGATAAGAGTCTCAGGGACTTTCCTGCCTGGGCTGGCTTCGAACCCAGATCTTCAGATCTCAGCCTCCTGAGTAGCCAGGATGACCGGCGTGAGCCACGAGGGCTGGTGCTGTGTTGATTTCACTCACTTTACTTCTGTCTTGCAGCACTTGGGAATGGAACCCCCGGAACTTGGCCTTGCTTGGCTAGAAACTCAAGGCTGAATGACAGCCCCCGCCGCACCCCCCCCCCCCCCCCCCCCCCCCCCGTTAACTTTGCTATGTAGCCCAGGCTGCCCTGGGACCTGCGGTCTTCCTGTCTCTGTCTTGTAGACGACGGGATTACAGCCATGCACCACCATACCCGGCTACCTGTTGCGGTGTGCAAAGGTCATATAGCAATATTGAAACACTGGAAGTTTGACATGTCCTGGCTCTGGGCAACGTGACCCTGCTTAGGATGTGGGGGACTGAGACTGAAATCTTCCCTCACTCAGCTTGCTTGCTCTGCTGGTGCTGTCCCACTGGAACCATGCTGCCAGCCTGGCATTTTGCTGGGGAAATGGAGATAGAGTCTTATGGACCTTTCTGCCTAGGGCTGGCCTCAAACCAGCCCTCAATGGCCAGGTGAGTTAAACCCAGGTCCTCTTCTCCGCTTTCTTCATCCCCTTATGCTAAAATTTCGAACTATAATCTGCCCCACCTTCTCTCCATCTCTGTGAAGACTGCAGCTGGATTTGAACCCACAACCTCCCCTGGGTCGGCTTCTGCATCTAAATATTCTGCTTCCAGGTCTCACCTTCTCCATCCCCACCCCTGGTTCCTAAGGGAAGCTTAAAAATGCAAAATAAGACATGTCCCTCTGCCCACCAGCCCTCCACCACCCCCGCCTCCCTCAGGGCCAACTCCCAAGTCCTCCGGCAGCCCACAGGGCCCTGCACAACTCACCCCATGCCCTCCCCGCCTCCCCCCTCCAACCGCTGCTCCAGCCACCCTAGCTGCTGCTGAACCTCCTGCACACGCCACACTCGGGGGCTCTGTCCTGCCCAGGACCTTTGCACAGGCCACGCCCTCCATGACAGCTGTTACTCCTTTTTCCATCTTCAGCCAGGTCTCAGCTCAGATATCCCCTCCTTTGGGGGGCCCCGGGACCTCTCAGATCTCCAGCTCCAATTTTTTTTTCACGCTGATTCCATAATCATACATATTTTAAGCACCAATATTTTTAATTCTCTCTCTCTCTCTCTCTCTTGAAAGCCAAGACAACTGGGGACTTTTTTGTCTCCCCTGGCTCACCCCAGTAGGAACCATGGGAACGAGGGTGCAGTAGTTGCTCAATAAACACAGACCAACCAACGAATGAACACAGACAGCCACGCATGCCCATCCCAGAGAGGTAGGGATTTCTGGGAGTCAATGGCAGCTCTGAGGGGACCCCCCGTCCAGAGCATGAGGGTCCCACCCTCCCCCACATCCCCAGCCGCCACTGTTCCGCTGGTCCCCCTCCCGTTCTGGAGTGGTGGACCAGAGAGGCTGAAAGTGCTGTACAAAGCCACACAGCGAGCGCAGATCCAGACCCCCGGGTGGGGCCCGAGGTCACTTCAGGCCTTCCGCTGAAGGGGCAGGGGAAGGGAAGAGGGCTGGCCACGAACCCGGGGCGCGGGGCCTTCCCACCGGGCGGGCCCCCGGGCCACCCCCTCTCCACCCAGGACGCCCCGGGAATGGCTTCTCACTCCATCCGGCCAGGTCTCTGCTCAGAGGACGTGGCCTTCCTCTCCCCCCTACCCCACTGCCCCGAGAGAAGCTTCTAGAAGGGTGGTTAGTCTCTAGCGGGAGAGGGGAGATCACAATCTCCCCCCCCAAGTTGAGGCAGGAAAAATCTCCCCAGCCCCCTGTGGTCCCCCGACTTTCCGGGGTCTCAGAGCACAGAGAGGGGCCGGGCCTGGCGGGGGTCACACAGCCGGGTCCCTAACACGGGGGCCCCCATCTTCCCTGGCATGGGGCCCCCACCTCCTCCTGCAGTCTGGGGGACCCCCCGCTCCCGGGGGGCCGGCCCCTCTGCGCCCCCGCCGCCCCGGGCCCTCGCGCTGCTTCGGGGGTCCCCCGCCGCCCCCGCCATCCCCGGGCCCCTCGCGCTGCTTCGGGGCCCCGCCGGCCCCGCTGCGCCCCGCCGCCCCGCTGCGCCCCGCCACTCACCATCCACCACAGCTTGGCCGTCACGTCGTAGCCACAGCTGCCATTTGACCGACGCCTCCCCCGGCTGGCCGGCCCGCGGGGGGGGCCCGGGGGCCCCCGCCATGCTGCGCGCGGGCCGGACCCCCAGGCTCCGGTGGGAGGCGGGGGGGCGGGTGCAGCGGGACCCGCACACCCCGAGGCGCCGCGGGCTGCGCAGACCCGACCGGGTCCGACCCGCCCTCACCCCCACCCCACCCCGGAAGCCGCGGCTCCGCCCGCCCGCCCCCGCCCCCCCGCACCCCCGGGAGGCGAGGGGCGCCGGGCCCTCCCACCCCGCACCCCACCTCCACCCCCACACCCCCCACCTCCACCCCCCGACCTCCACCCCCGCACCCCACCTCCACCCCCACACCCCCACCTCCACCCCCACCTCCACCCCCCACCCCCCCGACCCTCCACCCCACACCCCACCTCCACCCCCCACCCCGCACCCCCCACCCCGCACCCCCCACCTCCACCTCCACCCCCCCACCCCCCACCCCCCACCCCCCACCTCCACCCCCCACCCCACCCCCACCCCCCCACCGCCGCACCCCCACCCGCACCCCCACCCCCCACCCGCACCCCCCACCTCCACCTCCACCCCCCACCCCCCACCCCCCACCCCCACCCCCCACCCGCACCCCCCCACCCGCACCCCCCACCTCCACCCCCACCCCCCCACCCGCACCCCCACCTCCACCCCCACCCCCCACCCCCACCCCCCACCCCACCCGCACCCCACCACCCACCCCCCACCCCCCACCCCCCCACCCCCCACCCGCACCCCCACCCCCCACCCGCACCCCCACCCGCACCCCCACCTCCACCTCCACCCCCCACCCGCCGCACCCCCACCCGCACCCCCACCCGCACCCCACACCCCACACCCCCACCCCGCCACCCCCACCCTCCACCTCCACCCCCACCCCCACCTCCACCCCCCACCCCGCACCCCCACCCCCCACCCCCACCCCCCCACCCGCACCCCCACCCCCCACCCGCACCCCCACCCGCACCCCCCACCTCCACCTCCACCCCCCACCCGCACCCCCACCCGCACCCCCACGCCCCGCCACCCCACACCCCACACCCCCACCCGCACCCCCACCTCACCTCCACCCCCCACCCCCACCTCCACCCCCCACCCCCGCCCCCCCCACCTCCACCTCCACCCCCACACCCCCACCTCCACCCCCACCCCCCACCCGCACCCCCACCCGCACCTCCACCTCCACCCCCCACCCCCACCCCCCACCCCCACCCTCCACCCCCACCCCGACCTCCACCCCCGCACCCCCCACCCCGCACCCCCCCGCACCCCCCACCCCGCACCCCCACCCCGCACCCCCCACCCCCGCCCCCTCCCACGGCCCCTGCAGGCCCCCCACTCCCCGCCCCGAGGTGAGGGTGGCGCAGCCGCAGGGCCGGGCTGGCTGCGGCCCGGGGCCCTCGGTGCGTCAGGGGCCTCTGCGCCCAGGTCCCGGGTGGAAAGGGTGACTGGGCTCCACAGACACGGGGACCCCCGGGGACCCCGGCCGCAGACACGGGGACCCCAGCCCGTGACCCCAGCCGCAGACACGGGGACCCCAGCCCGTGACCCCAGCCCGTGACCCCAGCCGCAGACACGGGGACTCCGGCCTGTGACCCCGGCCACAGAGAGGCAGAGGAGGACGCAGAGCTGCACAGCGGCGCGGGGCAGCCTGTCCCAAGCAAGAGGCGGACAGGGGCCATAGAACTATTACCAACCTCCTCCCCCTCCTCCCCCTCCTCCCCCTCCCCCTCCTCCCCCTCCCCCTCCTCCCTCTCCCTCCTCGCTCCTCCTCCCCCCTCCCTCCTCCCCCTCCTCCTCCCCCCTCCCCCTCCCCGTCCTCCTCCCCCTCCCCCTCCTCCCCCTTCCTCCTACCCCATCCTCTTCCCCCTCCTCCCCTTCCTCCCCCTCCCCCCTCTCCTTCCTCCTCCTCCTACCCCCCTCCCCCTCATCCCCCTCCTCCTCCCCCCTCCCCCTCCCCGTCCTCCTCCCCCTCCTCCCCTTCCTCCCCCTCCCCCCTCTCCCTCCTCCTCTTCCTCCTCCCCCCCTCTCCTTCCTCCTCCTCCTCCCTGTCCTCCTCCTCCCCCCTCCTCCTTCCTCTCCCTCCTCCCCCTCCCCCTCCTCCTCCCCTCCTCCCCTTCCTCCTCCACCCTCCCCCTCCTCCCCCTCCCCCCTCCTCCTCCTCCCCCTCCTCCTCCCCCTCCTCTCCCTCCTCCGCCCCTCCTTCTCTTCCCCCTCCCCTTTCCCCCCCTCCCCCTCCTCCTCCTCCCCCCTCCTCCTCCCCCTCCTCCGCCCTCCTTCTCTTCCCCCTCCCCTTTCCCCCCCTCCCCTCCTCCGCCTCCCCCTCCTCCTCCTCTTCCTCCTCCTCCTCCTCATTTTGTTTTCCTTCTGAACAAAGGCAGGGGAGGGCCCCTTGGTTTCTTTAGCTGAGCATGGCTGTGCATTGATGAAGCTCCAGTTGGAGGTCCAAGCTAAGGTTGGCCCCTGGTTTTCCTGGACCGGATGCTCTGTCTTCACATAGGCCGCAGGCTGGACTCAAGAGAGATCCCAGGAGGAACTTCCCGGGGACAGGCTGCCCTAAGCCTCTGCTGTCTGGGTGGAACTTGTGCATTTGGGGGTCGATGGTGGGAACTGGACTTGTGTGATGTGATCGAGGCTCAGGGCGGGGGAGATTTCTATAAAGCGCGGCCCCAGTTCTGCCTGCTTCTCCTCTCCTCTCCAGCTACTCCTCTGGAGTGACCTCCAAAATGAGGCTTGTCCTAGACTCCTACACATCCCTCAAAACCCAACCGTCACACACCCACCCTGAGACAACCATTCAGAAACAAAAGTAGGGACAGAAAGAGAGGGTGAAGCACTCGGCCTCATCCTGCCCCGTGAGCCTTCTTCCACAGAGCCAGAGCCTTTCATAATGGCTGTTTACTGAACACCTACTACATGTATTCTCCCCCAGAGAACCACATGATCACACAGGGAAACTGAGGCTCACAGAGAAGAATGGCTTGCCCTGGGTCAGACAGCTGGTCTACCTAGCTCCTTCCCTTCCTCCTCCAGATCTCCTCCTTAGAGGGGATTTAAACTCCAGGGCTCAGGCCAGCTCAGCGGGTGCTCTGCTGCCTGAACCGTGCCTCCAGTCCAGCTTTTTGCTGGCTCAAAGGCCATCAGAGTCTCATGAACCTGGCTCTACCTGCGCTGACTTCAAACCTCGATCCTCCAGATCTCAGCCTCTTGAGGTACCGAGGGTTTGGGGCATGAGCTTTACTTCTCTGGCTGGGGGTCTCCATCCCTGCTCTGGCCTCTGTGCGTGGAGGTCCGGGGAAGGGGGGACAGCGCTGCCCACGCGGCCCCGCCCCGGGCTGTGTCTGCGCGGCTCACCGTGTGGTCGGAGTACAATCACCCCCACGCGGGCGGCTGCAGCCCGGCATGGGGGGGGGGGGCAGCCCGGGGTCTGGGGAGAGGCAGGCGTGGGAGGCAGCCTCCAATCAGGGCGAAGGGAGACAGACAGACAGACAGGGATGAGAGAGAGACAGAGAAGAGAACAGATAGACACAGAGAGGAGACAGACAGACAGCAGGGGAGAGAGACAGACAGACACAGAGAGGAGACAGTGAGGAGAGAGACAGACACAGAAGAGATAGAGACACAGAGATAGAGACACACAGAGAGGAGAGAAACAGACACACAGACAGAGGAGACAGACAGACAGACACAGAGGGGATAGAGAGACACACAGGAGACAGACACAAAGAGAAAAACAGACAGACAGGAGACAGACAGACAGAGGAGACACACACACACACACAGATGGATAGGAGAGACAGAGAGGATCCAGACAGACAGAGGGGGAGAGGGACAGACAGACACAGAGAAATAGAGAGAGACAGAGGAGAGAGACAAAGACAGGACAGAGAGAGCGAGCGAGCGCGCGCACGCGCGCGGGCCAGTGGGTGGGGGACAGAGCTAGTCACGGAGACAGACCGCAGGATCCAGGCCCGGGTTTCTGTGAGCCCCCAACCTCCCTCAGTCCACTTCCTGTCCCCTAATACTGAGTGGGCCCAAGGCTATCCGTGTCCCCCCATGCCTCCATTTCCCTAGCTGCTGACGGAGGATGCCCGGGCCGCCTGGCCCTCTGCCTCCTCCATCTGTTTGTGCGCAAGTAAACAAGCACTTTCCTCTTGATCAAAGCCTTTGTGTCAAAAGCGTTGCAATGCACTTAGAGGGGAAATGTGGCCTGTAATCCTGGGCAACCTGGCAGTCCGGAGAGGGAGGCCTCTCCCCTCCCTCCCTCCTCCTCCCCCCTTCCTCCCTCCTCCACCCCCCACCCCCAGCCACACACTGTGCCAAGGCTCAGCTAGAGAAGGGTGCAGGCCGGCCGGCGCCGCAGGCATGGGCCTCGCGGGCGTGGGCTCGGTGCCAGGTGGGGACACGCGTGGAACTGGAGCCCCCAGCGGGGAGGACAGAGCCACCACTCACTTCCCAAATTAAAAACGCCCCGGCTCAGCAAATAACAGAAGGAACGGACGGACAGCCCCCCAGATAGACAGACGGACAGGCTGTGTTCACAGAGCAGGGGGTCGGGCTCAGAGCCAAGCGCTCAGCACTGGGGAGGCCGAGGCCGGAGGATCGGGAGCCGGAGGTCAGCGAGGGCAAAGGTAGCAAGATTTGCCTTCAACAGCCAACACAAACCCAAGGGTTGTGGGCGTGGCTCACGCGGCGTGGGTGTGGCCAGCGAGGGGCGTGGTTCCGAGATGTGGGCGTGGCCCCGCTGTAAGGGGCGTGGCTCTGCCATGGGGTGTAGTTCTAGCTGAGAGCTGGCTTAGTGGTAGGGGCGTGGCTCAACGATGGGGCGTGGCCGAGCAGTGGGAAGTGGCTCAGTGATAGGGCGTGGCTCAAGCAATGGGAGTGGTCGAAGTAGGGGCGTGACGAAAGCAGGGGGCGGGGCGTAACTCCTGGGTGTGTCCTCGCTGTGGGGCAAGGCTCCATGAGGGAGTGTGGTCAATGCTGTGGGGCGTGGCTTACCGATGGAGGCGTGGCTATACAGAGTGGGCGTGGTCTGCACAGTGAAGTGGTTTTTGGACATCTCAGTCCAGGGCCTCCTTGGCGCAGGAGACCCTGAATTCCTCCCCTCGGTCTACAAAACAGCAAGAGCCAAAACACCTGAGCCACCAACAGCATGGTGAAGCAAAGCACATGAGGGTAACTCTCTGTCTCTGTCTCTCTGTCTCTGTCTCTTTCTCTCTCTCTCTGTCGTACTTGGGTTTGAACTCAAGGCCTACCATTTGCTAAGCTCAGAGAGAGAAACTTCTAGAAGGCAGAAGCGGGTGTGGCTGCCCAGCACCGGAGGGTGGTAAGGCTGATGTCAGATGTCTGTGGATTTAGATTGAAGCCACATCTTAAGATGTTGATAGAAAAAGGCCGCCAGCCCAGAATTCTCTACCCAGCCAATGTCGCTGGATAATGAAGGGACAAAAACTGAACACAAATGGAGGAAATTCAGAATTAGCAAAGGCTGTAGTTTGCAAAAGCCCAAGTGTTGGGAGGCTTAGTCCTCAGGGTGGAGCTGTTGGGAGGTGGTAGAACCTTTGTTTTTTTTTTTTGGTCAGTGGTGGGGCCTGAACTCTGGGCCTGGGCGCTGTCCCTCAGCTCTTCAGCTCAAGGCAAGCACTCTACTGTTTGAGCCACAGCACCACTTCCGGTTTTCTGGTGGTTTATTGGAGAGAAGAGTCTCACAGACTTTCCTGCCTGGGCTGGCTTTGAACCACGATTCTCAGATCTCAGCCTCCTGAGTAGCTAGGATTACAGGCGTGAGCCACCAGCGCCCGGCTGGTAGAGCCTTTAAGAGGCAGGAGGAGAAAGTGAGGTCACAGGGGATTTGGCCTTCAAAGGGATTTGGGGATCTCTGTTTTCTGCCCCGTGGCTTTTCTCTGCACTACCCACACCCAGCCTTCTATGCCTCACCTGTCTGGGCTGAAACCCCCAAAACCAGGAACCAAAACACACCTTTCTCCTTTTTCACTGTGATTCTTTTTGACTATGACAAGCCTTTTTGTCATAGTCATGAGAAGCCTGGACACAATGTTCATGGATTAGAAGAATCCTCTTGTGAACCCGTCTTTTGTCCTCACTTAAACAGATTCAGTGCCATTTCCAATCAAAACCTCAGGTTGGAGCGTGGCCCACACACAAGGCCCTAGGCTCCGGTCCACCACACAACCCAGAAAAAAAATCAATAACTATATGAGTGAGCTGGGCATCCGTGGCTCACGCCTGTAATCCTAGCTGCTCAGGAGCCTGAGAGTTGAAGGTTACAGAGCCAGCCCGGGCAAGAAAGTCTGCGAGATTCTTACCACCAATTAAGGACCCCCAAAATAACCAACAACAACAACAAGCCAGAAGTGGAGCTATGGTTCAAGTGGTAGGGCACTGGCCTTGAGCACAAACAATCAGAGATCATGCCCAGCCCTGAGTTCAAGCCCCAGGTGTGGCACACATACACACACACACACACACACACACACACACACACACAAGTGTCGTGGTCATACTTACAATCTAGCTAGTCAGGAGTCTGAGATGAGGAGGATTCAGTTTGAGGGCAACCTAGGTAAAAAGTTAGTGAAACTTCATCACAATAAGGCAGTAGTGTTGGTGTACACCTGCCACCCCAGCTCCACAGGAGGCCATAGGTAGGATTGTGGTCTAACGCTGGTACTGGGCAAAAACAATGCTTTTGTTTTTGGTTGGTCCCCAAGCTCTTTCACTAGCGCTCTACCACTTTGAGCCACAGCACCACTTCTGGTTTTCTGGTGGTTCAGAGTCTCAGGGACTTTCCTGCCTGGGCTGGCTTTGAACTGCAATCCTCAGATCTCAGCCTCCTGAGTAGCTAGGATTATAGGCGTGAGCCACTGGCACCTGGCTATACCTTAAAACAAAAAATAAGGGAAATGGCTGGCAGAATGGCTGAAGTGGCAGTCTGCCTAGCAAGCAAAAAGTCCTGAGTTCAAATCCCACTATTGAAGGATTGCCTCTCGCCTTATTTCTCCAGATCAAGCAAAGCACCAGGTGAGCGCTCAGCGGCTTGGCCGCAGGCTCCGCCCCCTCACCCCCGCCCCCTCATTGGCAATACACAGGCATGGCCTGTGGATGATCGTGTCTGGTCTATTCCTTTTCCAATCTCCTCCATTTTCCTAACAGCTCTCACTGGAAAAAGTTCATAATGGATGGTAATTTTAAAAAGTATGGGGGGGAAGGTATTATGTTTGATGAAAACAATCAAAACTACCCCCAAAAACCTCAGCTGGATTTTTTTTTCATGTCTATTAAAGTCATTTTGACTTTGATATGGAAAGACAAAGGAACGGGAGAAGCAAGGAGGGCGGCTACTCTGCTTGGATTCCAGCACTCTTGACAGGAAGAGGCAGGGATCGAGAGCCCTACAAACCCCAGCAGCACAGGGGGTGGGAAAAATGGGACCTCATGCTAGTGTGTGTGTGTGTGTGTGTGTGTGTGTATTGTGCCAGTCTTGGGGCTTGAACTCAGGACCTGGGCACTGTCCCTGAGCTTCTTTTGCTCAAGGCTAGCGCTCTACCACTTGAGCCACAGCACCACTTCCCACTTTTTGGTGGTTTATTGGAGATCAGAGTCTTATGGACTTTCCTGCCCAGGCTGGCTTTGAACCACAAACCTCAGATCTCAACCTCCTAAGAGCTAGGATGACAGATGTGAGCCATGGGGCACCCAGCTCCCACTGCTAGTTTTTATGAATAGAGCTGTGTTATTTTGGGGGGGCGGTTGGTACCCGGGTTTGAATTCAGGGCCTTATGCTTGCTGGGTAAGAGATTCTCCACTTGAACCACTCTGGATCAAGCCACACCCCTACCACTGGAGCCATACCCGTGTTGCTTGAGCTATGTTCTATTGCTTAAGTAATGCCCTTTACCACTTGGGCTGCATCCCTACTGCTCAAGCCACAACTCCCCAGGCTACTTTTTGTTGTTGTTTTCTTTTTCTTTTCTTTTTTTCTTTTTGTTTTTGTTTGTTGGTCATGGGCTTGGACTCTGGGCTTGGGCCTGGGCGCTGTCCCTCAGCTCTTCAGCTCAAAGCGAGCACTCTACCGCTTGAGCCACAGCACCACTTCTGGTTTTCTAGTGGTTTATTGAAGATAAGAGTCTCATGCACTTTTCTGCCTGGGCTGGCTTTGAACCATAATCCTCAGATCTCAGCCTCCTCAGTAGCTAAGATGACAGGTGTGAGCCACCGGTGCCTGGCTTTCTTCTTAGTTTTTTTTAACAACTTTTTTTTTGTCAGTTGTGGGGCTTGAACTCTGGGTCTGGGCGCTGTCCCTCAGCTCTTCAGCTCAAGGCAAGCGCTCTACCACGTGAGCCACAGCGCCACTTCTTTTTCTTAAAGAACTTCTCTCTCTCTCTTTCCCCTGGCTTGCCAGCACTACAATCCTATTAATACTTTCCATGTAGCTGGATGACAGGAATGAGCCAAACTGCCCAAATTTTTACCAGTTGATCCTGGGGTCTCACTAACTCTTTGCCTGGGCTGGTTTTGAACTGTGATCCTGGTGATCTCAGCCTCCAGTGTAAGTTAGATGGACAGGTATGAAGTTCTGGACCAGGTTATAAATAAAGTTTTATTGGAACCCAGAGGATCTGTTCATTTACATATTACACATGGGTGGTGTCAGGGTGTCTCTGAGTCGTTGCCTTGGAGATTTGAATCATCTATAAAGTCTTCATTATCTCCTGTCCGACGATGTAATGTAAGCAGTGTGGTAAATTTCCCAATGGCTTGATCTGTCCATCAATAAAAGAAATAGACCAGGGGCTGAGAATGCGGCTCAGTGGTAGAGTGCTCGCCTAGCACGCGTGAAACCCTGGGTTCGATTCCTCAGAACCACACACACAGAAAAAGCTGGAAGTGGCGCTGTGGCTCAAGTGGTAGAATACTCACCTTGAGCAAAAGCAGCTCAGGGACAGCGCCAGGCCCTGAGTTCAAGCCCCAGGACTGGCGGAAAGCGAGCGAGCGAGCGAGCGAGAGAGAGAGAGAGAGAGAGAGAGAGAGAGAGAGAGAGAGAGAGAGAGAGGGAGAGAGAGGGACAGGGACAGGGACAGGGACAGGGACAGGGACAGGGACAGGGAGGGGGGATCCAGGACCCTGTACCCTCTTGGGCTCCACTTAGATTGCTAGCTGGGCTCATCAGACTTTAGTGAGGCCCAGACAAGGCAGAGAGAACGCTCAGGGCGCGTGATGTGCGGCCTCGGCCTCGGCCTGCGAGCGGCCGGCAGCCGCGCGGATCCCCTCGGGCCCGGCCCGGAGCTGTCCAGGACCCCTGGTGCTGAAGTCTGGGTTCCAGCGCCTGACACGCACTGACGACGGAGTCCCTGGACCTCAGCCCCGATGGCGACGCCGTCCGGCCGTCCCCGTCCTCCCTCGGCTTCTGTGTCCCGCACACCCCAAACCTGCCTCTTAGAAGGTGGGCAAACTGAGGCCAGCTTTCTCTCTCTAGCATAGGTTCCTGCGCCTTTAAGCCTCTCTTTACAGGTCACACCTGACAGCCCAATCGCTGAGGGCTTCAAAGACAAACCTGAGTTCGGAGTACGATTGGTTAAAGCTTCATGAATATGCAGATGAGTCCCCTTTCACCTGGCTCCCATAGGCTGGGGAAAAGAAAGGCGGGGCTGGGGGCGGGGCTTGAGGCGGGGCTGGTGCAGGTGGGACGGGGAGACTCGTGGGTTCTGCTTCCTGCAGTGACCCCAGGACACTGCACAACCGCACGCAGCAGGGGCTTCATAAATGCTTACTGACGTGGGAGCGATGCCGGAGAGTTCATTTGTCTTGAGTTGGGAGGAGGCCCTGTTTTTTTGCCTTAGAATGTTATATAATGACAGCCTGTCAATCAATATAAGTGTCTACCCGAGGATGAGGGGTGATTAGCTCCGAGCTCCATCTTACAAGTGGGGGACTCGGACTTGAAGGGAGAGAACGTAAGGTCCAAGGGCCTGGAACCTTGCGGTGGAGCCGTGTGCCCGTGGTTCATGCCTGCAATCCCAGCGACGCTAGCGAAGTCTGTGAGACTTTGAGTTGCTCAGCAAATCCTGAGGATGCAGTTTGTGTGTCCTGTGTGTGCGGGGAACCGCAGCCTTTTTCTCCCTGTAAGATCACGACATGCCTCACATCTGTCCTCTGAAGGGGTTGTCATTTGCCAACTCACCCTAATTGCTACCCAGCCATCTTGTCCAGGGTGATTCCTTGAGCTTACAAGATCATGTGTGTCTCCATTACAACCCAGCACCTCCAAACTGCAGGGTGAAAAGGAGGGGCTGATCCTGGCAACAAGGAAAGAAAGGCCTGGCAACGGGGAGGAGAGGCAGTCTTCATCATGCAAGGGGACATGTTTGTATGGAGGTACCTTTTGCTTCCCAGGAGAGACACTAGAGGTCTCTGTTGAACTACCTCCCCCAGCACTCAGAACAACACCCAACATATATTTGCAGCTTAATACATGCTAATTTGCTTGTCAGAAGAAACATCTAGGGGCTGGGAAGGTGGCTCAGTGGTAGAGAGCTTGCCTTGCGTGCATGAGACCCTGGGTTTGATTCCTCAGCACCACATGAGCAGAAAAAGCTGGAAGTGGTGCTGTGACTCAAGTGGAGAGTGCTAGCCTTGAGCTGAAGAGCTGAGGGACAGCGCCTAGGCCCAGAGTTCAAGCCCCACAGGATAAGGAGGAGGAGGAGGAGGAGGAGGAGGAGGAGGAAACATCTGTAATTCTAGAGACTCAGGATCTGGAGGCTTGTGGTTCAAAGCCAGACCAGGCAGGAAAATCTGTAAGGTTCTTATCTCCAATTAACCACCTAAAAGCCAGGAGTTTTTGGGTCCCCTGGTGGGGCCTGAACTCTGGGCCTGGGCGCTGTCCCTCAGCTCTTCAGCTCAAAGCTAGAGCTCTACCACTTGAGCCACAGCGCCACTTCCAGCTTTTTCTTTTTGCTTATGTGGTGCTGAGGAATCGAACCCAGGGCCTCAGGCACGCAAGGCAAGCACTCTACCACTGAGCCAACTTCCTAGCCCTAAAAGCCAAAAGTTTAAGCCCCGGGACTAACACCAAATAAACAAACAAATGAAGCGCGGGTATTGCACACAGGTGTGGGCTTCTGCTGCCCTCTGCTGGCCATGGAGCACTTCTGCAGGATTGATTCTCTGCTCCCTCCTGGTTGGGCTTCCAACACCCCAGGGACCCTGAGACTTGTGTGTGTTGTATTCCATTCCCCAGAGGGTAAACCAGACCTTACCACCTGTTAGGCAAATCCCACTGCATTGTGGGAGTATATGTGCCATGCTGATGGCGTGAGTTCACACCCACCCCACACTGGTCTGGCACCTGCTGCCCAGTATCTGCTCAATAAACCCCCACCAGCCACCTCTGCTCTCTGCATGGCTCCCCTCCCAAGCCAGTCAGTCACATGATTTTACCAATCTGATTGGCCCCAAATGGGAATCTGAACTATGCTGGTTTTTTTTTTGTTTGTCAATTTTTTTTAATTTTTATTTTTTGTGAACATACTGTACAGAGGGGTTACAATTATATGGGCAAGATAATGAGTATGCTGAAGTTTAAAGCTGAGAGAATGGATATTTAAAATCCTGAGTGGATTTGGGTGCTGGTGGCTCACACCTGTCATCCTAGCTACGTTGAGACCTAAGGATCATGGTTCAAAGCCAGCCTGGGAAGGAAAGTCCGTGAGACTCTTACCTGCAATGAACTACTAGAAAACCAGAAGTGAAACTGTGGCTCAAGTGGTAAAGTGCTTGCCTTGAGCTGAAGAGCTGAGGGACACCGCTCAGGCCCAGAGTTCAAGCCCCATGACTAACAAAAAAAAAAATTGTGAGTGGAGGCCAGGTATGGTGGGGTGCAACTTGAAGTCCCAGAGACTTAAGAGGCTGAGACTCAGGAGGATTTTGAGTTCTAGGCCAGCCTGGGCTACATTGTGAGACACTGCCATGCCGGTAATCCTAGCTACTCAGGTGGCTGAGATCTGAGTTTGAAGCCAGTCAGGACAGAGAGTCCATGAGATTGCTATCTCCAATTAACCACCAAAAAGCCAAAAGTGGAGGGCTGGGAATGTGGCTTAGTGATAGAGTGCTTGCCTAGATGCATGAAGCCCTGTGTTCGATTCTTCAGTACCACATACACAGAACAAGCCAGAACTGGCGCTGTAGCTCAAGTGGTAGAGCGCTAGCCTTGAGCTGAAGAGCTGAGGGACAGCGCCAGGTCCACAACTGACAAAAAGAAAAAAGTGCCACAGTGCGTAGCTCCAGTGATAGGAACTGTCCAGAAAGTCTTGGTGAGAGACAAACACCCTTGACCTCACTCTTTTTTTTTTTTTAACAGGAGAGAAGAGGTATAATTCCCCCCTTTTAATTTAAAAATTTAGTGTTTTAACAGCCCGTTGGCTTGTTTAACAATTTCTTGTCCTTGCCGGGCGCTGGTGGCTCACGCCTGTAATCCTAGCTACTCAGGAGGCTGAGATCTGAGGATCACGGTTCAAAGCCAGCCTGGGCAGGAGAGACCGTGAGATTCCTATCTCCAATAAACCACCAGAAAACCGGAAGTGGCGCTGTAGCTCAAGTGGTAGAGCGCTCGCCTTGAGCTGAAGAGCTGAGGGACAGCGCCCAGGCCCAGAGTTCAAGCCCCACGACCAACAAAACAAAAAACAAAAACAAAAACAATTTCTTGTCCTTGAGGAATATAGGAAATACCTGTAGAGTGAAAAATCAGGTAAGATTTACAAAAAGTTTGAAAAGCTTGTCCGACATATCCCGGACCATTATCAGTTTTACTATGTTTAGGAAGTCCCATAGTGGCAAAGCAGAGTAGGGAATGGGCAATACAATGTTTGCTAGTCTCCCCAGCAAGAGGAGTAGCCATAATAAAATTAGAGTAGGTATATGGTAACATGGACAAAGCGAAGCCATCCAAAAGATGGAATCAGGCAGGTTAGTCTACTTTTTCCACGGTGGAGGTCCTGACCTCACTCTTGATCCAACCCTTCCCACTCCACAGTCCCTACCCCGCCCACAGCCCCGCCCCTCTCTTTCCAGTCTACGGGAGCAAAGTAAAAGGGAGCAATCTGCATATTCATGAGGCCTTTAGCCAATCAAAGCCCTGATAGTGGTGATAGCAGAGTGGCTTTGTGAATGAGCTGAAGTCACCTGACTTCACACAATGGCTACAAGGTTAATTTAATGTTACAAGAACTTGTCCTGCTGGGCTCTGGCGACTCACACCTGCAATCTCAAAGCCAGCTTGAGTAGAAAAGCCTGTGAGACTCTTCTCCCCACTTAACCATCAAAAAGCTGTACGTAGAACTGTGGCTCAAGTAGTAGAGCACCAGCCTTCAGTGACAAAGCTCAGATACAGCCTCCAGGCCCTGAGCTCAAGCCCCAGTAACTGCACAGAGACAAACCCGACAAAAAGAGCCCAGCGGTCCCCCAAATTCTGCATTGAGAATTTCCAACTTCCTTAGATGGGCTCCCTTCTTGCCACAACCCCTCATCCTAAACGCTGGGTTTCTTTCCAGCCAGGAACCCTCAGTCTTCAGACACCAGGGGAAATCAGGTAAGAGTCGGCTTTTTAGCAAGTAAAACTTTTATTAAATAAAGTTTTTTTAAGTTTTCTTTTTCTTTTCTTTTTTCCAGACCAAAGAGAGGCATTTTTGGACATTTAAGACCATGCCACCCAGATACTGCCTCACAGGGTTATGTGGGGCCTCTCTTGGCACAAAATTCCAACCAAGTCAACGCAAATTTCCCTCCATGTCTTTTCCTCTGTATGTGTGTGTGTGTGTGTGTGTGTCTCCAAAAATTGGTCCAAGTTGAAACGTCATGAAATTACTTGTAGCAGAAATAAAGTACATTGTAGAAATCACACAAGTCTGGGGTGTGGAGTATAAAAATGGTATTTACAGCCGGTAAACGTGAACTAGTTACGCACAGCAGCACACACACCCCAAGCAGCCGGGGAGGGCTTGGCAGGCAAAGGGGGGGAGGGGGGGACACGGGGACACCCCCCCCACCTCGCGCTGCCACCCCCCCACCCCGGCATACACTTTCACACGGACACAGACTGGACACAGGCACGCAATAAGAATCGCAGGACAATTATCAAACGCTGGAATTATCGAAACAAGTTGGTCAGAAGTTTTTTTGTGTTTTTTTTTTCCTTTTCCTTTTTTTTTTCTTTTTTTGCTGTGGTTTTTGGTGGTGGTGGTTTTCTGTCTGTTTGTGGGGTTGTTTTTTGGCAGTCAATAGATTTTGGTAGAAACAGAAAGGATTTGTTGTTGTTGTGTGTTTTGTTCTGCTTTTGAGCATCTTTAGGGAAGCCAGGGGGGTCTCCATTTGGCACGAGAGAGGCCCCTCTGGCTGGACGCTGGACGAAGTTGGCGATGTGCTTGCTCTACAGGGGCGCCCTCCCCCCACCCCAGCCCTCCCTCCCCCCACTCCCAGTTAGGAAACAAAAATCCATTATGCTTTGAATTTCTCCTTTTTTGTGTTTTTTTTTTTTGCTTTGTTTTTCTTTCCCCCTCGTCTTCTTTGTACCTGCTCAGAAAGACCCAAAAAAGAAAAAAAAAAGAAAAAAGAAAAAACATCTCTGTAGAGGTATGAAGGTCACGATCAAGTTCACGGTCTCCGATCAAGGGGTCAGGCTAGGTTGGCAAATCCAACACACTTGGCAATCTTGGTTCCAAGACCTTGAAATTCCAGGCTGGTGATTGAGGCAGGGTGGATGGCTGCCTGCCCTTGGGAGGGGGCAGCCAGGGGCGGGGGGCTCACCCAGCCCCTGTCTGTCCCCGACAGAAAGCTAAGGACAATCGGTCACACGGGTAAGGCTATGACTGAGGGGGGGGGCAGAGGGGGAGCCAAGAGGGTCTCTTTGTGCCGATATCCGTGGAAGCAGAGCCCTGGGATATGGGGACAGGGTGGGGGGAGGGGTTCGAGTCCCGTCACTGAGCGCAGGGACCGAAGACGGCCAAAGGCCCAGGGCCTGCGGTCAGAAATCGGGGGTCTGGGGCCCAGAGTCCTGGAGGTATATCGTGTGGGCAGATTCCTGGATGAATGTTCCACTGGGGAGGTGGCGGGGTCCCCCTCCACCCCCCCCCCCCCCCCGCCCGAGACATGGGGCAGCATCAGCCGGCCCTTCATCCCCGCAGAGTGACGGGTTCGAGGTCAACCCTTGAAGGAAGATGTAAATATTTGGCCCCATGAACTATACTCCAAAAATATATAAACTGTCTCTAGCTCTCTATCTATACGCGTAGATATATATATATAGGAAAAGAAAAAAAAAAGTTCTGGTTTCTTTTGGGAAAGCGACCGAGTTGGGGCAGAGGGGTTAAAGAGATATCCCACGGTTGGGGGGCAGTGTGTGAACCCCACGGCTTCCCAACTCAGGGGCCCTCCCCACGCTCACGCCATGCCACCAGGCTCCTTTTCCTTTCTCTCCCCGCGCCACTTGGCTTCCGGTAATTTCACATTTTTTGGGGTGGGGTGGGGATGGGGAGTGGGAAGTGGGGGGGGGGCGAAGGGCACAAATCAGGGTGGGGAGGGGAAGGCTGGCCCCCAAACATGGTTGTCACTGGACAGGGGTGGGGGGATAAAGTCCAGGGTGGGTTGGACGTGGGAAGGGCATGAAGGAGAGGGACACAAGTTGGGGGGGTCTAGAAAGCAGAGGGGTTCCCCATGTTTTCCAAAAGAGCAGAGACCCCTCTTCTCTCACACACACACACCGAGCTTTGGAAGGACTGAGCATCGTTTCTGTCTCCGTCCTCCCCAATCCAGCGGGCGGCAGGCCTGGTCCCTGGCTGCTCCTCCGTGGCCGTGGCCCCTCGCAGCACGCAGCTGGCCAGCTGGGGCGGGCAGGCAGGCGGGCAGGAGCCGGCTGGGAGTTCCGAGCGCACGGATCGCGGCGAGCGGCCGGGAGGTTGGCTTGGGGCAGCCTGGTGTGTGTGGATGGACGAGTTCCCCACGGGCGGGCGGCAGGGGTGAGCGGTGACCGCGGGGCTGGCCGGGGCCTCACAGTCCAGAGCGCTTCACAGACACCCAGGGTGCCAAGGCCTGGGCCCGGCCCAGCCGGCACCAGGTTCCCAAACCAGAAGAATAAAGACTTTGTCCAGAGGTCTTTCAGTGAAAAAAAGAAGGGGGGGGCTGGGTTTCCAGGCTCAGCCAGGCCCATTTGGCAAATGAGACCCCCCTCCTGCCACAGAACCCCCCCTCCCCAAGAAACCGCTGATAAAGACAGCTGCCTCGGTGGGCAAAATTGCTGTGCATTTTTTTTGTGTGTCTTTTTCCTGTTTGTTTTTTGCATGATGGGGAGTGGGTGTCTAGTCCACCCCTTGGGCATGAATTGGACTAGAAGAAGCTGTGGCAGGAGGGGCTGGAGGGGGGGAGGGGAGCAGGAAGGCTGTCTCGGTATCACCCCCCCCACACACACACCTCAGCCCTGTTCCAAGCTGAGCTGTGCATTTTGGGGTTCAGTCTCAGGGTCCAGACTCTGGGGGAGGGGTGTGGGTGTTTCAAACACTATTTCTCTGATTTAGGACTTTTCGGTGGTAAAGCAACTAGACAGAAACTTCCCCCCATTCCCCTCCACCCCAGACCCACACTGGTCTCCCCAGTGAACTTCTATTCATCCCTCAAAACCCTCTCTGAGAAGGTTTCTGTTAACCAGCCCCTCCATGAGCCCCCTAGCCTCTTCCCACCTCCCCCAACCCTTCCCGGCCCTCTTCTCCAGCCCTGAGCACAGGGTTTTCTGGGGTCTTGTTGCTTTTTTTGTTTTTTCCCCGCAGCTGTGTCCCCACCAATTCAACTTGGGAGACTTCTTACAGCTTCCTGGGAGTATGGTCCCCCTCCCCTCCCCGCCCCGCCCCGCCCCCAGGGTTTGGAGAGAAAGCGCAGGGTGCAAATTGGGGTGGGACAAGACCAGGGCTGGGGGGGTGGGGTGGGGGGTGGGGCCGCCTGGCGGCTCACCTGGGCCACACCCACAGCCTCGGGGCGGCTGTGGGTGCGGTCAGTAGGGGTGTCCCAGGTCTTTGGGCCGCTTCAGCTGCACCTTGAGCCTCTTCATGCCGATCTGGAAGCCGTTCATGGCCTGGATGGCGGTCTGCGCGCTGGCGGGGTTGTCAAAGCTCACGAATCCTGCGGAGATGGGGTGAGGGGCATGCTGGTGGGCATGGGGGGGGGATGTCCGCTGCTCAGGGCGTGGTCCTTGGAGGACAGGCAGGCTGGCTGGGGGCACTCAGCAGCAACCCTGGCTTGGGGACTTGGATGCCTCCAGGGGCGGGAGGCTCCCTCCTTACCCCAGCCAACCCGTCTGACAATGGGACCTCCAGGTCCCATAAGGTCCCCCTCCTTCTAAGCCCGGGATGCCAACCCAGAATTCTCCCCTGGAGTAGTGGCCTCCTGTTGACGAGAGTATGGACTAGTTCCTTATTTGAGAATCTTCTACAGGACCCAAGAATATCTTTAGAGGCTGGAAGGTTTTTTGTTTTTTTTTCCCCTGCACAAAATAGATGGAAAAGTTGTTTCTACGTTGGCTGGGTATGACAGTTACGCCTGTAATCTCAGCACCTGAAGAGGCTCAGGCAGAAGGATCCCGAGGTCCTGGGATGCACAATGAGACCTTATCTCAAGACACCAAGGGCTCAGAGTGCGGCTCAGTGGTCAGTGCTTATCCCTCCCACGCCAAGGCCCTGGGCTCCTCCTTAGCCTGGCAAAGCAAAGGAGATGTCGGTGTTGAATGAAAGAAGTCCTTGAACAGACACCTGGAAAATGTTTGGCACACAGCAGGCGCTTCCCGAGTGTGCATTCTCATTCTAAACCACCTTTCTGGCACAAAGTAGGCGTGTTTTGTTTTGTTTCTTTTGTTGGTCCTGGGGCTTGAACTCAGGGCCTGGGCACTGTCCCTGAGCTTTTTCCTTCAAGCCTAGCGTTCTACCCCTTGGAGCCACAGCACCACTTCCAGTTTTCTGGTGGTTCACTGGAGATAAGAGTCTCACACACGTTCCTGCTGGGGCTGGCTTCGAACCACAATGCTCAGATCTCAGCCTTCTGAGTAACTAGGAGGACAGGTGTGAGCCACCAGCGTCAGCAAGATGGCGCTTTCTAAGTGCACACAGTAGGCTCTTCGGACGTGCACAGGGCAGGCGCTTCACACGGGCGGGCGGGCACTCACCGAAACACTTGCTCTGGTTGGTAGCCCGATCCATAAACACCTTGGAGGAGATGATATTGCCGAAGGGCAGGAACATCTGCGTCAGCTCCGTGTCGCCAAACTCCTGGGGGAGGTGGTAGATAAACAGGTTACAGCCTTCGGGACCTGCAGGTGGGGGAGAGAAAGACATAAAGCCCCCAAGGAGAGGAGGAGGACCCCGGGGAGGGGCGTGGAGGGGGTGAGGGCAGATGGGGGGAGGACGCCTTCCTGTCTCCGGATGCCAACAGCACCCAGCTGAAACCTCCAGCCCAGACCCCCAGAGAATCCCATCCTCCGTCCAGCACCAGGCCGCAATCCCCAGGACCATTTACGAGAGTCAGGTGAATTAGGTGAGGAACACAGAACGGACGCTTCTGTAAGTCAAGTGACGGTCGTGGCAAACAATTGGGGTGAGCACTGCGCCTGTCATCCAGCTACTCAGGAGGCTGAGATCTGAGGATCGAGGTTCAGAGCCAGCCTGGGACAGGAAAGTCCACGAGACTCTAATCTCCAATAAACTGCTCAGAAAGAGACGCAAGTGGTGCTGTGGCTCAGGTGGTAGAGCACCAGCCTTAAGCACAAAGGGGCTCGGGGACAGCACCCAGGCCCTGAGCTCAAGCCCCAGCCCCAGCACAATATGATAATAATAATAATAATAATAATAATGGGGTGACAGACTGGGGTGTAACTCTGTTACCAGGAATACACGGCGCTCATGATGCCCTCAGTTTGATCCTTAAGACCAAGGAAAAGAATACAAACTCAAAAATGCTCAGGTGGGAGGTATGGCACCAGTACCAGGGGCGTGGCTCAAAGCGCCAGGGGCGTGGCCCAATAGATGGGCGTGGCTCGGGTTGGGGTGTGGCTTAAGCAGTGGGCAGGGCCCAAGCAGGTGGGTGTGGCTCGAGCCATGGGCGTGGCTCAAAAACGTCAGGGGCGTGGCGGGGGCGTGGCTCCATGACCAGAAACCCGAAGTGGCGCTGTGGCTCAAGTGGCAGAGCGCTCACCTTGAGCTGAAGAGCTGAGGGGCAGCGCCCAGGCCCAGAGTTCAGGCCCCACGACCGACCAAAAAAAAAACTAAAAAACTAAAAATAAAACACAAATAGTTTAAAACCTCAGTAATCTCCAGGCACAAACAGTCCCAAAACCTGTTACCGATTTCAACCCAAAAGGTGACCTGTGTCCAGCCCTGCTGCCCACAAGCCAGGGAACCTCTTTGTCCGCGATGAATCGTCTCCTCCAAGAAAATAAATCCGAGCCGGGCGCTGGTGGCTCACGCCTGTAATCCTAGCTACTCAGGAGGCTGAGATCTGAGGATCGCGGTTCAAAGCCAGCCTGGGCAGGAGAGACCGTGAGACTCCTATCTCCAATAAACCACCAGAAAACCGGAAGTGATGCTGTAGCTCAAGTGGTAGAGCGCTCGCCTTGAGCTGAAGAGCTGAGGGACAGCGCCCAGGCCCAGAGTTCAAGCCCCAAGACCGACAAAAAAAAAAAAAAAGAAAATAAATCCGAGACTGTACACTGGTAACTCAAACCTTACGTAAGGCACACCCCCACCGCTGGGCCACGCCCAACGCGCTGGAACACGCCCCCAGGGTTTAGCCACGCCCAGTGCCGCTTGAAACATCCTCGCAGGGCCTTTTGCCTACAGTTACCTATGCAATTCGGTCTCCAGCTTCTGGCTCTAGCTGACATCCACGCCCCCCCCACAGCTCAGACCACAGGTGCACTCTGCCAGGCCCACCTTGGTGCGGGTTTTTGATACAATCTTGTAACTTTTTGCCCAGATTAGCCTCGAATTGCATCCACCTATCACACCCAGTATCTCTAATGCTTCTTTTTCTTTCTTTTTCTTAACTGTACTAGGGTTTGAATTCAGAGCCTTTCCTTTGCTAAGCAAAGCATACTCCACCCCCCCCCCCACACACACACTGATTATTTTTGAGACAGAGTCTTACTTTCTACTCAGGTTTGTGCCTAAAACCACGGTCCTCCTACTTTATACTTCCAGTTGTCGCTGGGACGGCAGATATAAGCCATCACACCCAGCTTCTGTTGAGATGTAGTCTCTTAGGACTTTGCTGCCTTTGATGGCCCGGAACCTTGATCTACCCAATCTCAGCCCCCTATGTTAAGCTAGGATGACAGGTGCGTGGCACCACACCCTGCTCTAAGGCTTCTTTCTAATGTCGTTTGTTCCAACAGGCCTTGACTTATGACCGGGAAATTCTACATGCAACCTGAATTTTGTGTTGATGTACTATTTTGTCCCTTAAAAAGACACTTGAGTGAATGCAGAAAATTATACCCAGCTTAATAGAACATCATAGAAACACAGACCACACACACACACACACATCTTCCTGTGGGTGCTATGTACCCACCTGTTCCCATCTGGGGTCGTCCTTTTCTAACTGATTTCACAGCCAGTCCACAGAACTTACACTGCAGTCCTGCCACACATGCAAACTCCATTTCTTTTCTTTTTGAACTCAGGGCCTGGGTGCTGTTCCTTAGCTTTTTTTTCCCATAAGGCTGACCATTCTACCACTTGAACCACAGCCCCACTTCCGGCTTTCCTGATGGTTCATTGGAGATAAGAATCACACAGACTTTCCTGTCTGGGCTGGCTTCGAACCTCGATCCTCAGATATCAGCCTGCTGAGCAGCTAGGATGACGGGCGTAAGCCACCAGTGTCCAGCAAACTTCAGGTCCTTCTCAATTCACAGCACCATATCCAATGTAGGACGCATGCGTAGCTTCACTGCTTAATATGTATAAGCTGTGCAACTATTTCCTTGGGCTTCCTGGCTTGCTTTCTTCTTGAGCGTGTTGTTGCCAGCTTTGGGATGTGACACTCACCTGCTGTCCCCTCCCAAGCCCTGCAGTTTGGGTTTTGAGATTTTGCACATTGTGAGGTGACTTCTTGGAAGATGTACTGGGGAGGGGGGCATCACCAGGCTCTCGATCCACGGGGAGTGGGTCTCAGGCCCCCCTACGGGGGTCCCTCCCATAATTTGGTGTGGTATTTGCACTGAACCCAGCACCCCACACCCCACATCCCCCTCCCCCTGCAGGCCTTACATCTCTGGATGGCTTAAGACACCTGTGCCATGTCCCCATTGTTTTGTGATATTTGTTTAGGGGACTGACCACAACCACAGCAGGTCTGTACAAGTCGAATACAGATGCGATTGTTTTTCTGGGTATTTTCTAATGCAAGTTGCTTGAATCCACCACGCCCAACCTACAGGCCCGGGCCGCCCGCTGGAACTACCTTTCACCCATGCAGACCAGGGGCAGGGTGCAGTTCCAGCAGATACTAGGAGGAGGGCACCTGGGCTACGATCACCCCCCAAAAGAGGGGGGGAGGCAGAGATTTTATCACCTCTGGCGATGCCATTATGCGGTGGGGAAGCAGAGGGGCTGTGCCGGGCCTGAGAAATCCCCCCACATTTGTCCACGGTAGCTGCCAGTGATGGCTTTAGGCATAGAGCCCCCCTGGAGACATAACTGTCTGGCCTAGGATCGGAAAGCAACTGTCCCCTCAAAGCCTGGGAATCGCCTCTAGCCAACCCCTCCCCCTCCCGCCCCCCAGACACCTGGTTAGCATGCCCTATTATCACAAAAACTGGTCTTGAGGTGATGGGGGGGAGGGGAAGGCGTGGAGGGCGGGGCTTAAGATCTGGGAGAGGGTTGGGGTGGGGCCATGACAGAAGGGACAAGACTGAGGGAGGAGGGCCTGGGCCTTAGCTAAGGGGAAGGATGGTAGAACCAGGAACAAAAGGAAATGGCATGGGCGGAGCCATGGGCAGAGGGCGGAGCCACAGAGAAGGGCAGGGCCAAGGCGATCTTTCCCTGGAGAGCGAAGGATGGGGCGAGGCTTCGGGAGGGGCGTGGCCAGAGCAAAGGCACAAGGGGAGGGGAGGGAAGGGAGGAGAAGGGAGTGGAGGGGAGGGGAGGGCCAGAACTCAAAAAGAACTCAGTCCACAGTCCAGGCCCACGCTGCCACCCTGGCCTCGGGGAGTAGGGGGGCTTTTATGGCTACCCACCTTTCCCCAGGACACCCCAACTCCACAGTGGATGGATTCGAGGGAGGAAGGCAATTTTGTAGGTGCTGAGCACCTGTGCCACATGTGGGGGACAACTGTGTCTTAACTTTCCCATAACACCTCATGAGCCGGATGGACGCCTGTGTGGAGGATGAGGAAACTGAGGCACGGGACAGCTAGCCCGTCCGGATGAGGTTGCAGGTCAGAAAGGGTGGATTTAGACTTCCGCTCTTGGGCTCCTCCCTGCTCCCGGCCCTGCCTCCACAGCCGCGGCTTTGCCCGGAAGGGCTCAGTTTACCCCAGATGCCTCCTAGCGCGACAACCCCAACTTCCTAAACACGTGTTCCTCTCCCAGTCCCCTGGAGAGGCCCGGCCGGGGCCGCGGCTATTCACTCGGGCAGGCTCGGAGGGAGGGGGGAGATTCGGTGTCCCGAGGACGGACGGCGAAGGCCAGCCGCTGGGCTTGGCGCGGAACTCGGGCCCGCAGCCCCCGGGTCCCCGGGACCGGCCGGGCGGGATCTGCAGGGGGTCGGAGGGCGGGGCAGGCGCCCGGGGGAGGTCGCGGCCGCCTCACCTTCTCGCTGCTGCTGCTGCAGGAGGGGCGGCGGCTGGGGGACGCTGTGCGCGATGGGCGTGATGGCCGCGGTGGGGTACATGGCTGCGGAGACCGGAGCAGACACCGGCGGAGGCGGGGCGTGAGGCCGGGCGGGGCGGGGCCACGCGGGGGGCGGGGCCGGAGACGTGGGAAACAGCGGGGGCGGGGTTACGTCTCGAGGGCGGGGCCTGGCGGTGGGCGGAGCCGGAGGCGTGGGAAAGGGCAGGGCCAAATGCGTGGGAGAGTGGAGGCGGGGCTACGGCTTGAGGGCGGGTCTGAACTGGTGGGAAAAGGTGGGCGGGGCTACGAATGGGGCGGGGCCGTGGTGGAGGGAAGGGCCATAGGCGTGGGAGAGTGGAGGCGGGGCTACGGTTTGAGGGCGGGTCTGAAGCGGTGGGAAAAGGTGGGCGGGGCTACGAATGGGCGGGGCCGTGGCGGAGGGAAGGGCCATGGGCGTGGGAGAGTGGAGGCGGGGCTACGGCTTGTGGGTGGGGATGAAGCTGTGGGAAAGGGCGGGCCCGAAGGCAAGGGAAGTGGGCGTGGCCACGTCTCCAGGGTGGAGTTTGGAGGAGGTGGTCGGGGAAAGGGGCGGGGCTAGGACAGAAGTCGGGGCCAACGTAGCTCTAGCGCAGAGAGAGCCCGGGCCTTGACTAAGAGCAATTACTCCTAGGGCGGGATCAGAGTGGAGTTCGGAACCCAGGGACACGAAGTGGGCCGGGCCATGAATAAAGGGGTGAACCACAGAGCTAGGGCCAAGGGAACAAGAGTAAAAAGGTGGTGAAGGGGGTGCATGGTTTTAGCAGGGCGGGGCTTTAGAAGAGACGTGGCCTGCTTGAAGGCAGGATGTGAGAGGAGAGAGGGAGAAGAGACAGGACCAAGAGCTAGGATGGGCCAAGGCCACAGGTCCGCTAAGGGAGCCTCCCTAGACCATGAGAGGGCAGGACGGGACTAGGGGCATTCCTAAAGAGATGAGCTGTTCTCAGGACCAGGGACTGGGGAGTGTGTCCCCCCCAGTAGGCGGGGCCAGGGGCGGGAGGAGGGGCCTGAGCATCAGAAGGCAGGATGAGGAGGTCCTGAGGGGCGTGGCCGCGGCGGGCGTGGCCGCGGTGGGCGTGGCCGGGCTGCCTCCCTACCTGTGTACTGCTGGACTCCGGAGAAGGCAGGGTGGAGCGTCTCGGCCATGGTGGGGCTCTGAGCTGCGGAGCAGACAGAGGGGCTGAGTGGGGCGGGGTGGCGGAAGTCCTCTATCCACCTCCACCGAGACGCGGAAGGAGATCAGCCATCATCACCCCCCAGTTTCACCTCTCTGAATGCATCTGACCCCCCCCAGAATACAAGCTTAGAGGGATAAAGACCCTCCCATCCCACGCACACGGACACTCAGACAAAACAATGGTAGATTCGAATTGGGAGCCAGGTTTATCGGATTCCAAAGAGACTTCAGATGCCACCGAGAGACCCTCTGAGACCTGAGACCTTCTGACTCCCACTAGGAAAGTGAGGAGGGGCTGCCCAGGTCACCAAACTGGAGAGGTGTGGTGCCAGTCTCCATCCATAACCAACAGGAAAAAAAAAAAAAAGGCACAGGAAACAGGGCATGCAAAATCAAGTGAAATCCAAATAAGGTCTGGAATTTACTGTACCAAACCGAGGACAATTTCCTGTTTTCATTTGTTTATTCTTGAGGCAAGGTATCTCAAGAGAGCCCAGTTTTGTCTGGACCTTGACATTTCCCTACCTTTTGCCTCCTGATTGCTGGGATTACAGGTGTGAACACCCCTGTCTAACTTCATTTCCTGGTTGGGATGGTGCAGTATAGTCATCTACCTTGTTGCCCCATAGGTTTTGATAAAGCACCACAAAACTGGCGAAACATACAAGGTTTTTCCCTCTTGAGTTTCCAACAATAATAATTTTTTAAAAAAGAAGACCAAATCCACCTCAAAGGTAGAAATGACTGAATTCACATGTTTCGGAAGATGCTTGTCTTAAAACTATGGAAAGAAAAAAGTTGTACCTACAATTTATTAGAGCAGGGTAAAGCATGGTCTGAATTCATTTCAGTGAATGAATGTATGAATGTATGAATGAAGAGGTATGACACCTTCCAGCATGGCAGCAGCAAGAAATTAAGATTTACAACTCTGTCTTGTGTCCCTTGTGCTGTAAAGAGTTCATACTGGTTTTATGCTCAGTAGTTAATTCATCCTTTGATTGATGTTATTTGGCCCATTTCCTGAATGAGAATAATGGGAGCTCAGAGATTTAACAAGAAGTGAGTGAGGTGAGTCCCACCTGGAATCCAAGCTACTCAGGAGGCAGAGATCAAGAGGCTCACAGTTCCAGGCTAGCCACTCATCTCAACCAATAAACCAGGCACAGGAAGGTTAATCAGAGAACTACAGTTCAGTCTGCTACCTAGACATGATGTGAGCCCTTTTGTAAACAATAACAAAAGTGAACAGGGCTGGAGGTATGATTTAAGGGGTGATTAGCAAAGCCCTGAGTTCAAGCTCTAGTACCTCCAAAAAATAAATCACGAAGCGGGCACTGGTGGCTTGTGGGTGTAAGCCTGTCTACTCAAGAGGCTGAGGTCTGAGGATCACAGTTTGAAGCCAGTCTGGGCAGGAAAGCTGTTCTCTCCAATTAAACACCCAAAAAAGATGGGAGTGGAAGAATGGCTAAGTGGCAGAACGTGAGACTTGTGTGAAAAAAGCTAAAAGTGTGAAGCCCCAATACGAGCATGCACGCGCACGCGCGCACACACACACACACACACACACACACACACACACACACACACACTCTCTCAAAGAGAAAAGAAAGAAAAGAAAGAGAAACCTGGGGAGAATCACTAAACTGGAATTCAAACCCAGAACCGGCTGGATGCAGGGCTGGGTATCTTCCTGGCCACAGCTGGCGCACAGCTGTGCTCATAGCTCAGACCCCTCCTCTTCTCTTCCCTGGACACCGACCGGGGCGCAGGGACCCACCCCTGCCACTCTCCCCCACGCCTTGGAACCACCACCAATTACCTGGATAGGGCACAAGGCCATTGGCATACACGGTCTCCAGGGCGGGGTGCCCACCAGGGAAGGGCACGACTCCAGCAAAACCATTGGCGATGGGAGCCACCAGGCCGGGGACGGCAGTGCCCAGCAGCGGCGGCGAGTGCAACCCTGCGGGCGGAAAAGGGTCACCTTGGCTGCTGGCTGTGGGGAGGGCGGATCCCTCCCCACCCGCCCTCAGGGCCCTGGCCCCCGCTCACCAGAGGCAGGAGCGATGGGGGTGGCAGGCAGCCCATTAAGGCTGACGGCGCCAATCTGCTGAATGTGACAGGGTGAGAAGGCCACGCCGGGGCTCAGGTAGCTGCCGGAAGTGGACAGGACGGTGGTCTGCTGCTGCATGAGCTGGGGGGTGAAGAGGCGGTGGTCAGCAAGCTCAGTCCACCCCCCCCCCAGATCCTGGTTCACAGAGGGAGGGGGGAGGCCTGGTCTCTTAGTAACTGGGGTGGGGGAGTTGCATGCTGGGTATCTTGGATCGGGGTGCACTCAGGACTAGTCACAAATGGTGGCTCAGCCTGGGATCCAGGCTCAGAAGTGGAGCAGGGGCCAGTCTGGAATGAAGACTCAGCCTGGGATCAGGGCTCAGTTAGAAACTGAGGGTCAGCCTGGGATCAGCGTTCATCCAACTTAGATCTCTTTGAGATCAGCCTGGATTTGGAGGCTTAGCCACAATAGCACCAAGCTAGATTCGCAGCTAGGATCTGAGCTTAGCTGAAGGCTGGATCTTCATGTGTGATTAGAACTCAGCACCGTCAAGAGACAGCCCAAGGTTACAGCTCGGGGTTGAGGTTTCAGCCTAGGAGTGAGGCTCCATTGTTGGGCAGGGCCTAAGGTGGGGTGGGGGTGGGGATGGGCAGGAAACTGAGGCTCAGAATCAGCCTGGATTCTGGGGTTCAGCCACAATCAGGACAGGATCCTAGGCGACAGAGATCTGGTAAGAGACACAAGCCCTTCCCGCTAGAACAGAGGGAGGAAGACTGAGCCGGATACCCAATATCGTCTCAGCAGCCCTGCTGGACCCAGAGCCCAGCCGCTGGGGTCACTCACAGCCTGGGCGTAGGCACTGTACGGGCTGAAGGGCAGGGTGAGGGACGGCGTCAGGATACCCAGCTGACCGACCATCTGTTGCATGCGCCGGAGTGTCCTCTCCTTGTCTGTGTCGGCAAACTTGACCACCAGGCTGGAGGAGGCACCCTGCGGGGAGGGAGAGGAGGCCAGGAGGTAACAAGGACTCTGGGGTCCCCCAGAACCTTTCCAGTTCAGGCCCAGGGGCTGTCACACCCCTAGAGCAGGTCCTCAGCTCACGGAGCTGGGACAGAGTAGGTATTGATCAGCATCTCTAGCATGGCTGGGGTGCTAGGAGAAGCCGAGGAGCCAGGAAGCCACATACAGTGGCTCATGTCTGTAATCCCAGCTACTCAGGATGCAAAGAATAGGAGGATCGTGACAGTCTGGGTAAAAAGAAAAGTTATCAAGACCCCATTTCATAAAAGAAGGTAGGCATAGTGGCTCCTATCTATAACTCCAGCTATATACAGAGGCAAAGGGAGGGTGGTGGTTGGTGATGGTGGCTCAGAACGGCACTAAGCAAAAGAAAAAAAAAAATCAGAGGAGTGGCCCAAATGATAGAGCACGTGCCTAGCAAGTGTGAAGCTCTGGGTTCGAATCTCAGTAGCACCGAATGACAACACAAGCAAAAACTACTTTTTTTTGAGGGGGGGCAGTCGTGGGGCTTGAACTCAGGGCCTTAGCACTGTCCCTGAGCTTCTTTTCATCAAGGCTAGCACTCTACCACTTGCACCACAGCACAACCTCCAGCTTTTTCTGTGTGTGTGGTACTGCGGAATTGAACTCAGGGCTTCATGCATGCTAGGCAAGCACTCTACCACTGAGCCACCTTCCCAGCCCCAAGCAAGAACTCTTAATGAAGTCTCAAGACAAGCTTTCTATCCTAGACTGTGGCTCAGCCTCCACAAGGGACCCAGGCCTCATCTGTCCCCTCCTCACCCCTCCCCCCATTGATCTATAAGAATATTTTCAAGCTGGGCGCTGGTGGCTGGCTCACATCTGTAATCCTAGCTATTCAGGAGGCTGAGATCTGAGGATCATGGTTTGAAGCCAGCCTGGGCAGAAATGTCCGTGAGACTCTTATCTCCAGTTAACCTTAGAAAAAGCTGGAAGTGGAGCTGTGGCTCAAGTGGTAGAGCGCTAGCCTGGGGCTGAAGAGCTCAGGAACAGCACCCAGGCCCTGAGTTTAAACCCCAGGACTGGCACACACACACAAAAATTTCAACTGCCCGGTCTTGCTCTCTCCTTTGCTCTAAAATCCCCAGGGATCCCTATCGTCCTAGGAGAAAATTGGGGTCCTGGGCTTTGAGCCATCCCTCTGCCCTGACCTTTGTTCTTCTCATGCCCATCCGTTACACTGCGGACGCACACTCACAGTGTCACATCAAGCACACACCCGCGCTGTTTGCTATGACACACCACACAGCTTGCCTGAATATACCCCAGCCAGAATTATGCCTCCCGCCCCTACCCTGCCCCCCCTCCATGTCCTGTCCAAAAAAAAAAAAGTAAGGGGCTCGCACCCTCCATCCCCAGCTGTCACTCACCGGCATGGTCTGGCTGCCGTGCAGGGCGTGGATGGCTGCCTGAGCCTCAGTGTGGGATGAGAACTTTACAAATGCACAGCCTGCCCCAAGAGAAGGACAGAGGTGAGATGTGACAGCTCACAGGACCAGGGGAGTGGGGACCCAGAGCAGGGGGACAGGGAGCCTGGATGGCCAGAGATTGATCTTGAGGGGACAGCCAGCTGTGCACTCAGACACAGCTGGATAAGCGAGCTGACCCAGAGCAGACAGACACCACCCAGCCAGCCTAGGAGTAAGTCTGACCATAGTCACCCACAAATGCCCAGCAATTAGACGCCCAATGTCTAGTGGCTGGGCACCAGAGAGCTGTTTAGACAGATCACAGTGCGCATGAGGCAGGTGAAGCCCCAGGGACAGGCATGTCCCCAAATCAGAACAAGGGCTGTGACATCAGACGTCACCCACCAGCACAGAGAGCACAAGAGTTGAGATGGCTGTCATCAGATTTGCACGATTAAAACCACACACCACACAGATGCACAGACACACAGTCCTGTTGGAAGTCAGGCAGAAATACATAGAGACCCCAGCAGACACCCAGAAAACAGTCAGAAAAGCGACCAGAAACCCCCACACCAGAACAAAGCAGACGGCATGCCAGTGCCAGACAGGCAGACAAGCGGAGGCTCCTGGACACAGGGCACATTCAGCAGTGCAGGCTACATGGACAGAGGCCCAGGCCGATAGAGACCAGACAGACAGACGGATCGCTCCATTTAGTGGAGAGAAATCTAGAATTAGACTGTGGAGAGATGGTTTGCACCTTTGGGTGGGTTGTCAGACCAGAACGCGCTTCACTGAACACTTTGGAAGGCTAAATACTATGGCAATTCAATTCAATTTCAAATAAAAGTTTGGCAAATAGAGACCAACAGACAGGAACGGGCAGAGACAGGAGCCAGCCAACCAGACCCACGGAGACTCCACACCGAGCACTTGTGGGACGCTCAGGGAGCTCGGGATAGAAAGTTCTGGGAGCCCCTGACAGATGCAGAATCAGGTCTCAGCACTGCCCCGACCAGAGAACAGGCTCCGCCCACCGACACCGCCTTCCCACGGAATTGGCCCCGCCCACAGACCATCCTATTAGCTCCTCCCCCTCCCTAGATGCCCCACCCTCCCTGTAGCCCCGCCTCTCCAGCCCCGCCCTCCATGCGTCCCTCCCTGTCAGGTTGGGGACTCATTCCTGCCCCCTCCAGCCCCTAGCCATCCTGCCAGCCCCTCCCAGAGCAAGATCCCCACTTATCCTCTAACCTCACTCCAGTCCATGTCCCGCACCCCTTGGCGCAATCCAGTAATTCTGCTCCTTCAAGTCTCCAGCCCTGGCCCTCCCACAGCCCGAGGCAGTCCCATAATTCGGCCCCACCCCACCGATAGGCCCCGCCCCTTCTCCAGACCCGCCCCCACCACAAGCTCTGAAACACCCACTCTCCAATCACAAGCCTCCCACAGCCCCTGGCTCCTCCTATCAACTCTACCCCGCTCCCTTATAGGCCCCGCCCACTCTCCAGCCCCGCCACGCCCACAACCCCTGGAACAGGACCATTTTGGCCCCGCCCATCCTCAGGCCCCGCCCACCCGCTAGTCTCCTTCCTCCTACAGCCCCTGGAGCAGCCTCAGAATTCTGCCCTGCCTGTAGACAAGCCCCACCCAGCCTCCAAACTCACCCCTCCCACAACCCCTGTATTCCCATAGCTAGGCCCCGCCCCTTCGATAGGCCCCGCCCTCCCGTCAGCCCCTGATGTGGCCTACTTCTACACCGGCCCCACCCACGACCCCTGGAATCGTCCTTTTGGCCCCGCCCACCGGCAGGCCCCGCCTCCAAACAGGCCGCGCCCCGCCCCTCCCGCCGCAGGCCCCTCCTCCGGCCCCCGCCCGCCCCGCCCCGCCCGCCGCAGGCCCCTCCCGCCGCAGGCCCCTCCCCTGGCCCTGTCGCAGGCCCCTCCCCCGGCCCGCCGCAGGCCCCTCCCCCAGCCCCGCCGCAGGCCCCTCCCCCGGCCGCCCCGCCCGCCACAGGCCCCTCCCCCGGCCCCGCCGCCCCGCCCGCCGCAGGCCCCGCCCCGCCCGCCGCAGGCCCCGCCCGCCGCAGGCCCCTCCCCCGGCCCCGCCGCCCCGCCCGCCGCAGGCCCCTCCCCCGGCCCCGCCGCCCAGCCCGCCGCAGGCCCCGCCCCGCCCGCCGCAGGCCCCTCCCCCGGCCCCGCCCGCCGCAGGCCCCTCCCCCGGTCCCGCCCGCCGCAGGCCCCGCCCCCGGCCCCGCAGCCCGCCCCTCCCGCCGCAGGCCCCGCCCCGCCCGCCGCAGGCCCCGCCCCGCCCGCCGCAGGCCCCTCCCCCGGCCCCGCCGCCCCGCCCGCCGCAGGCCGCGCCCGCGCGCGCCCCCGCGGTCACCTTTGCTGCTGCCGTCGGGCCCCCGGAGCACGGTGCACTCGTCGATGACCCCGAAGGGCTGGAACAGCCGCAGCACGTCCTCCTCCGACTGCTGTTTATTCAGCATCCCCACGAACAGCTTCCGGTCCCCTGTGGGCGGAGACACCCCCTCAGCCGCGTCCCGGGCCTCCAGGATTTTTCCTGCTCTGCGGCGGGGCATGGACGGGGCGGGGGCCCCGGCGGGCGGGGGCTCGGCGGGAGAGGCCGCGCGGCGCTGCCCTCGGCGGCTGCACGGCGCCCGGCGATCACGGAGGAGGCAGCGCCATCCCCGGACCCGCGAGCCGCGTTGCCGTGGAAACCGGCCTCGGCAGCTGTCACTCACGGAGGCGGGAGGGGGCGGGAGCAGAGGCCGCGCCAGCGCGGGGAGGGGCGGTGGAGGGAAAAGCGGAGCCCAGGGGCCGGGAGCGACAATCGGAGGCCGACCGAGGACCAGAGAGAGGACCACAGAGGGGGCGGAGGGGGAGGAAGCGGGACACCCACACCTCCCTCTGCTCCGGTCGCACAGTAAGCCGCCAGAGAGAGAAACTCGCTCCCAACCCCCCAAAAAAGATGGGCTTTACCACCGGGCTCCTACACATACACCGGGGTCCTAACGGCCGTGTCCCACACCACCCTCCCTTCACACCCTGTCCCGGGCTGCTCTATCCCTTCTAAAAGCAAATCAAGGCAGGAGAGCACAGACACGCACCCCGATACGTCATCCAGGGCCCCACAGCCCCCTCCCCAGCTTGCACATCGCCCCCAGGTCCAGCCTCCGACAGCCAAGCACGCGCGCGCGCACACACACACGTGCGTGAACACCCGCACCCACGTGCGGGGCAGGGCACACACAGCTGCGCGCGCACAGGTGCTCGTGCGCAGAGCACGCAGGGGGGAAAACACCCATCCTAGCTCAGGGTCTGCACACACATACACACATGCACACACGTGCGCGCACACACGCATACATGCACATGCACACATGCACACGCATGCACATACACACGCATGCACACATACACACATGCACACACGCATGCACACGCATGCACACATACACACGCATGCACACATATACACATGCACACGCGCATGCACACATGCACCCCCAGAGGAGACCACCTCAGGGCGGGAACCCTATCTTTGCACCTCCAAAAAGAAGCGGGGCGTCTTTGCCACCCACAGGCCTGGCCACCATTCCTGAGGGGGAGGGGAGGTGGCCACGTGACCCCTCCCCCATTTTCCAGCAGCCCCCCGCCCCACCCCACCCCGGCCTGGAGGCCACGGAGAGATGGCAACTACCTCCTCTGCTCTCGCTGTCCGCAGGCTTCACCTGGATTGGCCGCGCCATCTGTAGAGGGAGAGGGAGGGGGGAGTTCAGGACGGGCAGCCGGGAAGGGGCCTGGGGGGGCTCTGCCCGAGCTCTGCAAAGCACCTCCACTGCGCCCCCTCTCCGGTCTCAGAAACACCAGCACAAACAAAAGGATACTTAGTTCCCACCTGCAGGGAGAAACTCCTAGCTCGCCCTCAAAACCCAACAATGATCCCTTTGAAAAAAAATGACTAAGTCCCAAATGGTATTGGCTCAGACAAACAGGGTTCCCTGGACGGTTTGCTCTGGCAGGCGCTGACTGACACTCAAGACAGCGCCCGCAGCTGCCCCTCTCTGGGCATATGGCTCTGCCCTTCACCCCACACACTGGCCATGATGGCGCTTACCCCACACCTATGACCTGGGCGGCCCCCTGGGGCTGAGCCAAGGTGGAGACCAGAGGACAGATGTGAGGGATATGCTTGCTTCTAGTTTAGAGCCTCCAGTGAACTCCTATTCATCCTTCAAAACCCAGCTCAAAAACCCTCAGGGCAGAGAACTCTCCCTCTCCAACAGTCCTGTGGCCCCTGCCAGGAGGTTGGACATAGGTGGGTCTTGCTTTGTCCCTCACCCTCCCAAACTGGGCAGGGCATGTGGAGGAAGGAGAGGAAATGGAACTGAGGAGGCCAGAAGAAAACGGCCTATAAAAGAGGTGCCGGGGACCGGAGTTCTAGTCCTCCCGGATCAGCGCATGGGGAGACAGGTGCCGAATCCACTTGTCCCGGGGCTCCCAAGGGAACTTCCCCTCCCGCTCAGAGAAGGCACCCAACAAGCATTTCCCATCCAGAGCCTACGTGCCTCCCCTCCCCATCAGCTTCCGACACGGAGGTCCGGGTCAGGGGCCAGGGGAGGCAGCTAGGCCAAAGTCTGGAACTTTCCACCCTCTCCCACAGCGAGTCCTCTCCCTCTTCATCCAGAGCCCCCTCCTCCTCCCACCCCTCCGCTTTGACCCACACCCCTCTCTCGGAGGCCCCCAGCCCAGGCTCCCCTCTTCCCCTGCGCCCCTCCTCTTCCTGAGCCTCCTGGCGCCCCCAACCCAGGGTCCCCTCTCTCTCCAGACCCTCCCCCCTTCACCTCCCCTCCCTCTACCAGCATGTCTGAGTTGCCTCCCCTTGAACTCAGAACCAGAGAGACCAGGTTTCCTGGCTGGCCAGCCCTCAGGGGGGACCCCGAACCCCCAAATTCCCCACCCACCCAGCCACCCACGCATCCCTTCCCCCACCCAGTCCCCCGGGTCCCCACCCCCTGTCGGTGGCAGGTAGGAGTGGGGGGGGTGGAAACCATCGGAACCACGGCTTGAGCCCAGCTTCTGGAGTGGGGCGCCCAGCGGAAGTGGGGGTGGGGAGGAGGGAGGGAGGGGGGTGCTGGGCTGCTCTGGCTCCCCGCCCCCCTCCCGCCCCCTCCCCACCCCGCCTCCGCTGGCCCCTCACCTCCTCGCCCCCTCCCCCTCCCCCCTCCCTCCCTTCCCAGCACCTTGGGCCGAGGAGGATGGGGTTGCCAAGGCAACGCTGATTCACCACACGGAAGCTGGCAATTGTTGTTGCCATGGAAACCGCCTCTTAGGGGCCGAGCCCAGCTCCTGCCTCACACAAAAGAGATATTTAAATATAATCTTTTCGAGATGGATGAGCTGGAGGAGGGAGGGGAGGGAGGGAGGGAGGGGAGGGAGGGAGGGAAGGAGGGAAGGAGGGAGGGGCGGCCCCAGGGAGAGAATTCGTCCCCCATCCCCCACCATCCACCCCCCTCGCTCTATTCTAAAGGCTGAGGCACCTGCTCCCCGCCCCCCTGCACCCCTCTTTCCATCTCAGACCCCCAACCCCGGGACCTCACACATCCTGCCGGGAGCCCCTTCCTCCTGTGCCGCTCTGCTGGCAGCAGGACGGGGGTGGTGATGGGATCCAGAGAACCCTGGGGGGTAGCCCCCTCTTTTCCCAGCCACAGCCCCCGCCGCCCCCCCCAGCGCCCGCCTTACCCAAAGGCCAGAGCCGTGCACCCGGCTGGCACCCACGTGCCAACGCCCACCGGGGCGTGCGGGCGCGCGCACACGCGCACACACACACACGCCACAGCCAGGAGGAGGAGCCCAGGCGGGGTGCTGGGTCTCCGCACACCCCGTCCCACCCCCCCACCCGCCGGCCCATCTGATTCTACCCACCTCCTTCCGGCTCCTCTCCATCTGCCCCAGCCAGGCCTCTGGCCCATCCACCTCCCTCCTCCCGGGGCTGCCCCGGGCTGCTGCACCCCTTCCTTCCTCTTCGCATTTATTTAACATTTCTGGTGCATCCCAGGCTGCGTAGTAATTTCCGCACCTCCTCTCCCCCCCTCCGCCCCCCTCCCAGAAGAAGTCTGCTAATCTGGTGAAGAAGGGGGGGGACAGCACCAGACAAGCACTTCTCCTGTGATGTCACAAGTTGGGGTACAGAGAAGGATCAGGGACGGGAGTCCAGGACAGAGAAGCAGCATGCTTTATCCTGGCTCTGCAAGGAAGAGGGAACCTCTTCACAGGGCTTTGAAGTAGGAGTAGGAGTGTGGTGGGGAGGTGGAGGCAACTTTTCACCCTGGACCCGGTGAATCTCCAAACAGCATTATGAGATGGGAGCATTGGCTCCCATTTTCTTTCACTGTTGGGAGAGTTAGAAAGAAGGGACGCAGGAACGTCAGCAGAAAGGCCACCCTTGCTCCGCTGTCAGTGCTGGGGTCCAGTGAGGACCCCTCCCCATTCCTCCAACCCCGTGGTCTGAAGTTCTGCGGTCTGGGGAGAGAGGAGGCTGGCACCCAGGCCAGCTCTGCTCCCAGCCTGTGCGGTGTGTCTTCTCTATGTGTAATCCGTGTGTGACAGAAGGGGAAACTGAGGCACTTGCAGGGATCAGGGACTGCAGGAAGAATCTCCGCTGGGCAAGCCCCAAGACAGCCTCTGAATCCTGGATTTACAACACCATGCCTTTAGAGAACTCCGGGGGATGACAGGGAGGGCGGGGAAATAGGGCCGCCCCATCTTAGGCTGCCCAGGCTCCCCCGCCGCCTTCCTCCTCCCCCAGCTAAACTCGAACCCAGCCCGTCTGGCAACCAGACCGACGGAGCTCCTCTCCAGCTCTGAATGCTACCCAGCTCCACCTTTAAGCCCACCTCGGCTCCTACAATGACCTGACGCTACGTTTCCTGGCTGCTACTCAGGAGGCTGAGATCCTAGGTTCAAAGCCAGCCCGGGCAGGAAAATCCTCATGAGACTCTGATCTCCAAGGAACCACCAGAAAACCCAAAGTGGTGCTGTGGCTCAGGTGGGTCGAGCACCCACCTTGAGCTGAAGAGCTGAGGAACGGCGCCCAGGCCCTGCGTTCGAGCCCCACAACAGACAAAGGAAACAAAAATGTCTCCTGGCCTCCTAGCCTCTTGGGCAAAGAGTGGACATGGTTCCTGGCTTGAGGAATAGTGTGATTTTCGGTGAGTTTAGCGCTTGCCGGCCCAGACTTTGGACAGCTGCTATGTCACGGGCATGGTGACCAAAGGGGACCCACGCTCCCTGGTGGGTCTCCTGTCATTCCCAGCATCACACCTAGATACCCGCTCCATTAGGCTTGTCTCCTGTCCCTAGACTCCAGAATCTTCTTTCATGCTGTTCTATATGGTGGCTGGCTTGACCCAGTCTGGAATATTTCAGATCTCTATGGATCAAAATGGCCCTGGCCTCCAGTCTAGAACATTCTAGATTGGCACTGTCCCCCACCGCACCAGCTTTCCTTTCTAGAGCATTCTAGATCTGTAATGTACAACATCCACTCTAGAAACAGCTGAGATCTGTGCTATCCAACACAGTAGCTGACTTCCATATTCTAGAACATTCTAGATTTATGCCATCCAGTACTAAAGCCCATCCATATGTGCCAGTTTAAGTTTAAATTGTTTCAAGCTGGATAACATGGAATAAGTTCGTTTCACCGGGTGCCTGTGGCTCACACCTGTCACGCTGGCAGCTCAAGGAGGCTGAAATCTGGAGGATCACAGTTTGGGGCCAATCCAACCTCTGCTCCCCAAAAACAACGTCTGTGAGATTCCACTCCTGATTAGCCAGCAAAAATGATATCAGACCAGAGCCATGGCTCAAGTGGTTAGAGCATCAGCTGAGCAAGTGTCAGGCCCCAAGTTCAAATCCAAGTACCACCAGGTACCTCCGTTCCCAAGTGCCACCCACCCCAGTTCCAAGCTCATCAGGCGCCAAGGGCCTGTGACTGCTGGCGTGCACAGAGGACATTTCCATCCTCATTCGATCGGCTGCTGGCCTGGCACAGACCTTGGCAAAGATCCCACCGCTCCATTCTGGCCCTCCTCTGTGTGTGTGTGTGTGTGTGTGTGTGTGTTTTGGGGGGGTCCGGTCGTGGGGCCTGAACTCTGGTCTTGGGCGCTGTCCCTCAGCTCTTCAGCTCAAGGCTAGCGCTCTACCACTTGAGCACAGCACCACTTCCGGTTTTTTTCTTTTTGCTTATGTGGTGCTGAGGAATCGAACCCAGGGCCTCATGCATGCAAGGCAAGCCCTCTACCACTGAGCCACCTTCCCAGCCCCTGTGTGTGTGTTTTGTAAATAAAGTTTTATTGACACATAGCTGTGTCCACTCATCTACATATTCTCTGCAGCTCCTTTCACACTCTGAGCGGCTGCAGGCCCGTAAGATCTGTCAGCACCTGCAGCATGCATGGTACACGTTACACAGAAATGGAATCTTGAATTACCTTTCAGTACAGTTATCAATGTGCATAGACAGGCTAGGAACAAGTGTGCAGGGTGTGAGTGGAGTGACAGTCCTGGCTCAGGGCTGGGGGGCTCAAGCAAAAGGGGATGTGACGCACAGGAGCGTGGGAGCAGTAGGCGGCTCAGCTCAAGAATATTCTAGAATATTCTCCTCTCCTTTTTCTCATAAGCAAGGACCCTCTGGTGGGGGAAGGGGGGCAGGTGAGTTGTTCCCTGCAGGGAACTGAGTAGCATCCATGGCTTCCATCCACTCCAAGAGCTTGGCAGTGAGCTCCAGAATGGAGAGGTGGGTGGATGGGTGGATGGGTGGATGGATGGATGGATGGGTGAATGGATTGGTGGACGGTGGACGGATTGACCGATGGATGGATAGGTGGATGGACAGGTGGATGATGGGTGAACGGGTAGATAGATGAGTGGATGAATGGGTAGGTGATGGGGCGGGTAGGTGGATGGATGGGGGATGGGGATAAATAGATGCATGGATGGGTAGATGGGTGGATGGATGGGTGAGTAGATGATGAATGGATGCATGGGTAGAGGATGGAAGAATGGTGGATGGATGGGTGGATGGGTGGCTGGGTGAATAGATGATGGATGGGTGGATAGATGATGGATGGGTGGATAGATGGATGGATAGGTGGATGGATGGATATATGGATGGATGGGTATATGGATGGACAGACAGTGGATGGATGGAGAGGTAGATGGATGGGTGGGTGGATGGACAGTGGATGGATGAATAGATGGATAGATGGATAGATGGATGAAGATGGCGGATGGATGGACAGATGATGGATGGATGGATGGATGGATGGATGGATGGATGGATGGATGATGGATGGATGGATGGATAGATGGATGGATGGATGGATGGGTGGGTGGATAGATGGATGGGTGGATGGATGGATGGATAGATAGATGGATGAATGGACAGGTGGATGGATGGATGGATGGATGGATGGATGGGTGGATGGATGGGTAGATGGATGGTGTGGTGAGACCCACAAGGTTCATGTGTTGGAAGCTTAGTCCTCAGTGTGGTGCTGTTGGGAGGAGGTGGGGCAGGGGTCCACGGGGAGGTGTTTGTGTCCTTGGAGTCATTAACGTATTTTGGGGGGAAGCAGAAGGCCGAGTCCTTAGAGAAAGGGCAGGATGCAGCTTCTCTCCCACCCGCTCAAGTCCCACTTCTCACGCTCTTACCGTTGGGATGCCCCCCCCACGAAGAACTCATCTGAGCCAGGCCAACACCGGCACCATGGCCTTAAACCTAGAGGACGGCGCGTGATCACAACCCCCTCTGCTCTGTCCCATTCCCAGCCTGGGGGAGATCACTGCAGTCACGGAAACCATGCACAGATTCCTTCTGAAAGGTCAGCTTTCCTGAGCAGCCAGCCCGTCCTTCAAAAACACCTTCTCCAAAGCCCCGTCCCCTGACCTGCTCACCTCTTCTAAGACCATGGATCATGGTCGTGAGGGAACCCCCAGAGCTCACTGGGCAGGGCGCCCGGGGAACCACGCTTCCTTCAACTTCGGTCAAAAACCATTCCCCGGCGGGGGTGGGGGTGGGGTCAGCTGGCACGATGCCACCCATCTGTTGGGAGCAGGGACCCGCCCACCCAGAGAGGGACGGCAGAGGTTGGGCACCCGTGGTCCACCCCAATAATCCTCGCTTCCTCAGCAAGCTGAGATCTGGAGGATCTGAGCAGAAAAGTCTGCACGATTTCACCTCCAGCAAAACGTTGGCCTTGGAGGCATGGTTCAGGCGGTACAGCACCAATGGAGCAAACAAGAGTACAGTGGGTGAGCGTGAGGCCTTGAATTCAATTCCAGGATGGTACAAAAGGGAAGAGAGAGAGATAAAAAGAAAACGAGGCTAGACAGGTCTAACAGGTGCAGTCAGAGAGACCGCGTGGAGGCCGAACACAGCCCAGCAGCCCCAGGGCACTGTTGCTCCACGTGACCCTGTTTTCCCTTCTTTTTGTCAGTCATGGGGCTTGAACTCAGGGTCTGGGCGCTGTCCCTGAGCTGCTCTGCTCAAGGCTAGTGCGTGCTCTACCATGTTGAGCCACAGCGCCCCCTTCTGGCTTTCCGGTAGCTTGTGGGAGATCCCAGGTCTTGCACAGCCTGCTCTGTTCCCTCCCTCCCTCCCCTCTTTCCCCCTCACCACCCTCTGCCCCAGCCACACAGACCTCCTCCTCACTCCTCTATAACGTACCAGGCTCCAGCCTGCCCCAGGGCCTTTGCACAGCTGTGCCCTGTTCCTGTTGATGCTTCCTCGTCCTTTAGGACACACACTGACCAGGTCCGCTTGTGCAATAGACAACCCGAACAACCAGGCACGAGCACCCTTGTGTGAAGGCGAGCAGGGTGTGCAGCAGACAAGGAACACCCATCCTGATCCTGATTCCTTTACCTCCTTCTCAGTCAGACACACATGGACCTCACCAGAAGTGCTGAGCCCCAAGGCTGCAAGCAAACTTGTTCCATCCCTTAGCCCCCAGACACCACATAGAACTCACCCCGGGCAAGGTCTTCTGTTCGTGCAGGGCAGTCTGAGCTTTGATGGCAGAATCCCTGGCACAATAGGTAAGGAAGGCACAGCCTGAGGAGGGAAAGAAACAGTGTGTGTGAGAGGGGGCGGGAGGGGCGGGGGGAGGGCACCCCGTGTGCACAGTAGCCCAAAGGTGGGCTCAATCCCAGTTCCCACGGATGGATGAGCAGACACATACCATGGTACTGAAATATTACTCAGCCAGGAACAAGCACAGGGCTGTGACTCATGCTACCTACAGCATGAAGGGAGCCCACCCACTCACCCAAGCCACCTTGGCTCAGCAATGAGAGCAGCAGACACGAAAGACTACAGGAAAGGTCTAGAACAGGGGTGGAGGGGGGGATCCAGAGACAGGAAGTGACCGTGTGATGCCCTGGAGCAGGAAGGAAGCGGGAGTTAGACTCTCACGGGGACCGGGTTTCCAGGGATGAGGCTGGCTGCCCACCGCTGCGCACGTATTTGATGCTGTCGAACTGAATGTACAGATGGCTCACACCTGTCATCCCAGCTACTCAGGAGGCCGAGAGCTGAGGATCAAGATTCAAAGACAGCCCAGGCAGGAAAGTCTGTGAGACTCTTAATCTCCATTCACACACACACACACACACACACACACACAGAGAAGCTGGAAGTGGAGTTGTGGCTCACATGGGAGCTCTAGCCTTGAGCAAAAAAGAAGCTCAGGGACAGGGCCAGGCCCCTGCTGCAAGCCCCGGAATGCGCACACCTTGTGGGAGGGTGGGAACAGCAGCAGGGGTGCAGCCCTTCCCCCCCCATACCCACCCCCAAAGGGGAGCCCGGGAAGTGGAAAAGAGGAGGCTGGTTTGGTTTTCATTACCTCAGTAGGGCAATGAGGTGGCTGAGATGGGGACTGGGCTCAGGAGGGGCACCAGAACCCCAGAAGGAGGTGGCAGGGATGCTTGGGTTTGGCAGACTGTGGCCTACTGTCCCTTTCTGAGCCGCAGCCCCCTTCCCCGCTGCCCTCCTCCCCCGAGAAGATGCTGAGATGGGAAAAGCCAGTCGGGAGAGGCAAGGGGTGGGTCCACCCCTGGGGCGGTCCAGAGCAAGGCTGTGATTGGAGGTCATCCTGAGGTGGGTGTGGCAGGCAGGACAGACCCTTGGGAGTTGGGAGTGAGGCCTGAGGGTGAAGGGCAGGGCCTGGGTTCTGCCAAGCGTCAGGGGAGGGAGGATAAAAATTTAAAGAGAGCCTTTAATCACCTTTCTACATTTTTGTCCCCCTCCCAAGTCCTTGGGGGCGGGGGGGGGGGGGGGGGGGGGGAAGTATATGAAGACAATTCACTTAAGGCCTGAAAGAAATCAGCCACAACTGGCAAGAAATCAGGCTGCAGGCAGAGGTTAAGCTAGATCACCATCTTTCTCCCTTGGCTGTTTTTCCTGGGGAGTCCTATCTGTGGGATTTGGGGGGGGGGGTGAGCACAGGAGAGTAGAAGTGATTACCCTCCCCTCCCCCAAACCGCCTTAGGAGCCTTCAGTCCTAGGATCCCAGGAAGAAAAATGGCATCCAAGTGTGCAGCAGCCGGGGACCGCTGTCCGTGGTGCTGAACCTCACGCCCGGGCCTTCACCTCCAGAAAGCTCCTCTTAACTCTCAGCTTTCCTGGTCTCATTCAGGGGAAAGAAAGTGTGGCCCTGCTTCCCCTGTCCCAAATATATACACCTTAGAGTGTGGCTCTTGTTGCAAGCTGGTTTGTAGGCCTCTGTTGAAGGCCTGACCCCCGGAATGGAGGAGGATTTAGAAAAGGACTCCTAACCGGGTGCTGGTGGCTCAGGCCTGTCATCCTAGTTACTCAGGAGGCCGAGATCTGAGGATTGCAGTTCGAAGCCAGCCTTTCTTTTTGGCAGAAAAGTCTCTGTGAGACTCTCATCTCCAATGAACCACTCAAAAACTGGAAGTGGCGCTGTGGCTCAAAGTGGGAGAGTGCTCGCCTTGAGCAAAAGAAGCTCAGGAAGAGAGTTCGGGTCCTGAGTTTAAGACCCACAACTGACCAAAAGAAAAAGAAAAGGTGTCCTTCTAGAGGGAACCAGTGTGACGTAACAAGACCCAATACAGTCTCCTCGCTTCGGGGGACATTTTGGCTGGACACAGAGACTCACACCTATCACCCCAGCTACTCAGGAGGCTGAGACTCAGGGTAGTGGTTGGAAGCCAGACGAGAGGAAGGTGGGGAATTTTGTTTTGTTTTTGTCAGTCATGGGGCTTGAACTCAGGGCTGCCACTGAGCTCTTTTGCTCAAAGGTAGCGCTCTACCACTTGAGTCATTGCACCACTTCCGTTTTTCTGGTGCTTCATCGGAGATAAGAGTGTCACAGACTTTTTCTGCACAGGCTGGGCTGTGATCCTCAGATCTTAACCTCCTGAGTAGCTAGGATTTCAGGCGTGAGCCACCAGCACTTGGTTATTCTTGAAATAACCACCGAGATCCTCCTACAATCTCATCTAGACACCAAACGTTAGATCTGCAGTGTAAAATGAGTCACTCGGTCACTGGACCTGGGGCTCTGATCTCCAGGGGCCAGGTGGAGCTCATGCCAATAATCACAGCACAAAGGAGGCAGAGATCAGGGAGATCCAAGTCTGAGATGAGCCCTGGGTATAGAGGAAGGACTTTTTCTGGAGAAAAAAAAAAAAAAACTAAACAGCACTGAGGGCGTGGCTTAAGTGGCAGAGGTGGAGCTCCAGATTCAGGGGTGGGGCTAAAGTAATACCGCACCAGTCTAGCAAGCCCTAGGCCTTGATTCAATTCAAACCCCATCCCGCAAAGAAAAAAATTAATTTAATTTCAAAAGGAGGAAAAATAAAGAAAAACCAGAAGACTGGGGTGATTCTTATGCACAAATCTGACCTTCTGTCCCTTCCCGGAAGCCTCTGACCTCAGTCACAGCCCACACTCTCACTGGTCACCTTTGAAGCCACCATTTCCTTGGTGGGCAGCCCTCCGTGGCTCCCAGTGCCATCACGACAAAGCCGAGTCCACCCTGCAGCCCACAGGGCCCTGAACAAGCTGCCCCTGTCCCCTCCCTACTCCTCTCCTCCCTCTCTGCCCCTTGCTTCCTCCACACCAGCCACATGGGCTCCTCCATGCTCCTCCACACACCAGGCTCCATCCTGCCCCAGGGCCTTTGCACAGCCCATAGCCTTCTGCTCAAATGCCTTTCCGTTGGCTTTAGAACAACAGTCTTCTGTAGTCATCACAAAGTGCATCTCTGACCACCAAACCATGCAGTCATCTTCCTCAAAACACATCGCGAATTATTTTGTTCACAACTACCTAGCGGTATTACATTCACATATCTGGCTGGGCACTGTTGGCTTATGCAAGCTCATTCTAGCTATTCACTCTGGAGGAGGCTGAGACCTGAAAAATAGAGGTTCAAAGCCAGCCCAGGCGGGGAAGTCTGTGCAGCCCTATCACCAGTCAACCAACAAAAAAAAGCCAGGCTTCAGAGAATGGCAGAGTAGAGCGCCAGCCCAGAAAGCAAAGCGGGATCACAAGGTTCTGAGTTCAAGCCCCAGTGGTGGCACACATAAAAACTATCTATTGATAAACCGATTCTAAGTGCTACAACCACCCCAGAGCTGCCCAGCCATCCACACTCCTCACCTCCCACCACAGTGACAGAGGCTCAAAGCACACAATGTCACACGTGGAAGTTCCCGCAGACAGAGAGCAGCACAGGCACCAGGGGCACCTGGCTGTCTAGGTCCCATGCACCAGGTGACACCCATGTTCACCTGGAGAGGGTGAACCCGGAGTGATGCCCACCTGCTTCTACCCCACCCACCCACCATCGCCAATCCCCCCCAAATCCATTCATTCATCCATTGTACCACCCAACCATCACCCACCAATTCACTCCTGCACCCATCCATCCACCCACCACTCATCCATCTGTCCATCCATCCACACTTCCATCTGTCCATCCACCCACCCACCCACCCATTCATCCACCCATCCATCCATCCACTCACCCACCCATCCATCCATCCATCCACCCAACCATCCATCATCCACCCACCCACCCATCCATCCATCTACCTATCCACCCACCCACCCATCCATCCATCCATCCACCCATCCATCCACCCATCCATCCATCCACTCACCCACCCATCCATCCATCCATCCACCGAACCATCCATCATCCACCCATCCATCCATCTACCTATCCACCCACCCACCCATCCATCCATCCATCCACCCATCCATCCACCCATCCATCCATCCACTCACCCACCCATCCATCCATCCATCCACCCAACCATCCATCATCCACCCACCCACCCATCCATCCATCCATCCATCATCCACCCACCCACCCATCCATCCATCTACCTATCCACCCACCCACCCATCCATCCATCCATCTACCTATCCACCCACCCACCCGTCCATCCATCCATCCATCATCCACCCACCCATCCATCCATCCATCTACCTATCCACCCACCCACCCATCCATCCATCCATCCATCATCCACCCACCCACCCACCCATCCATCCATCTACCTATCCACCCACCCACCCATCCATCCATCCACCCAACCATCCATCATCCACCCATGCATCCACTTACACACCCATCCACCCATCCACCCATCCATCCACCCACCCATCCACCCATCCATCCACCCACCCACCCATCCATCAATCCATCTGCCCATCCATCCACGCACATATCCATCCATCTGTCCATCAGTCTGTCCACGGATTAGTCCATCCACCCACCCTCTATTACCCATCCTCCATCATCCATCCATTCTCCCTCCATCCCCTGGGTGTCCATCAGCACCTCCCCCTCTTCCCCCGCCGCCCCCCCCCCATCCCTGCTACCTTCTGGTAACCTCTCACCCGATTCATCCACATGCCCACCTCACAATGGTGAGCCTCTGCTGAGCCTCCAGGTCTGTGAGGGAGACTGGCCCGCCCCTGGGGCATACTCTGTAGGTCCAGGTCTTCTACACCCAGCAGCCCCTCCCTCCGGCCTTAGTGACACCCAAGCCCAGCAGCTTCCCTGGATGCCACCTGCTTCTACAAAGCTCAAGCTCTTTTTCCTGTCTTCTTCCTGGGTGACCCAGGGCTGGGTGCTGCCGTCTCTGGGCTCCAGCCTCTTCCATGGCTCCCTGCTGGCCTCCGGGAAAGAGCACCAGCTCAGGCCAGCATCTGCCAGTGCTCACCCCTGCCCAGTGCCTCCTCCACTCCACAGCCCACCCTTCCATCGCCGAACTCCCTGCTGGGTTTCACGAGCATGAGTGTCTACCAATGAATCCATGAAATGCTTTCGCCACCTGGAAAACTCGTACGCGTCCTTCAGAACCCCGCTTCTAACGCTCCTTCTTCCTCCCTGCAGTGAGCTTCCTCTGGCAGAGCGCCTGCTCTGACTTGTCTTGTTCCCTCAACTCTGACCCCATCCTGACCACCGCCTGGGGCCAGGTGTGTGGAGTGCAGCTGCAGCCTCTGATCCCCTTTGTTCCTCCAAGGGCTTTGGGAAATGTTGAATACGTGAGCGAGCAAGTGAGTGACGGAATGAATCCATGTGTGAATGAATGAGTGAGTGAATGCAGGGATGAATCAGTGAATGAACAAATGAATAAATGAATGGGACTCGACTGGGTGTTCCCAGGGCCAGTGCCTCAATGGCTGAGAAAGCCCCCGCCTCTAACCCTGACACAAGCCTCCTCAGAAGGCCAGGCACCGGTGGCTCACGCCCGTCATCCCAGCTACTCAGGAGACTGAGATCAAAAAATCCAGAAGTGAAGCTGCATCCTGCCTTCCCCACACCGTGGAGACTTCCTATTTGGTGACCCCCGGACCTTTGCACAGTTGGCTTTGCTGCCATTAACCTCTCCCCTCGGCCCCCAGGGCTTGACTTGATCACCGGCCATAACCCCCCCCCCTCATCCAAGGGCTTTACACAGATTCCCCAATTGCTAGGATCCAGCACTCAATCCATCAGAGGCTTCATCAGCAAAGGCACCTGGGGAAACTGAGGCACAGAGCTGCCACCGCGATGGGTCACCGCGTACAAGCTGAGGAGCCTTGTCCACCCAGGGGGAAATGGGGGGACTATCCCGGCTGCCCAGGGTGCCAGCAGGGAGAGCTCAGTGCTCCTGTGCCCCCCTCCAGCCCCCTCCCCACCAGGCCCCATCCGTCGACCCCCCACCCCAGGGCGGGAGTCACACCGCATCCTCGCCTCCCGCCGGGCGCGCGGCTGCCATCCCCATGGCAACCACAGGCCAGGCCCCACCGCCGAGGCCGCTCAACCTCCGCTCTAAGACAAATATTGTCATTAGCATGCAAATGCACCCGCGATTAGCATCAACGGGGACCGGGGACCCCCCCCAGAGCCCACGCCGCGGGACCCTCCCCTGGGCGAGCAGTCCCATCCCCACCCCGAGGGGGGGGCTGTGGGAAGGAACCCCAGTGCCTGAGCCCCTGGCTGGAGTTGGGGGGGATCCCAGGGAGACACTCCCCCCACTCTGGGGGAAGCAGGGGCCCGGGGAGGGGTCCGGGTGTGGCCCTCCATCCCCCATGCTGGCTGTCTCCTCATCCAGGGCAATCTTTGGGGGGCTCCCCCCTTCAGATTGGGGGGGAAGCCTGTGGCACCTCTGCCCACTGACACACACCTGTTCCCCTGGCCTAAGAGATGGGGAGGGGGTGCCTGGCTCTGGTGGGATCCCCATTTGGGCCTCAGTTTCCCTGAAATGCACCCATCCCGTGGGGATTCCTCTCCCTCCCCCCCCCCCCAGGACTGAATGTCCCCCAAGTGAAGAATCAGATGGTATAAGCAGGCTAACGATGACGTCCCACATCCGACAGTGCCAGATGTCGGTCCGGGTGGCGTCGGAGGGAGGCTTTGCACCCCAAGGTGGTCACACACACACACACACACACGCACACGCACACACACACACACATGCACACACACACACGCACACACACGCACACACACACACACGCGCACACACACACGCACACACGCGCACACACACGCACGCACACACACACGCACGCGCACACACACACACACACACACACGCGCGCGCACACACACACACACACACACGCACACACACACACACACACACACACACACCTTCCCAGGCACCTGTGCAAGCCCCAGCCCCGGCATTGCAGCCTGGTGAGCACGTTCCCACCCTTGGGAAGGGTTTCTTTCCATCCTTCCAGCCTGGAAATCCAACACCACCACCCCTTCTTCCCATAGCTTTGGGACACCCTGGCATGCACCCTGTTGACTGCCAGACATGAAGCCGAGGGCTGGCCGCAGACCAGAGAAGGACAGACACCGGCCCCGAGTCACACAGCTGAGCCTCACACCGCTTTGGCCAGAGCTCCTGGCCCTTCACACACCCCTCGCCTTCTGAGTGCCCCACAACCCAAGGACCCCTGCTGCCTCCTGGGAAGGAGGGAGGTCGCGTCCATTTTGAACCTGAGGGAAACCCCCTCATTCCTTGGGCCCAGACTGACCAAGAACCCCCAAACCATGGACGGTGGATGTCGGCGCTCAGGGACACCTGCTTCTCGATTTTCATTTCCCAAGGAGAGATCACACATGTCAAAAGCCTCCCCCCCCCCCCCCGCCCCCGCCCCCAGGCATCCCTGGAACCCCACATTCTCCATACCGTACACAAGCCTGCTTCTGTGGACACGGGGAGACTGAGGCTGGAGCAGCCTGCCTGGCCCGCACCGCCCCGCAACACCCGAGATTTTTAAAATGAGGGAAGGCTGACAGAGCCACCCTTAGCAGGGACAGTGGAAGCCCCCCATTCTTACAGGAGTCCTTCTAGAATTGGGTGTTTTGGTAAGACGAGGGGTTTGAGAATGAGAAAAGCCCTCTGGCCAGCCCCATACCCGCGCCCTCCCCCCCCCCCCCCCCCCCCGCAAACCTAACTTGGGGCTGACCAGGAGCCCCTTTTTCTTCTTAGCTGGGTACGGGACTCAGATTTCTCAGACACCCCCGTTTGTGATTGTGGGTTTAGAAGATGAATGGGGGATGGGATGGTGGGTCTTCCTTCCCTCCCCCTCCAGGTACCAGCCTGGGGAGGGGGAGGGTCTGGCTGGAAGTGACAGGCCTGAGATCCATGCCAGCCAACCCTCCTGGTGGGCTGCCACTCATTCATTCATTCATTCATTCATTCACTCAACAAACCTGTCTTCCCCCTCAGCAGGCATCAAAGCGGGATGGGGGCGGGGAGATGGAAACACACAGGGTCCGAGAGGGTCACAGACCTCGGGGGTGAGTCTCTAAGGCCTCGTCCAGGGTCTTGCTGGAAGAAGAGGGGGGGACCCGGGTATGGTCAGCATTTGGTCTTCCGGGTTCCAGCCCCCACGACTGACAGGGAGAGCTTGCCACACGATCTCAGAGCCTGGGCCCCAATCAGAGATACCGTCACCTGTCACCCCTCCCCGAGGCCATCAGAGAGAGAGCGAGCACACTGGGGAGGGAGGGAGAGAGGGGCAAGCTGGGAGTGGGGGGGAGCAGCAGCCAGGGCTCCCCACCCCACCTGGCTGGCAGAAGCTGCCCACGCCTCCCTCCTCCCCCCACCGTCGTCCACCCCAGGATCAGCAGCGCCCGGTTATTGTCTTGGCCTCAGACCCCCACACAGCGCCACACAGCTCGGCCAGCTCGAACTTGAGCCAAAGGTGGGCTCGGAAGAGAAGGAGAGGGACCCCCATGCCCAAGGGGCAGACGGACAAGACACCCCAAGGGGAGGCCAGGTGACAGCCTGTCACCCTCCACACACACACACACAGACAACACAACACAACACAACACACCCCCAGGCCGGCCCACCCCGAGCCCCCCACACACACCCTGGCTTCCTTTGTAGTTACCGATCAGCCCTGGCAGGGGGGGTGTCCAGGTCTCCCCCCCCCACACACGGAGCTGTCCCTCACCCCCACCCACCCCGAGGGGGGGCACAGGCCTGGCTTTGTGCAACGCTGGCCCCAGCCAGCGATGGAGTCGAGTCGGAGGTTCAAACTTCCCTGGGGCCAGCAGCGGAGGCCTGGGGGGGGTGGGGGTGGGGGCTGAAGGATGGGGGAGACAGGGGGGGAGGGTGTCTGGGAGGCGCCCCTGGCACCGGGGCAGGAAGGAGTGGGTGGGGGGGGTGGAGGGGATGGGAAGGGGGGTGGAGGGGATGGGGGGTGAAGGGGATGGGAAGGGGGGTGGAGGGGATGAGAGGGGGGTGGAGGGGAGGGGAGGGGGGTGGAGGGGATGGGAAGGGGGGTGGAGGGGATGAGAGGGGGGTGGAGGGGAGGGGAGGGGGTGGAGGGGAGGGGAGGGGGATGGAGGGGATGGGAAGGGGGGTGGAGGGGAGGGGAGGGGGGTGGAGGGGAGGGGAAGGGGATGGAGGGGATGGGAAGGGGGGTGGAGGGGATGGGAAGGGAGGGTGGAGGGGAGGGGAGGGGGTGAAGGGGAGGGGAGGGGGGTGGAGGGGAGGGGAGGGGGGTGGAGGGGAGGGGAGGGGGGTGGAGGGGAGGGGGTGGAGGGGAGGGGAGGGGGGGAGGGGAGGGGGCGGGGCGGCGGGGCGGGGCGCGCCGACCCCCACCTTTGTGCATGCCCGTGTACGGGTCCTTCAGCACCGTCAGCTCGTAGATGCGGCCGAACTGCTCGAAGAGCGGCTTCAGGTCCTGCTCGTCCAGGTTGCGCGGGATCTGGCCCACGAACAGCTTGATGGCGTCCAGGTCCTTCATGCCGTCGGGCTGGGCCCCGGGGGGCTCGGGCCCGCTGCCGCCCACCGGCGAGGGCCGCGGCTGCACGAGCTGGGGCTGCTGCCGGCGCGCCTCGCTCTCGGTCAGGCGGGCCATGGCGGGCGCGGGCCGCGGAGGACCAGCGGGCGACGCCGCCCCGCCCGCCCCGGCCCCGCCCCGCCCCGCCCGCCCGGCCCGCCCGGCGGCGGCGCCACAGCGGCCCCCGGCGGCCGCCGCGCGCACTGCAGCCCGCGCCAGACCCGGCCCGGCCCGGCCCGCCCGGCGGCGCCGCCACAGCGGCCCCCGGCGGCCGCCGCGCGCACTGCAGCCCGCGCCGGACCCGGCCCGGCCCGGCCCGCCCGGCGACGGCGCCACAGCGGCCCCCGGCGGCCGCCGCGCGCACTGCAGCCCGCTCCAGACCCGGCCCGGCCCGCCCCGCCCGGCGACGGCGCCACAGCGGCCCCCGGCGGCCGCCGCGCGCACTGCAGCCCGCGCCAGACCCGGCCCGGCCCGGCCCGCCCGGCGACGGCGCCACAGCGGCCCCCGGCGGCCGCCGCGCGCACTGCAGCCCGCGCCAGACCCGGCCCGGCCCGGCCCGCCCGGCGACGGCGCCACAGCGGCCCCCGGCGGCCGCCGCGCGCACTGCAGCCCGCGCCAGACCCGGCCCGGCCCGCCCCGCCCGGCGACGGCGCCACAGCGGCCCCCGGCGGCCGCCGCGCGCACTGCAGCCCGCGCCAGACCCGGCCCGGCAGCCGCGCGCGTGGGAAACGCCGGGGAGCGCGGGGAAGACGCCAGATCCCGGGCCGAGGGCGCACGCGCGCCAGGCCGAGGCCCCGCGGGGCCAGGTGGCGCTCTGGAGAGTCTGGAGCGCGACTTCCTTAGGGAAATGGAGGCCTGGGGTGTGAAGGGGGGGGACGCACAGAAGCCCGCGGGGAAACTGAGGCCACCACGTGGGCAAGCGGAGGTTGCCTCTGGGGAGAACAGGTGTGCATGAATCCCACGTGCATTTATAAAGACGACACACGCACACACACACCGGGCTCCGCACACAGACGACATCATCCAATCCGCAGGACAATTCAAGCCAGGGACGTGTCAACAGCCAGACTGGGCCAGGTGAGCATGGGTTCATCTGTGCAAAGGCCCTGGGGCATGCAAGCCACTGCTTGCGGGAATCGCAGGAGAGCAATGGGGGGAGGGGATCACGAGGGTACCAGGTGACACAGAGAAGAAGGAAGGGACTCACGAAATACTAACGTGAGCCTCAGGCCAGGACTAGGGTGGGGACACACCATGCTCTTGTTTAAGGTGCATCATTCAAGCAGGGAAAGTGGCTTCGTGGTAGAGCGCTTGCCTAGTATGCATGAAGCCCTGGGTTCCATTCCTCAGAACCACATACACAGAAAAAAGCCAGAAGTGGCGCTGTGGCTCAAGTAGTAGAGCGCTAGCCTCAAGCAAAAAGAAGCTCAGGGACAGCGCCCAGGTCCTGAGTTCAAGACCCAGGACTGGGGGTGGGGGAAGATACAGAATTCAAGTATAGACACCCTCCTCCCCCCACCCCAAATTCAGTAGTTAGATAATATGCCATCCTATGGACAGGCTGGGTTTTTCCTGTGGTATACACACTGGAGCATCACACAGCTCCGAACAAGATGAAGATTTTTACGTGGGAGGGCCCCTGAGGCCACGGCACTCAGTGAGAGAATCAGACACACAAGGCCCCACGGTGAAGGGCTCCATCGATAGGAAACGTCTAGAACAGGTGGCTTCACACAGGAAGGGGACTGGAAGAGGAAAGGGACTGGGGGGGGGAAGCTCCTGGGGTCAGGCTTCCTTTGGGGTGACGTCACACCATGTGGAGAATGAACTAGAGTGAGGAAAACAATGCATGAAATCAAAGCCTTAATACTACCGTTGTCAAAAATCAACTGGGAAGAGGATGCCAGTGGCTCACGCCTGGAATCCTGGTTCATAAGACTCTCATCTTCAACTCACCACCATTAAAAGGCCAGAAGTGGAGCTGTGGCTTGAGCCAAAAATAAAATAAAGATAATAAAATTAAGCTCAGGGACAGCATCCAGGGCCTGAGTTCAAGCCCAGGACTGGCACTCACACACACACACACACACACACACACACACACACATCACAACTAGGGTTGAGGGCACAACGCTGCCTGGCCGGGCTTTGAATCACCATCCTCAGGATCTCAGCCTCCTAAGGAGCTATGATGAGAGGTGTGAGCCCCCAGCATCACAACCATTTTCTGCCTGATGACGCTTTCCCCACCCTCATTCCCCACAGCAACCTTAAGAAGTAAGAGCTGTTTTTATTTGTAAGAACAGAGCAGGGACTGACGCCCAGAGAGGTCAAATCACTTGCGCAAGATCACACAGCACCAACTGTGGGGCCTCAAACCAGGAAGCTCAACTCTTCCCCCCCTCCCCATGATGCCACACGGTCTTCCTCACTCACGCTGCTGGCACCTGGCCCTCCTTGCTTCCTTATTTGCCACGTGCTAAAGAGAGAAAAGCGAGGGGGCCCTGGTGAGGACTCAGTGTAGCTTGGCATGGTGCCCGGAGCGCTCCACAAATGGCCATGGCTGGCAGCCACCTGTCACACACACACACACACACGCTGACAGGAGCGCACGCTGGGTCGGCTTCGCAGCAAGGCTGGGCCAGGGGTCGGAGGTTTTTCCACACCCATGGGCTCCTCAGTGCCCCGGCATTCAAGCTCAGCCCAGGCCTGGCCAGGCCTAGCAAAGCTCCGGGGATGCTGGGGCTGGTCCAGCCAGGGCTCTGTTTCCATGGAGACGTGAGTGGGATGCTCTGAGCCCTGTAGGCCTCCATGTGCTGGGAGGATGGGGGGGGAGTGTGGGTGGGAAGAGGGAGGAGCCACGCAGGGCTGGGCTGGTCTCCAGGGGCTCCCGGCTAGCGCCTCAGTTCCTGTAAAGTAGGCCTCAAATTGCTGTTCTGGCCCAGCTGACATGAATCTGATGGTTACACTTCTGGTGGTAGTGGGGTTTGAACTCAGGACCTTGAGCTAGCTAAACAAGGTGCTCTATCTCAGAGCCACACCCCTTACCGTAAAGCCACGCCCCTACCGGTGGACTGAGCCGTCACTTGAGCCACGCCCCCTCACAGATGACACCCTCATCCCGGCCACACCCTCCAGGACCACGCCCCCTCTGCGTGGCCACGCCCTGCTCCTTGACCACGCCCCCAGACTTGAGCCAAGGCCTCGGCTTGTGTTTTGTGCCAGTCCTGGGGCTTGAACCCAAGGCCTGGGCGCTGTCCCTGAGCTATTTTTACTCTAGGCCACTGTGCTACCACTTGAGGCTGTAGCTCCACTTGGTAATGTACTGGAGAGAGTCTCAGCGACTTTCTTGCGGTGACTGGTTCTCAACTGAGGTCCTCAGCTGTCTTCTGAGCAGCTAGGATTCCAGGCCTGAGCCGCTGGTGCCCGGCCTTTTAGCTATTTTTGTTTGTTTGTTTTTTTAGCTAGCGTCTAGCATTTTTTTGCAGTGAGCAGCATGGGCTTTAATCCTTCTATTGATGCTTCCCTCATAGCGGGAAAGACAGGCATGTCCCACCATGCCTGGCTTGTTGGTTAAGATGCGGTCTCCCCAAAGGAGAGGAGCACAAAGGTGCAATGTGTGCATCCGGTCGTATAAAATAGCATTTATCGACATGAGCTCTAGGGGATGGAAATGACATGCTTTTCTTTGTTGCTGTTTTTGTTTTCTGTCTCATTTGTTCATTTATCTGTTTAGGGGAGGGTAAGAGGGAGCAGAAATGGAGGGACAAAGGGTGAGCAAACAAGCATGATCTTCGCAGGGCTCTGTGTTGGACGTGAACTATACGGGAAGGAAAAACTCAGAGGGCGCCGGGGAAGCGACGGGATCCAGAAGGATCTGTACTATTTCACCACCTCATGCAACTGCAACCTCTCTGTATATCACCTTTATAGTTCTTGTTGTTGATGTCGGTCGTGGGGCCTGAACTCTGGGCCTGGGCGCTGTCCCTCAGCTCTTCAGCTCAAGGCGAGCGCTCTACCACTTGAGCCACAGCACCACTTCCGGTTTTCTGGTGGTTCATTGGAGACAAGAGTCTCACAGACTTTCCTGCCCCAGCTGGCTTCTAATGGTAATCCTCAAATCGCAGCCTCCTGAGTAGTAGGATTACAGGCGTGAGCCACCAGAGCCCAGCTCCTCCTCCCCCTCCTTCCTGACTTTTCTCCTGTTCTCAACATTTTGAAATCAACAAAGTGTAAAGCAAAGGGCAGGAATCAGCCAGGCACTAGGGACCCAAACCTATCATCCCCGCTACTCAGGAGGCTGAGATCTGGAGGATCAGAGTCCAGGGTTAGCCCTCGCTGACCTCTTCAAGATTCCAACTCCAAGTAACCAGCAAAAAGCTGGACTGTTAGAATAGCTGCAGTGGTAGAGTGCCAGCTGCTGTTCAAGCCCCAGTACATTCTCTCTCTCTCTCTCTCTCTCTCTCTCTCTCTCTCTCTTCTCTCTCTCTCTCTCTCTCACACACACACACACAGGGCACAGGGTAAACCACAAAAAACCACTGGCTCTGCCTTCTTGAGGTCCTGGTAGTGGCTATAGTGCCTTTGGGAGAAAGTGAATGCATCCACATTTTTTCTTGTCACCCAGAGTAAATGGGGGACCCAAGGGGTTCCCCTGGGACGTCAAGAAGCCCAGCAACAAGCTGCCAGGAGTGCCTGGCATGGGCAGCTTGAACTCAGTTTCTTCTTTGTAACTTTCCAGAGGCTGCCAGCGACCTTTCCAGAAGCCAGGGCCAGCCGGTCCCTCCCGTCCTTGCCCTCCTCCCCAGTGCAAACCACACGTCTCCCTCTCCCCACTTCTCCCCTCATTAGCTCTTTCTCCCAACCACCCAGGCTGAGCCCTGCCCCAGGGCCTTTGCACAGGCTGTCCTTGCTCTCCATCGCAGCCCTGTGGTTTCCACATGGCTTCCTCCTTGTCGCTTTGATTTCACTCACAGGTCCTTCCCTCAGGGACTCTTCCCAGTCCCCCGAGACTCCCTGTGCCCCGTCAAAGCCATCCACGGCACAGATCCTATCTACAGGTGTCTTCACCCACTTGGGGCCTGTCGCCCCCCTCTGGTGGCTGGGGAGGGTGTACGAGGTCTGGAATCAGGGTCTCAGGCTCCATCGCTGAGCCCTGCCCCCCCACCCCAGTCCGTTTTCCCTTTGTGATGTTTCCATTATAGCCTAGCACTTCTGCTCAGGGCTAGCCTCAGACCCTGGCCGCTGTGCAGCCCCTGTAAGGGGCGGGGCCCCAGCACCAGGAAGCCTGAGACAGCCAATACCCACCCTGCATTTATGTCGCCGATCAAGAAAAACCCCTCACCACTGGGCCCCGGTAGCAGGAGGCAGGCTGGGGACGCCGGCTCGCACACAGCGGCTACTTTGGCCAGTCAGGCTTAGTGCAGCTTTGCATTTCTGGGTGACAATCAGGAGCACAGAACCCCAAGGCTTTTGCACACAGGGGGCCGCCCCCTGGAGGGGCAGCTACTGGCTTCCACAACCCCCGCCGGCCCTGCCCTCCTTCCCATCCATCCTGACGTTTTCCTGCCCCCCCCCCCCCCCCCGAACCTTCTGCTCAGGATGGAGAGCCGGGCAGGGGGGTGGGGCCCAGGTGGAGGGGAGCAGGTGCCCGTGGCACCCTGGTCTGGGGTTCCCAGGGCAGAGGCCACAGGGGCCGGGGGTGGGGGGGAGGAGAGGGGAAGGGCTGGGCTTTGGGGAACAGCCTGGCAGCCTCCCTGGCTCTACGGGGGGGGCCTTCACTCCTGATCCCCCCCAGGACCCCAGCCGCGTGAAGAGTGTGGGGGGAAACCGAGGCCTGGGGGAACCCAGCCTCCCGACAGGAAGGGCAGGGGCAGGTCTTTCAATATGGCTTTATTTTCTGACGGGCGACTGTGCCCCCCACCAGCCAAGCCCGGGGTGGGCGGCCGTCCCCACCTGCCCAGGGATGGGGTGGGGGCGGCTCGTGGCTGGCAGGACGGCCCATCCTTCCACAGGACGGAGTCGCTGGCCTCGAGGGGGGGTGGGGGGGCCTGGCTGCAGGGACGGTGCCCCCGAGGTGGCCGGGTGGCCCGGACCCTCAGTCAACAGTCTTGAGCAGCGGGAGGCTGGGGGGGGTGGAGACCCCTCCCCTCATCCTCAGGGTCCCCAGGGAGGCAGCGGGGGTGGGGGGGCTGTGTCTGTGCAGATGCAGGGCTGGGCCTGGAGGCTCATGGGGTCTGAGCAGCCCTGGGGCGGAGGGGGGGGGGGCACGGCAGGTGGGCTCACCCCGCGTTCCCTGAACACTGCACTGATTATATTGCTAACGAATCGGTGAACGCCGTGGTCTCCCTGAGGTCAGTTTTAGTGCTGGAGCCCCCCCTACAACCCCTCCCAAAGTGTGTGGGGGTGCCCCGAGCGGGCGCTGCAGGTCCAGGGGAGGGGGCCCGAGCCAGTCCTGGTGTCGGCTGCCCCCCCGCCCCCCTCCACCCGGCCTGGCCGTCACTCCTGGGGTACACAGAGGGGCTGGCTCAGCCCGATCGCCCGGGTGGGGGCTCTGGGGCCCCTCCTGACCCCCCCACCTTGCACCGGGTGCGGGAGGGTGCGGGGGGGGGGGGGGGGACAGACATCCGGGAAGCCGTGGGGACGGGGCTTGGAAAGCTAAGGCTGTGGGGGGACAGGCAGGCAGACTCACAAGCACTGGGGACAGCCTGGGGGGGAAGCGGGGTGGGCGCAGGCAGGGGAGGCCAGTGTGTGTGTGGGGGGGGAATCTGGCTCAGGGGGGAACCCCAGCCTGCTGTTGTCAGACACGGGGTTCAGGAGGAGTCAGGCCAGGAGCCTGCACAGAGATGGTCACTCCGGCCCCACCCCACAGGCGTGAGGAAGAGATAAATACCAGACCAGTTGGGGGGGGCCTGGCAGGGCTGGGGGGGGGGCGGCTACCACACGGGACTCATCCGGGCTGCCAGGCCCTGGGCCCCCACCAGGCTCTCCTCGGAGGAAACCCAAGGGAAGGGAAAGAGACAGACGCCCCCAGTTCCTGGAGCACGGCGTGGAACAGCTCTGGTGTGGCGCTCCGGCGCGGTGGGGCCACTGGGCAGCGCTCACTGGGCCTTGGCCTTCAGCAGGACGCGCTGCACAGTCTTGTAGAGCAGGTGGAAATGCTGGGGGGGGGGACACACCCAGGGGCAGTGGTGTGAGGCCAGGGGGTCCCCCTGTGGCCATGGAGCAGAGCTTACAGGCCTCAGCCTCATCCCGGCCAGCCTCCCCCGCTCCCCACCCCCCCAGCCCCCCTCCCCACTCACCTGGACTGCCGTGTAGGCCATGCCCAGGTAGGCACCGATGCACACGGCCAGCAGCAGGTCAAAGATGGCGGGCTTCACCCTGGAGTGTGGGGTCCGGGGTGTGTGGTCAGGGCCAGCCCCGGGCGGGGGGGGGGGGGGTGGGGGGGGAGATTGGTGGGCAGCGGGCGGCGCCCCAGGGCTCCCCTGGGGAGAGCACTCACCTGTATGCGTTCATCACCTGCTTCAGCTGGTCATAGAAGACGAACTCGGGGTCCCTGGGGAGCAAGGGTCACTCAGCGGCGGCCCTGCCAGGCCCAGCCACAGCCACAGCCTCCAGCCCTCCCCTCCCACGCGGACGGCACTCCGCGGCCGAACTGGTCTAGACAGGGCGCCGAGGCGGAGGGAGGCCCGCCCGGGTGGGGTCCTCTGGGCCTCCAGCCCTTCCCACTCCAGCAGGAGGGAGCTGAGCGGCAGAGGCCTCCCGAGGCCCGGCAGGGGGCGCTGGACAGCCGGCCGCGCGGGCTCCCCGCCGCTCCGTGCGGCCCCGCGGGACGCCCACCGCTTGTCCGCCTTCACGTGGTACTGTCGCACGTCCTTCAGGTAGCGGCCCAGGAAGTGCTCCAGCGTGCTGAGGAACGGGCCGTCCTTGTCCAGCAGCTGCGCCGCGCGGGGCTGGTTGGTCAGCCAGTCCATCACCGAGTCCAGCTGCTCTTGCTGCACCTGCTGCGGCCCGGGTCGGAGGGGGTCGAGGCGGCGCCCCACCTTGTACCTCCCCCCCCCCCCGCCCGGGCCATCTCCCCGCCCCAGCCTTACCATCTGCTCAGTGAACACCGGCATATCTGGGGGTGTCCCCTGCGGAGAGAGGGGGGCAGGTCTGAAAGGCGCCAAGGGCCTGGCGTGGCGGGCGGGGCCGGGCAGAGGCGAGGGGCGGGGCCTGGCGTGGCGGGCGGGGCCGGGCAGAGGCGAGGGGCGGGGCCTGGCGTGGTGGGCGGGCCCGGGCAGAGGCGAGGGGCGGGGCCTGCCGGGAGGGCGGGCCCGGGCAGAGGCGAGGGGCGGGGCCTGCCGGGCGGGCGGGGCCGGGCAGAGGCGAGGGGCGGGGCCTGGCGTGGCGGGCGGGGCCGGGCAGAGGCGAGGGGCGGGGCCTGCCGGGCGGGCGGGACCGGGCAGAGGCGAGGGGCGGGGCCTGCCAGGTGGGTGTGGCCAGGTGGGATAGGCGGTGCTGGGCCTGCCGGAGGAGGGTGTGATTGGCAGTGGTGGGCAGGGGCGGAGCCTGCAGGGAGGGAGGCCTATCAGAGCGGGCGCAGCATGTGCGGCGGGCGGGGCCACCTCACCTTCTCCGTGAGGTTGTAGATGACCCGCGTCAGCGCCTCGGCGATGATCCTCGTGTTGCGGGTCAGCGTCTTGGAGTCCACGCGGGATCTGCGGGGGAGGGGGAAATGGAACTCCTGCCATCGGGGTCCTCACCGCGGCGAGGGCCGGTGCACAGCCACGGGGAGGAGGGGGAGCCCTCCCAGGATAGGCGACCTTGGGCAGAGACCTCTGCACAGGGGCAGAGGGCGGACCCCCAAACTCACACGCACCCCGACTGCCCAGGCAGGGCTCTATCTGGACGTGGCCTTTACATGGATGTGCTAAGGTTGCACTGGAGGGGGCCAGGGCACCCGAGAGAAGAGATACAGAAGCTATGGGCACTGGACTCAGAAATATCGGGGTGATGCCTGGAACAGACTCTGGCAGAGGCAGGAAGGACCCCAGAGAGGACCTAAGCAAAGAGACCAGGCTGCTGAAGGCCCGGCCCACAGAGCCCACCAGCAGGGGCTCTCGGGATGACTGGTGCTGGGGTGTCGGGGACACAGTTGGGGCGTCCGGGACAGAGTTGGGGCTGTCCACCTCCCAACTATACTCTGCTCCCAGCACTGCTATTGACCTGGAAAATGGTACTAGATTTGTCCAGTACTGACCACAGGGCACACAGTGTGGGAGACTCGGTGGAGGCCTAGCTCCCCAAGCCTAGACTCCAAGGATGCCAAGAGGTCACCTGGGAAGCTCGGGGGAGCCTAGTTCAGGCTACGGAGGGAGGGTGGCTGGAGGACCTGTCACAGTCATGAGGTTCTGGCCGGGGGCCTGGGACTCACTGTGAGCCTCAGCTCCCTGAGCCAGTGAATGCGGTGAAGTCAGCCTAGGGTCATCTAAGCCCCATAATACCAAGCTGGCAGTGTGGTGAACCCAGGCGGGGACAGAGTTCCAGGGCTGGCTGTGATTTCCTCCGATGCCTACTGAGTTAAGAATCCACTTCATGAGGCTCACACCTGTAAATGCAGCTACTCACTAGGCTGAAATCAGGAGGACCATGGTTCAGTGCCAGTCCAGGCAGGAACAAGATTGCATCTCAAGGAAGTGAGGCTGTATGAGGTGGCATGCACCTTTTGTCCTAGCTTGTCAGGAAGCCTAAAATAGGCAGGTCCTGGTCCAGGCATGCACCTGGCGGGAAGTGAGCTCCTCAGCGGACTGCACCTGCCCAGCAGGCACCAAACCCTGGCATGAAAACCAAGCACCATGAACAATAAAAATCCAGCTGGGTGCCGGTGGCTCACCCCTGTAATCTAGCTCCTCTCCTTGGGAGGCTGAGACCTTGGGGTTGGAAGTCAGCCTTGATAGGAAAGTCCCTGAGACTCTTATTAACCACCAGATTAACCACCAAAAACCTGGAAGTGGCGCTGTGGCTCCAGTGGTAGAGTGCTAGCCTTGAGTGAAAAAAGCACACACACACACACACACACACACACACACACACAAATCCAAAAACCCCCCCTCGCAGAGGAGCCCGAGGCCGCTGGGCTGCTGTGCTGTGCTGCGTGGAGCGGGGCGCTGTCCGTCCTTCCGTCCAGGGGGAGGAGCCGGCCCCAGGGCTCTGCTCACCGCACATCCATGATGCTGCTGCGCTGCCCGTCGCGGTGGCTGTCCAGGTGGGACAGGGTGAAGGCCGGCAGGCGGCGGATGGCGAAGCGCTCGTGCTCCCAAGCCAGCACGTCGTCGGCCAGGTTGATCTTCTTGTGCACCATGGAGAAGCGCACCTCGGGGAACTGGTGGGCGGCCACCTGCGGGGCGGTGGGGCGGGGGCCAGGTCTGAGGCCCCGGCATCTCTGTGCTCAGGACCCGCTGGCCAGCGTGCCCATGTGGGGTTGTGGGGGGGGCGGGACTCCCCTATGGGCAGCGCCGACACCCACCGTCTCCAGCTCCCGCAGGAAGGCATGCTGCAGGGTCCCCTCGCGAGGCGGCTTTGACACGTGGAGGTGCAGCCGGCTGCCCTGGCCCACGGTGTCCAGGCACAGGACGAAGGCCACGTTGTCCTGCAGCAGGCTGGAGTCTGCGGAGCGGAGCGGCAGGGGCTCAGGGGAAGACAGTGGAGGAGAGGGGCGGGACGGGGGGGGGGGGGGGTGTAGGGGCGAGGGGGGAGGCCCAGCCCGAGGCACTCACCTGTGTGGTCCAGGTTGTCCTCCAGCCAGCGCTTGGTGCCCTGGTAGTTGAACTTGCCCCCTCCGGAGGCAAAAAACAGCAGGTTGTACCTGGGGGGAGCGGGGTGTCAGCTGGGGGGGTATAGGTGGGGGGTAGGCAGTCACAGCAAACTCAGAAGTGTCTCCCAAACCATTACAGGATGATCTATGACTAGTTCCTGGGCTGACTGGTTCTCCAAGGGGTGTCCTGATCCTGCACCCACACCACCCACACCACGCCAGTCCTGGCAGCCACCGGTGTCCCCAGATGGCAAAGCTTAAGAAGCTCCGAGCCCGGGAGAGGTGGGTGTGTGGTGAGGTGAGGGGGGCCTAGGCCCCGTCTCTGGTCCCTGTCCACCTACCAGGGCCACACAGCTCACTTTCAAGGCCCAGGTGAGGTCCCAGGGACGGTGGCAGGTGCTGAGGCTCGGCCCTAGGCCCTCGCGCCCCGTCACCCCTGCCCCCCCCCCCCCCGCTCCCTGTGTGGGGGGGGGGTGGGAACGGGCGTGGTCCCTGGGGAACTGGAAGGCTGCCTGTTGAGAAGCAGGGCCTCTGGGGGCTAAGGCAGCGGCTGGTGTCCCCAGCAGAGGGACCTCAGGACAGACCTCAGGATGTCCGGGGGCAGAGACTGAAGGGATGTGGCCACACGTCTGCACTGGGCTCAGCTACCGGGCAGCAGGTGGCGCCCACGCCAGCATCGGTGTCACCCAAACCCACACGAGACATTAGAACTCTAGAACTCGGCTCCTGGCCTCACCCAGCCACAGGCAAACATCCAGGACAGGGGCGGCAGCTCACACTTGTAATCCTAACTACCTGAGAGGTGGAGGACATAGCGGTTTGACACCAGCCTGGGAAAAAGTGTGCAAAATGCCAACTCAACCAGTAAGAAGCCGGGTGCAGTGGAATGAGCCTGTAATCCCACCTATGCAGGAAGTATAAATATTGTAGTTCAAGCCAATCTGGATAGGAAGCAAGACCCTAATTCGAAAATAAACAGAGGAGCCTGGCGCTGGTGGCTCACACTTTTCATCCTAGCTACTCAGGAGGCTGAGATCTGAGGATTGCGGTTCAAAGCCAGCCCAGGCAGGAAACTCTGTGAGAATCTCATCTCCAATAAACCACTCAGAAAACCGAAGGGATGCTGTGGTTCAAGTGGTAGAGCGCTCGCCTTGAGCTGAAAAGCTGAGGGACCGGGCTCAGGCCCAGAGTTCAAGCCCCACGATCAACAAAATAAACAAATAAATAAATGGGAAAAAACCCACCTGGGCACAGGTGGCTCACTCCTGTAATTCTGGCTACTCCTGAGGCTGAGATCTGAGGATCCTGAGGAGATCCTCAGATCACAGTTCAAAGCAGCCCAGGCAGGAATATCTGTGAAACCCTCATCTCCAATTAACCACCAAGAAGCCAGAAAGTGTAGCTGTGGCTCAAGTAAAACTAGCCTTGAGAGAAACACTCAAGAACAGCACCCAAGCCCCGAGTTCAAGCCCACGCATAGGCGTGCATGTGTACACGTGTGCACACACGCTAGGCTCTGCAGTATACACCACGGATGGCAACCCTGGCCGGATGCACCCAAAGAACATCTGGCGCATGCCCACTGTGCCCAGGGGCACCCTGTATCCATCCACCTTTAGACAGTTCAGTTCCTCACAGGCACTGCCAGCCTCCTGGGCCAGGGGGTCGGGCAGCAAGGCACCGGGGCCAGGGTGGGGCCACACCCACAGCCCTGGGCCAGGGCGGGGCCACACCCACAGCCCTGGGCCAGGGGGTGGGGCAGCAAGGCACCAGGGCTAGGGCGGGGCCACACCCACAGCCCTGGGCCAGGGGGTCGGGCAGCAAGGCACCGGGGCCAGGGTGGGGCCACACCCACAGCCCCGCTCGCGGCACTCACGCGGCGTGGGTGCGCTTGTAGGTGTAGAGACGGGAGAAGAGGCGGGCCAGCTCCAGCAGCACAGAGATGCCGCTCCCATTCGAGTCTGCGCCGAGCGACAGCCACTGCGGGAAGACAGGCAGAGGGGAAGCCGGCGGTGCCAGGCTCCCCTGTTCTTCACCAACCCCGCCTCGGGTCCTCGTGCAGTGCAGGGCAAGCTCCCTCCACCTCCGTGCACACGGAGCTCACTGCACCTCACATCTGGAGGCCGAGCCCCGGTGTTCAAGACCTCAGTCCTGGGGGGTGGGGGTGGGGGTGCAGCCTAAGCACCTGCCGGATCCACTTCCGGGCCCTAAATACTATCACCAAGAGTGGGAGAAGTGCTTGCAGGGACAGGAAGGAGGTGGTGTCATGGCTCACGCCTGTAATCCCAGCCTCGCAGGAGGCAGGGATCAGGAGGACCACAATCCAAAACCAGCACAGGCAGAAAGCTCATCACAAGCCTCTCACCTCAGTCAACACCGTTTCAAACATAAAATAGGTGCATCTCCATCCAGGCATATGCCCAGACTCAAAAATAACCAGTGCAAAGCAGGACTGGAGGTGTGGCTCAGCTGTAGAGCACCTGCCTAGTGAGTCCAAGATGCTGAGTTCAAACCTCAGTACGGTCAAAAGAAAGAAAAGAAAAAAGAAGGAAAAAGAAACTACCGGATAACAGACCTTAAAGGGTGAGTTGTGAGCTGGGCGCTGGTGGCTCACGCCTGTAATCCTAGCTACGCAGGAGGCTGAGATCTGGGGATCGTGGTTCAAAGCCAGCCCGGGCAGGAGAGACTGTGAGACTCCTATCTCCAATAAACCACCAGAAAACCGGAAGTGGCGCTGTAGCTCAAGTGGTAGAGCACTTGCCTTGAGCTGAAGAGCTGAGGGACAGCACCCAGGCCCAGAGTTCAAGCCCCACGACCGACAAAAAAAAAAAAAAAAAAAGATGGAGCCACTGGGCGCTGGTGGCTCACGCCTGTCATCCTAGCTACGCAGGAGGCTGAGATCTGAGGACTGAGGTTCAAAGCCAGTCCAGGCAAGAAAGTCTACCATATTCTTTATCTTCACGGAACCACAAGAAAACCAGAGGTGGTGCTGTGGCGCATAGTGGTAGAGTGCAGCCTTGAGTGCCAAAGCTCAGGGACCGTGCCCAGGCCCTGAGTTCAATCCCCGTGACTGACCAAAAAAGAAAACAAACAAAAAGGATGGCCCAGGTACAGTCATGGCCAAATCATACAAAGGAGTCCTGGTAGAAGAGCGGGGCTAGGGCAGCTCCACGGCTGAGACCCCTGCTGCCCTGCCCTGCCCCTCCCGTCACTGCCCTGCCCTGCCCTGCCCTGCCCGTCCCTGCCCTGCCCTGCCCGTCCCGTCCCTGCCCTGCCCTGCCCGGCCCTGCCCTGCCCTGCCCTGCCGGCCCTGCCCTGCCCTGCCCATCCCTGCCCTGCCCTGCCCTGCCCGTCCCTGCCCGGGCGTCCCAGCCCGGGCGTCCCTGCCCGTCCCTGCCCTGCCCTGCCCTGCCCTGCCCATCCCGCCCTGCCCGTCCCTGCCCGGGCGTCCCTGCCCGGCCCTGCCCTGCCCGGCCCTGCCCTGCCCTGCCCATCCCTGCCCTGCCCGTCCCTGCCCGGGCGTCCCTGCCCGGGCGTCCCTGCCCGTCCCTGCCCTGCCCTGCCCGGCCCGGCCCGGCCCGGCCCTGCCCGGCCCGGCCCGGCCCGGCCCGGCCCGGCCCTGCCCTGCCCTGCCCTGCCCTGCCCTGCCCTGCCCTGCCCTGCCCTGCCCTGCCCGGCCCGGCCCGGCCCGGCCCGGCGGGCGTTCTCAGCGCAGGGCTCGGCCTTTCCACGGTGTGCACTGGCCCCACTGCGGGCAGCACAGTACCCTGGCACGCTGCGTCCACCAGACCCTACAGGGAGCCGTACTTACGGGGGCCACACCAAAGGCGTCGTAGTGAGCCACGATGACGATGGTGGGGAGGTCCTCTCCGCCCAGCCCCGTCAGTCGCCCCTGCGAGAGACAGGCTAGATCGCGGGGGTCCGCGTGTCCTCCACACCCCTGGCCATCCCTGGGCAGCAGGGCTGGGCAGGACAACTTCCTTACAGAGAAAATGGACTTCCAGTTGTGGGGACCAGGTGGATCTCTGCAGAGTACTCGGGAGAGCCACCACGGATGACATGAGTGATGGCTGTGTGTCAATAAAACTTTATTAAAACTGGGAAAGTCAAATACTATTTGAACGAACTTCAAATCGCTGATGTGTAAGAGCGAAAATCAAAGTTGTTTTATTCTTCTCCTAATTACAATTAATGTTTGATGGTTGCTCAAGTTGTACAGAAAATTTAGAACTCATTCCTTCTTGAATCTTGTTTTTCCAAAATCGAAAGAGTAAATATTTAAGAAAAAAAAAAAGACTTTATTAAAAAACAAGCTGGAGGGCTGGGAAGGTGGCTCAGTGGTAGAGCACTTGCCTTGCATGCATGAGGCCCTGGGTTCGATTCCTCAGCACCACACAAACAGAAAAAAACCCAGAAGTGGCACTGTGGCTCAAGTGGTAGAGGGGTCACCTTGAGCTGAAGAGTTGAGGGACCGCGCCCAGGCCTGGAGTTCAAGCCCCACGACCAACAAAATAAAAAATAAACGAGCTGGGTGCCAGTGGCTCACGCCTGTAATCCTACTCAGGAGACTGAGATTTGAAGTGAAGTGTGTGACTCTTACCTCCAATTAATCACAGAAAACTGGAAGTGGAGCTGTGGCTCAAAGTGGTAGAGTGCGAGCCTTTGGTGAAAGAGCTCAGGGACAGACAGCGCCCAGGGCCTCAGTTCAAGGCCGGAAAAAAAGGCAAGTGGAATACTGCGCTCAGGGTGGGCACAGCACTATCCGAAGACCACAAGCCCAAGGCCCTGCAGGGCACAGACCCGCTGTGGCGGAGGACGCAGACTTGGCCAGGGCAGGCACAGCCACGCCACCCGCACGCGCCAGCCCAGTTCTCCCTGCACTCCGGCTCCAGCCCACAGCTAGGGCCGGGAGGAGCTCCACACCGAGGCAGGCACAGGGCTACCCCTGGCCCACACTGAGGCTGTCCAGTGGCTGCCGCAGAGGGACACCATGGTGGGAGGAATGTGGGGGAGTGTGAAATTGGGGAACTGGGGTCCCCTGACCCTGTGGGCCATAGCCTCTGCTCAGAACACAGCCAAGCCTGTGCCAGCTGGCGCCAGGAAAGTCAGGAGAGCGGTGACACATGGGACACAGGCCCCACCATCCCACTGCCCAATTCCAATGAACAGAAACTTCTAGAAGCCCATAGCAGGGTGGCTGCACTGATAAAAGGCCTCCAAACCTGGGGGGTTGCTTAGCTGGGTCCAGACTCAGGGATCTGGGCAGAACTTGGCCGTCTTTGTGTCCTGTCCACCTGTCACAGCACGGTCTGGCTTCTACGCGGCAGGCCTCCCCCGCTGGACCTGCCTCTCTGCTGGACCTTGGCCAGGCCCAAGCCCCCGTGTCAATGTGCATACAGCAGGGGCCTAAACAATGCTTCCTGGGAGGGTCATGAAGGGGGTGGGGGGTGGTAACAGGATGGAGGCAGGTGGGGACTGGCAGAGGCCCACCTTCACCCCACCAGGCAGCCAGGGGGGTTCCGGAAGGTGGGTGTCCCGGCTGGGCAGGGGCTGGGCTTGAGGAGCCTGGGGGTCCGGGGGGTCCGCACTCACCTCCACGCTGGTGATCAGCCAGTCACTGACAGCCTTGCTCTGCACCCCGCTGGTGACCATCTGGAAGCCATTGGCAGTGGCCGTATGCAGCAGCACTGAGGGCGGGAGGGGCAGGTCACCTGGGCCCAGTGGCTGTCCCTCAGCCACCAGGGGTCCGAGACCGAGGCCGGCCTCAGCACCCCACACCCCAAACTTGGAACCTCACAGGCCTGACCTGGGGCAGGGCAGAAGGTGGCCCCAGAGGACCTGCATCTGAACCCCTCCCTGGGCTCCTTTCTCCCGGGTACGGGATGGCCCTCCCTTGAATCCGGGGGACCACCCTGAACACCTCTGTGCTGTGGAGCACAAGCCACGCTCAATCAATGGGGAAGGCCGGGCTGGGCTGTGGCTCCGCAGGGGGGCGGGGGGGGGGGGGGAGTCCCTGCCTGGGCTGTGCATGCCCCAGGCACATGAGCACGGAGTGAGCTTGGCGATCTGGGCTCCCAGAACTTCCTGTCATGTTTCTGCATATTTCCAAACACAAGTTTCTGGGTTATGATCAGTAGGTTCACTTTCATAGCCTGCCCTTTTCCACAAACCGCTGTGAAACCAGTATTTCCCCTTGCCACCAAAATTCTACTGCCCCATCTTTGTGTGTGTATGTGTGTGGTGGGGCTTGAATTCCTGGGCACTCTATCACCTGAACCATGCCTCCACTTTTTGCTGGTTAAAGATCAGAGCCTAGATCTGCCTGCACTAGCTTTGAACTGTGATCCTCAGATCTCGGCCTCTTGAAGAGTAGGAATTCAGGCATGAGCCGCTGGTACCTGGGTCTCATCGTTACATTTGTATGTGTGTGTGTCTGTGTCTGGTCTGTCTGTGTATCGCAGGGCTTGAACTCAGGGCCTAGGCCCCGTCCCTGAGCTTTTGTGCTCAAGGCTAGAGCTCTACTACTTGAGCCAAAGCTCCATTTCTAGCCTTTTACTGGTTAAATGGAGACAAGGATCTCATGGACTTTCCTGCCTCTGCTGGCTTCAAACTGTGATCCTCACGTCTCAGCCCTCTGAGTAGCTGGGACTGCACTTTTGATAGCCGTGTAATATTCCACTGCGGCAGCTCTGCCCCCCCTGGGGTGGAGGTGGTGGTGGTCCACAGCCGCATGGAGACGGGTGGGCGTGCGCATCCCGGGCTGGATGTTAGTGAGCGCTTGCACAGCTGTCTGCGCAGACGGTCAGCCTGAGTGACAGTAAAGTGAGTGCGGCCTGTGCGCTGATAAAGCTTTACAAAACAGAGCCAGCAGCTGCCAGATCTAGCCAGTCTGGCCAGCGGTGCGCCAGCAGTGCAGGCATCCCTGGGGGTCAGCTGCCCCCCCTTCTTCCTCCCTGGCTCTGTGTGTGGTACTGGGGTGGAGCAGGTCTCGCAGACCTGGCCAGCTCTCATCACGGGCTGATTCTTTTCTCATAGCAGCCCACACCCCACGCTCCCCCAAACCCTGGGGCTGACACCCCCCTGCAAGACGCCTCCAATCCCCTGAGCAAGGCCTGAAGGACAGCCGAAGGGACAGTGGGTGCCATGTTCCCGGCAGCCCACGTGGAAGCAGAGTCCCCCACGCCCCCCCTCTCCCCCCCCCACACACACCTTCCGCGGCGGAGGCGGAGCCCTGAGAGGCAGAGGCCGCCTGCGTCTGCTCGTAGATGGACAGCAGGGCCTCGTCCTCCACGGCGAAGTACACGGGCACGATGGTCTCCATGGCCAGCATCTCGGGCTCGATCTCCATGAATTGCTGTGGGGAAGATGGCGTTCAGGGTGGGGGATGGGGACCCTCACAGGGGCGCAGCAGGCCCTGCTGGCGGACAGCAGGGGACGCCCAGCCACACGGTGCCACGCCGTTCCCAGGGGCATCCTGGGTCCCACGTGGCACTGCAGGCATGGGGGACGGGGGGGGGGGGGGGGGGGGCGCGCGGTGGGGCTCACCCGGACGACATCCTGGGGCACGGCGGCCATGGCGCGGGGCAGGATGATGACCACGGCGCCCGCTGACTGCCGCAGGGCCTTCTGGTACTGCTCGTAGGAGAAGTCCACCAGCCGCATGAGCACGCAGCGGCGGCTCAGCACGTCCGCGTCCACCGTGCGCGCCTCGGTGTTCAGCACCGCGTTCCGGGTGCCTGCAGGACACGGACGGGAGGGTCACCAGGGCCGGCCTGCTGCAACCACACACAGCTGGGCACGCAGGCTGCAGCCCACCTGCAGGGCCCTCACACACACACACACAGGCTGCTCTCCCCAAGTCCCAGTGTCCCTGAGTGGGGACTGGTCGCTGGGGGGGAGGGCTCAGCATACAACAGGGGCTGAGGAAGCAGCTAACCCACGCGGGATGGGGGCGGGTCGTGCCCTGCACCCAGGGGGCCGGGGGAGGCGGCTTAGCAGCTCTGCCCGCAGGTCTGGGACCCCAGGGTGGCACAGAATGCCCATCGGGCCCCTGAACTTGGCCGAATGTCACAGCCCTGGTGGCACACAGGGGACAAAGAAATGCTTGCTCTCTAGCCGGCGCCGGTGGCTCAGGCCTGTCACCCTAACCACGCAGAAGGCTGAAAGCTGAGGATCACGGTTCAAAGCCAGTCTGGGCAGGAAAGTCCGCGAGACTCTAATTTCTAAACACCAAAAAAGCCCCAAGTGTATTTGTGACTCAAGTAACGCGCTAGCCTTGAGCACAAAAGCTTGGGGACAGCATTCAGGGCTTGAGTTCAAGCCCCAGACCCAGTGCGCGCACACACGCACACACACACACACACACACGCGCGCACACGCACACACACACACACGCACACACACACACACACGCACACACACACAGCGAAGGTGCAAATGCTGCCCGGGGCCACACAGAGCCAGGTGATGGAAGCAAGGCTCAGGTGCGGCTCTGGTCTCCAATTTGTTGTCTTTGGGGAAGCAGGAATGAGGGTGCTCTCCAGCAGACTCAGTGTCCTGGAGGTCGGGGCTGTGGGAGGTGACCGCAGGTGACAAGAAGCTGGGAGGCTTCAGGCTGTGCATGTGGAGCTGGGGCTCTGGGCCAGATTACTACGTCCCATCCCCGCTCTCCAGGAACAGGCTGGGAGTCCGGAGCCAAGGGAGGGTCTGGCCAGAGGAAGGGCCCCTCAGCAATGGGGACCCAGAACCCAGAAGGGATAGCGCCCCTCCCCCCCAATGGGAAGAGGTGGCCAAGAGCCAACCAGGAGACCGGGGCCCCTCTGCTCCCCTCCAAGACCCCGCTGGCCACTGTGTGACTCAGCAGCCCATGAGGGCAGGGCACCTGCAGAAGCGGGGCCACAGGCAGTGCCAGCCCCTTACAAGGCACCCTGCGGGGATAACCGGCCTCGGCTTGAGGGTCAGTCCTAGTCCCCTTCGGTGGGGCTGACCTTCAGAGGGCCTCAGGGTGGGACAGACACCCACAGCCAGGGTGGACATCCTCTCACACGGCGCATCTGACAGACGCCGGCAGCCCCCACAGCAGGACTAGACCTGAGTGGGGGGAGGGGAGGGGAGGTCCCTGTAAGTTTTCTCTATCAAGGACTGGAGGGTCACAAGTGCAACCATCAGTATAACGATGGCCATATTCTGTGAGGTGCCAATAAAACTTTATTTACAATCACAGGTGGGGGGGCCAGAGCGTGCCTGCCGGCTGCAATTAGCCTACATCTGATTAAGGAGCTCAGTGCAGTTGGGTGTTCACAAGAGCCATTTGCCCACCTCACAGGGGTGAGGCCAAGCATGAAGGGGGAGGGGCACCTGGCTGATAACCTGGGCCGGGTCACACACACCCCAACCTCCTAGAGCCACAGATGGCCCAGTTTCTCCTCGGCGGCCAGAGGAAGTTGGGTAAGGAGCCAGAAAGCACCGTGGGTTGCAGCTGGGGTGCTGCTTGAGGTTGGGGAGTAACTTATGCACAGGGGCCCAGGATGAAAGAGGCCATGCTCCACGCTGGCACGGGACGGGGAGCGTGTGGGGGAGGGTGGGACCTTTGACTTTCCCGGGTGGCAGGAAGGGCAGGGCTGGGTGGATGCCTCCCCTCTGCCCAGCTTCTACTCCCTCCCCACCTCAGTCTGCTGAGACTCCTGAACGGGAGCCATAAACACTGGGTGGGGAGGGGAGGGGGACGGCTGAGCGGAGGGGAGGGCTGACTGGGCTCAGGCAGGGGTGACCACAGGCCACAGACTGCCACAGCCAGGACGGCTGGGGTGAGGCAGGGAAGACACAGGAGCCCTCCGGGGACAGCAGGCCTCCCCACTCAAGCCCCCTGTGACCCCTCAGTGCCACGTACAGTGGGGTCGCTCTCGACACCCTCGACATGACAACCACCGCTCTACGTAGAAACCACGCAAACTTCTGAGCGAAAGAGGAGCCACCTCCGTAGACGGGGCACCCCGAAAGGGCCTGGCAGAGCCTGGGGGGGCGCGGGGACCCAAGGGGCTCAGCTGGGCCCGACGGTGCCACCCGGACCGCCCCTCAGAACGGGGCGCAGCCTGAGCGCAGGGCACCCTTCCCCCGGAGGTCAGGCCTTGGCTCTCAGGCTGGAGGCAGACACCCGGGGAAGGTTCCAGAAGATCAAACAGAATCAGGGTCAGGCCCCATGAGGCTTGGGATGACAGGTGGCCGGGGACCCCAAGGATCCTGGGGTCACACGGTGGGGGGGGGGTGGAGGAGTTGGAGGGACCCCGAGGGGCGCGGGGCGCGGGCGCCGGGCTGGGCGAGGGGGGCTCCGCGGGCGGATCTGAGGGGACAGGCGGGCGGGGCGGGCCCTGGGGCGCGGCGTGGCGGCGGCGCGGCCGGGGCGGGGGTCCCGGGGCCGGGGCGGGGGTCCCGGGGCCGGGGCGGGGGTCCCGGGGCGCGGGCCGGGGCGGGGGTCCCGGGGCGCGGGCCGGGGCGGACGCCGGGGCCCGGCGGGGCGGGGGACGCGGGGCGCACGCACGCACGCACCGTAGGGCTGGCCCTGCAGGTCGTACTGCTGCATGCGGTACACCGTGAACTCGTGCGCGGCGTCGGCGGCCGGCAGAGGCGGCGCCACGAGCAGCAGCACCGCGGGCAGGAAGACGATGAAGCCCAGCGGGAGGCACGACGCCTTCAGCATGTTCTCCAGCACCTCGCCCGCTTCTTCCAACATCCTGGCCGGCGGCGGGGCCGCACGGGGCGGCGGCGGCGGCGACGAGACGAGGACGGGAACGGTGGCGGCGACAACCGCGGACTCACCCCGGCATGGGTAGCCACCGGGGTCCTTCGGGCGCCGCGCCGGGCAGCCCCGCACCGGCCCAGGGTCCTGCGGGCATCGCCGCGGACAACTCTGAAGACTTGCACTGACTCTTGGGAGTTGTAGTCCTGCGGGCGCGGAGCCTCCTGGGAGTTGTAGGCATACTCTTCGACTCCGCCCAGGAAGCCATGGGAAACTGCTTGGTACCGCTGTAATTCCACACCAATTCCAAGTCGGAAGATATAAACCGTTTAAAATAACTGTTTTTAGGTAGAATGTCCTTAAGCCTTGTCTTTGGCGTGGTGGGTGCGGGAGGGGAGGAGGGGCAAGAAGCGGAGACAGGACGTGACCTCGCGACCTGGAGGGAAGTAGCCCACCTCGCGCGCTAGTTCTGCTGGGAATTGTAGTCCCATTGCACAAGGTGCAGTGGGTTATGGTAACTGTAGTCCTGCAGTTGCTGAGAAAATTAAAATTCCTATGGAAGACAGACATTAAACTCCATGAATTCCTAGTTCATGGGCTCATCTGTATATTGACATGTCTCTAAAGCCGTGAGCACAAGTCCTGACACTTTGAGTAGGCTACATAATTTGGGGCGGGGGGATGGTGAGTGAATGAAAAAAAAATCTTAAAAATCAGGATTAAAGGGGCTGGGAATGTGGCTTAGTGGTAGAGTGCTTGCCTAGCATGTACTGCATAAACGGAAAAAGCTGTGGCTCAAATAGTAAAGTGCTAGCCTAGAGCAAAAGAAGCTCAGGGACAGTGCCCAGGCCTTGAGTTCAAGCCCCACAATTGGCAAAAAAAAAAAAATAGGATTGAAGGTTGCTTGTCCTGATGTTGCATTGGTTAGATATGTGGTCTGCAATCTGGAGTTTCCACAGGGCTTGATGGTATACTTGTTTATATTTATCTTTATTTATATTTGAGGCATAGTTACACTAAAATGTGGCAGTTTAAAATTAATTGCTTTCCCATCAGCTGCACTGGACGTTGATGAAAATGAACTAAACAACTCAAGGGCAGTATGGGAGAGAGGGAATGAGAGGAAAAAGAGGGAACAGCTTACACTAAACAAAAGGAAAGAAAGGAACATATCATCCGATGTGGAAGAAATAGTTGCATTGTCAAAGCTCATAGAATTCACAAACATTACAGACCATGATAATGACAATTTGCCCCATGAAGGTTAGAATGTGTTTGTGACTTTAAGTATCACTATCCCACAATACTGTGAAATTTATGTAATCACTTAATCACAATAAAAATTATTTAAAAATAAAATAGGGGCCGGGCGCTGGTGGCTCACGCCTGTAATCCTAGCTACTCAGGAGGCTGAGATCTGAGGATCGCAGTTCAAAGCCAGCCCGGGCAGGAGAGACCGTGAGACTCCTATCTCCAATAAACCACCAGAAAACCGGAAGTGGCGCTGTAGCTCAAGTGGTAGAGCACTCGCTTTGAGCTGAAGAGCTGAGGGACAGCGCTCAGGCCCAGAGTTCAAGCCCCACGACCGCCAAAAAAAAATATAAATAAATAAAATAAAATAAAATAGGGCTGGGAAGGTAGCTCAGTGGTAGAGTGCTTGCTTGTATGCATGAGGCCATGGGTTCAATTCCTTGGCACCACAGAAAAAGCTGGAAGTGGTGCTGTGGCTCAAGTGGTAGAGCGCTAGCCTTGAGCTGAAGAGCTGAGGGACAGTGCCCAGGCCCAGAGTTCAGGCCCCACAACCAACAAAAAAATAATAATAAAATAGGCCGGGCGCTGGTGGCTCACGCCTGTAATCCTAGCTACTCAGGAGGCTGAGATCTGAGGATTGAGGTTCAAAGCCAGCCCGGGCAGGAGAGACCGTGAGACTCCTATCTCCAATAAACCACCAGAAAACCGGAAGTGGCGCTGTAGCTCAAGTGGTAGAGCGCTCGCCTTGAGCTGAAGAGCTGAGGGACAGCGCCCAGGCCCAGAGTTCAAGCCCCATGACCGACAAAAAAAAAAAAAAAAAATAATAATAATAAAATAAAACGAATTACTTTGATGGAAGTTCAGATTTAATTTTGGTGTATCTCATATTTATGTAAGAACTCAGTGTCTCAGGGCCAGGGCACTAAAAATGTGAGTGAACATTACATCAGAACTCACATCTGTCATTTGGGGACTTAAGAGAGTACAGAAGTTAAACATCTAGGTCCTCAGCTCCAGGATGTTTGATGTGCTAATTAAGAGCAAGACAGGGCTTAGAAAGCCTGGCTTTTCCCCTTCCCAGATACATTCCCCTGGACAAGTCACTTTCCAGTTCCAGCTTGGCTTTCCTCCACTAGAAACCCTGGGGGCAGGGGCAGTGGAGCACACCTGTAGTCTCAGCTACTTGGAAAGTGATACACTACTAGGATGACTTGAACCCCCAAGTTCAAGATCAGAGAACTGGTGCAAGCTGATAACCCAGTCTCCATTTCCCCATCCCCACCTCCTGAACCTTGACATTTCTTCATGAAAAGTTTGCAATGTCTCATCTTCCCCATGTGTGACTTTTGGAGGGCATGGACTGGGTCTGTGCTGCTTATGGCTTTAAGTCTTGTGCCAGAAAAAAGTCCAACACAGTAGATGGATGGATGGATGGATGGATGGTTTGGAGGAATGGATGGATGGAAGGAAAGAAGGAAGGAAGGAAGGATGGATGGATGGATGGATGGATGGATGGGTAGATGGATGGTTGGAGGAATGGAAGGAAGGAAGGAAAGAAGGATGGATGGGTAGATGGATGGTTAGAAGAATGGATGGATGGATGGATGGGTAGATGGATGGTTAGAAGAATGGATGGATGGATGGATGGATGGGTAGATGGATGGTTAGAAGAATGGATGGATGGATGGATGGGTAGATGGATGGTTAGAAGAATGGATGGATGGATGGATGGGTAGATGGATGGTTGGAGGAATGGATGGAAGAAAGGATGGATGGATGGATGGATAGAAGGAAGGATGGATAGATGGATGGGTAGATGGGTGGTTGGAAGAATGGATGGATGGAAGGAAGGAAGGATGGGTAGATGGATGGTTGGAAGAATGGATGGATGAAGATGGAAGGAAGGAAGGAAGGAAGCAAGGAAGGAAGGAAGGGTAGATGGATGGTTGGAAGAATGGATAGATGGATGGATGGAAGGAAGATGGATGGATGGGTAGATGGATGGTTGGAGGAATGGATGGATGGATGGAAGGAAGGATGGATGAATGGGGTGGGTGGACGGATGGAGTGTGAATCCTTGCTATGTGACCTTAGGAAAGTACCCTAACCTCTCTGGGCCTCCAGTTCTTTATCTGTCTGAAGGAACTAATTGTGGACCTGCCTCCTGCACATCTCTGCAGGTTTAATACAGTGCTTAGAACAATACCTGGCACTGAGTGACACACAGGCTTTGTCACTGTCACTTGACAACATACACAAGGTGGTGCGGAGGTGACATGATCACACCTCAGCAGCATGCAATGCTACCCCAATTCTCACCTTCCAGAAGAAATGGAGGCTGTGCTGCATGGCAGAGCTGGGGCACTGGTGGGTGACAAACACAGAAGGAGGCATCTGCACTAATTGCCCTACTCAGCCATGTCACGAGTTTTGGGGCCTACAAGAGAGGTAGGATGGAAGAGGAGAACAAAAGGAGACGTGCGGCCTGGACAGGTGGCTCACGCCTGTAATCCCAGCCACTCAGGAGGCTGAGATCTGAGGATGATGGTTCAAATCCGGCCTGGGCAAGAAAGTCTATGACACCTTTATCTCCAATTAATCAACTTTATCTCCAATTAATAGCTGTCGCTTGAGTTCTAGAGGACTAGCCTTGAGGCAAAAAGCTAAGTGACAGCAGCTAGGCCCTGAGTTCAAGCCCTAGGACTGGCACAAAAAGAAAAAAGGCCTCAGGAGGCTGAGATCTGAAGATCACGGTTCAAAGCAGCCCAGGCAGGAAAGTCTGAGAGACTCTTGTTTTGTTTTGTTTTTGTTTTTTTGGCCAGTCATGGGGCCTGAACTCTGGGCCTGGACGCTGTCCCTCAGCTCTTCAGCTCAAGGCTAGCGCTCTACCACTTGAGCCACAGCGCCACTTCCGGCTTTTTTCTTTTATGTGGTGCTGAGGAATCAAACCCAGGGCCTCAGGCATGCAAGGCAAGTGCTCTACCACTGAGACACCTTCCCAGCCCCTCTGTGAGACTCTTATCTCCAATAAACCACCAGAAAACCAGAAGTAGCACTGTGGTTCAACACGGTACAGTGCTAGCCTTGAGCAAAGGAACTCAGAGAAAGTGCTGAGACCCAAGTTCAAGCCTTATGACCAATACAAATAAAGAATAAAATCCTTTTGCCTGTGATTGACAGGAGAAAGTAGCCCACAACTATTTGTTCTGGATTAAATTGTGGCCCCTCCCCTCCCAAATCTGTGCATTCAAACTGGGACTCCCAGGACCTCAGAACAGGATGTCATCTGGATAGAAGGGTCCCTGTGGATGGGTTTATTAGAATGGTGTCCTGAGAAGAATGATCTTTAATTCAATGGCAGATGTTATTTTCAGAGGAGTTTGGACATGCACTAAGTGGCTCATGCCTGTAATCCTAGCTACTCAGGAGACTGAGATCTGGAGGATCGTATCTCAAAGCCAACCCCAGAGAGCAAAGTTTGAGAGTCTCCATCTCCAGTTAACAAGCAAAAAGAGCGGTTGTGACTGAAGCAGTAGAGTGTCAAGCCAGCCAGCCAAGTGAACATGAGGCCCTGAGTTCAAATTGTCAACCAGACACAGTGAGAGGTAGGGCAGGAAAATGGATGCAGAACTGGGCCCCGGAGGCTCACACCTGTAATCCTAGCAACCCAGGAAGCTGAGATCTGAGGATCTCAGTTCAAAGCCAGCCCAGGCAGGAAAGTCCATGAGACTTTTGCCACCAATGAACCACCAGAAAAACCGGAAGTGGCGCTGTGACTCCAAGTGGTAGAGAGCTCACCTTGAGTGAAAAAGCTCAGGGACAGCACCCAGGCCTTGAGTTCAAGCCCCATGACTGACCAAAATGTTAAAAAAGGTACAAAGAGAGAGAGACGCATAGATGGAGGAGCTTGCACAGGCCCAGAGCCGGAAGAATGGGGTCACCCCAGACTACCAGACAATGTGTGTCCTGGGGGAGGGTGTCCCAGCCCTGCCCACCTTGACCTGACGACGATCTCCCGGGGCGCAGAAGTGAGCCAGACGAAAGGTGTTCCTAGGAGAGCAAGACACTGAGAAGCTGCATTCTTCACATTTCGCTCAGTTTAATGATTTTACAGAACGACAAGTGGCTGGTGAGAAGTGGGGGGCCGTGGGCTCAGCCGTCCCTGGACGGGCCCCGCGCTGGGACCTGAGCTGCAATCCGCACCCCGAGTCCCAGCCTCACCCCCTCCCAGCATCTCCCCCCCCACAGGGAGACCCTGGGGGCTGGGGTGGGGATGATGGGGAGGGGGTCACCCCTGGCCACCAATCCGGGGTGCCACTTCATGTAAACGAATGCAAGTTAAATACCATTGCTGGGGGCAAACCCTGTTCCCACAGTTGGGGGGCGGCTCCACCACCCCTAGATTTGAATCCCCCCAACCATTCAAAGCCCGGATCTGCGAGGAGGGGAGCGAGGGGAAGCCCCCCGTCCTCCGAGGGTCGGTCCGGGCTTCACCAAGGAGGAGGTGAGCGAGAAGAGCGAGGTGACCAGGGTCGGTCCCCGGCTCCTGCCTGGCAGCGAGCGGGGCTCACACGGACGCGCGCGCGCATGCGTGCGGAGGGGGCGGGGAGCGCAGGGACAGGGCTCTGCTCGAGCGCGCGCGCCCGCTGGCGCCCGCGCCCCCACCGCGCACGCGCAAGGCTTGGTCACCCCTCCACGGCTGCGCGCTCCCCCTACCGCGCACGCGCACGCAACCGGCCGTTCACTGTCGGCTCACGCGCGCACGCACGCACACTCGCGCCGCCAATCAGACCGCCGGCGGCGGCGACTTCAAACGGGAACTGGCCCCGGGGTGCGGGGTGGGGGCCGGCTGCGGGGCTGGGAGAGGCGGGAACCAGGCTCCGCAGCCCGGTGCCCCCAACCCGGCCCAGAGAGCGGCCCGGCCGCCCCGGGGTCACACACAGCGGGGTCACGCCAACGCCCCCGTCCCCGCACCCCCGGGGAGGGGACCCCCGGGGCTGTGCGCCCCTCTCCCCGCACCCCCGGGGAGGGGACCCCCGGGGCTGTGCACCCCTCTCCCCGCACCCCCGGGGAGGGGACCCCCGGGGCTGTGCGCCCCTCTCCCCGCACACACCCCCCCCCCCGGCTCCCACGCCTCTCCCCGCACCCCCAGGGAGGGGACCCCCGGGGCTGTGCGCCCCTCTCCCCGCACCCCCGGGGAGGGGACCCCCGGGGCTGTGCGCCCCTCTCCCCGCACCCCCGGGGAGGGGACCCCCGGGGCTGTGCGCCCCTCTCCCCGCACCCCCGGGGAGGGGACCCCCGGGGCTGTGCACCCCTCTCCCCGCACCCCCGGGGAGGGGACCCCCGGGGCTGTGCGCCCCTCTCCCCACACCCCCGGGGAGGGGACCCCCGGGGCTGTGCGCCCCTCTCCCCGCACCCCCGGGGAGGGGACCCCCGGGGCTGTGCGCCCCTCTCCCCGCACACACACCCCCCCGGGCTCCCACGCCTCTCCCCGCACCCCCAGGGAGGGGACCCCGCGGGGCTGTGCGCGCGCCCCTCTCCCCGCACACACACACCCCCGGGCTCCCACGCCTCTCCCCGCACCCCCGGGGAGGGGACCCCCGGGGCTGTGCGCCCCTCTCCCCGCACCCCCCCCTCCGGGGCTCCCACGCCTGTCCGCCGCGCCCCAGGCCGGCCCCGCGCGTCCTCAGACGCTCCGCACGCTGGAGACGCTGGACAGGGGCTCCCGCATCCTGAAGCTGTGCGATCGCGAGCCCCGGAAGCTGTCTCGGTGCCGCAGCGAGCTGTCGGTGGTGGACGCTCCGGAGTGCGCCTCGGAGGCCCGGGCCAGGCAGTCCCCGGGACCCCCGCAGGCCCAGGCGGAGGCACCCGCAGCACAGGAAGGCCAGCACGGCGCGGCACACCTCCCGGCTGCGGAACGAGTAGATGAGCGGGTTGATGGCCGAGTTGAGGACAGCCAGGGCCAGGATCCAGTCCATGCCCCGCAGGTACTCCTGCGCCCAGACGTTGGAGCCGAAGATGTCAGCCAACAGCAGGCCGAAGAGGGGTCCCCAGCACACGACGAAGGCCACCAGGATCATGAGGACCGTCTTCAGGAGCCGCCGGGCCTTGCGCCGGGCCGGAGGGCGCGGGGCCTTCTGCCCGTTGGCCCGGACCACCCGGAAGATGGCCCCGTAGAGGCCTAGGATGGCCACCAGGATGAGGGCGAAGAGCAGCACGCAGAAGAGGATGTAGTCCTTGGAGTAGAGGGGCAGGAGGGTGGAACAGCGCTGGAAGGCGCACACACAGTTCCAGCCCAGCAGCGGCAGCAGCCCCAGCAGCCCGGCCAGCAGCCAGCACAGCCCGATGAAGCCGTAGACCCGGCTGGTTTTGGTGGCCACGCTCTCGGCCACCCGCACCATGGTGGCGAAGCGCTCGCCGGCTGTGAAGAGCAGGCTGAAGGTGGACGCGGCCAGGGCCATGAACAGCAGGCCCTCACGCAGGAACCACTGGGCGGGGGCCAGCTGGAAGGTGCGAGGCCCGGACAGCAGCACGTTGGCCAGGTAGGCCAGGCCGGTCAGCAGGTCGCTGAGGGTGATGTTGACCAGACAGTAATACACCCAGCGCCGGGAGCGCATGTGGGTGCCGATGGCCGCCAGGACCAGCGCATTCTCCAGCACCACCAGGCAGCCCGCCGCCACCGACAAGCCCCTCAGGGCCCCCAGGCTGCTGTCCTCCGGTTCCCCACCATTGACGCGTCCAGCCAGCCGGCCAGAGTGGTTGTAGTGCAAGATGATCAGCCGGCTGTGTCCCCCGGCCGCCAGCCAGTAGCAGGACTCCAGGGCCACTGGGGACGGTGACCCCGTGGCGTTCATGGCCTCCCCTGGGGGCAGACTGAGGCCTTGGGGCAGGGTGGAGCCACAGCCTAAGCTGGGTTTCCTGTTGTTTGAAATTTCCTGTTATTCAAGGTGCCCCGGGGTGGGGGGGGGGGGGGGGAAGCTGGGACTGGGAGGGGCCACCCCAGCGACGGTTGACCGCTCTGGGGAGCACCCTCCTACACACACACCCCTCCCCAGTTCTACCCCAGCCAGCCACTGTCCATCCTGGAAAGCAAGGGGGGAGGGGGTGGAGCTGCGGGTCACAGATGGGAAATGAAAGCCACCTGTCACCCTCTACTGCCCTTGTCCCCCCAAGATGGCTGTGCGCTCCAGGCACACCCGACACACATGTCAGCACACACACACACACACACACATACACACACATCCTCCTCCCCTTTCCATAACCAACTTGTTCTGCTTGGGGAAACTGAGGCTCTGTGAAGCAATGTGAATGCTGGGAGCTCGCTCATGGTCTCCAGCCCCTGTGCCCTCCGCCCTGCAGGGAGCAGAAGTAGCTACCACCTCTGCTCCAGGACGTGGGAGACACAAGAACTGTGGGTGCACCCCCCCATTCTGTGTACACAGGCTTAAGGTGACTCAACTGAAGATTGCTATGGGTCTGAGGGGGAGGTGACCCTGGCCCCAGGGCACACGTATGCTATTGATAGGGTCAGGTACCCCCCCCCCCCAAGAAGTAGATGCATCCCTAGAGAGGACAGGATAAGAGAGGGCTAGAAGAGGCCAGGGGAAGACCAAGAGCACCCCAAGTTCCTGGCACTGCCATCCCTCCCCCCTTGTTTACTGTGCAGCTGTGGGCAGCTCTGTGACTCGACCAAACAGAAAGAGGGGGGAGAGAAGGGGCGGGGGGTGTGGCTGGGCATAACACACGGAGTTTCAACTCCAGCCCACAAAGATCACTGAGTCAGGAAGCAGCACAGAGAAAGCCCAGATCCCAGACAGCCTTCCCCTAGATGGGGCCTGGATCCCTGATTGACCCGAGTCTGGCTGGATGTACAACCCGATGTGAACCCCTGTTCCTGGGCTGATTCCTATCCCCACGATGCAGCTGGGTGTCTCCCAGAGGCAATAGCTTCAGGACAAGGGCGATGAGCCGTGGAAGGGAGCATCTGACGCAGCCGGGTGTGCTGCTGACAGTGACCTTATGTGAATTCCCTGCTGCCCTGGGGGAGGGACTTTGGGTGCGAGGACACACCATTTGTCAATCGATCGATCGATGCAAATGGATTCCTGGCTTACACTTTTATTTGAGATAGAATTTCCCCCTAAGGCATAAGCTGTCTGTGAAGTTGTTAGGTATCCCAAGCTAGCCTGGAACTCACCCCCCCCCCCCCCGCCCCAATTTACCTCCATCTCCCAAGTGCCAGGATTACTGACATGGCTACCAGGCCCAGCTTAGCTCCCTTCACTGACAGTTATTAGCCCTTCCCTTCTCTGGCTCGGCTTGCTTGTCTGCCTGGAGCCATAAAGACTGCCAGCAAAGGCAGCGGTCAGGCCGTACACACCACTTGAAACATCAGACTGCGACTCCGGCTGCGGACACCAGAGGGCAGCACCTGCTGCCACCGCTGGGGGCGGGCGGGCGGTGTCTCCATCCTTCCCCACACACTTCCTGAACTTTCTGGTACCCTGCAGCATCCCAGGCTTACCTTGGACGTTTCCCACCCTTCCCCTGGAATCACCACTGCCCTTCAAGACCCCCAGGCCCCTTTTAGGGGTGCTATTTAGAATCCAAACAGCTCGCTTTGGGCTTTTCATCATCCCAGTGGAACCTAGAAGTCCCTGAAACCTCTTCCATCCAGGTCAGAGAGACACAGAGCCAGGGACAGAGACAGAGACACAGAGAGAGACAGAGACACAGAGAGAGAGAGAGAGAGAGAGAGAGAGAGAGAGAGAGAGAGAGAGAGAGAGAGAGAGAGAGAGAGAGAGAGAGAGAGAGAGAGCCAGGGCCCACTGGGAGACAGGTGGTTGGTGCAAAGTCCTTTTTTTAATTTTTCTTCCAGTCCTGGGGCTTGAATTCAGGGCCTGGGCACTGTCCCTGAGCTTTTTTCCTCAAGGCTACTGCTCAACCACTTGAGCCACAGCGCCACTTATGGCTTTTTTTCTGTGTATGTGGTACTGAGGAATCGAACCCAGGGCTTCATGCATGCTAGGCAAGCACTCTACCACTGAGCCACCTTCCCAGCCCAGAGTCTTTCATTTGGATAAAGACTGTGCTGTGATTGTGATTAGTGGCAGCCCACCCTCATTTGCATGAAGGACTATGATTGGTGCAGACAGGTTAGTCATGCCCCCTTCCCTCCCTTTCTGACTATATAAGCAGACCTAACAGATACCACCTGGGGTGCAAGTTGATTCCTAGAGTTGCCTTATCAAGTGTAGTGAAGGCTTTTCCCTCCAGGGACTTTGTTTTGTTTTTGCCAGTCCTGGGCACTGGGCTTCTTTTGCTTAAGGCTAGTGCTCTACCACTTGAGCCACAGTGCCACTTCCAGCTTTTTCTGTGTATGTGGTACTGAGGAAGCGAACCCAGGGCTTCATGCAAGCTAGGCAAGCACCCTACTACTAAGCCACCTTCCCAGTCAGCCTTTTCCATTTTATTTTTTGTGGTGCCAGCTCTAGGGTTGAATTCAGGGCCTAGGCACTGTCTCTGAGCATTTGTGCTCAAAGATAGTACTCTAGAACTTGAGCCTCTGGCTCTACTTCCAGCTTTTTTTGGTGGTTAATTGGAGATAGGCGTCTCGAGGACGCTTGGGCTCTGGCTTTGAGCCATGATCCTCAGATCTCAGCCTCCTGAGTAGTTACAATTATAGGTGTGAGCCACTGGTGCCCAGCCATGAAGAATAAACTACCCCTTCCCCCAAAAAAGCCAGAGTGGCACTGTGGCTTAAGTAGTAAAGCACTAGCCTTAAGCAAAAGAAGCCCAGGGACAGTGCCTAGGCCCTGAGTTCAAGCTCCAGGACCAAGAGACAAACAAAAAACACTACTTTTTTGTTGATAGGTTAAAAAAGTACATGACAGCCAGTTTCTGGTGGCTCACTGCACTACGCAGGAGGCTGAGATGTGAGGATCATGAATCAAAGCCAGCCCAGGGAGGAAAGTCCCTGAGACTCCTATTACCAATTGGCCACCAAAAGTCCAGAAGGGGAGCTGTGGTGAAGCACAGCCTTGAGCAAAAGAGCTCAGGGGCAGGGCCCAAGCCCTGACAGTTCCATGTCCTAGGGGCAAGGATCAAGTGGGGCAGGTATGTCTCAGGCTGTAGGGGCCTGGCTCACACAGGAGACCATACACTCAGCATCTGCTCAGTCCTGAGTTCAAACCCCAGCACCAACAAAAAAATGGTGAAGACGATGTTTCCTTAGTTATGTTGATTTCAGGACTTGGGGGTTAAGACTTCTCTGGTCTTCCCTGGTCAAACCCATCCCTCCTTTTAGTCAAATCATTGCAGACACCAGACAAACCCTAGTTAGGGAATTTTCTAGAAAGTGCCAGGTGTGAATTGAACCTGAGCTGCCCAACGATCCATTGAACCCTTAATCCTGAGATCTACCAGAGTGAGCATATTTAGAAACAAAGTGTTTGTACATAGAATCAAATTTTTGATGGATCAGTAGGGTAGACTTACTGATCAGTGTGACTATTTTGTAGGGAAGGGAAAAGTTCTGGGGTGTGGCTCCGTGGGGGAGCATGTGCTTAACAGGACTGAGGCTCTAGAGAAAAACCCCAATACTCCTCACTCCCCAAAAGAGGAAAATCTGAACAAGGTTGCCCTGTGGGTGATCCAGATTTCCGATCTCCAAAACTAAATCAACGGTTCACACTGTAATCCTAGCTACTCAGGAGGCTGAGATCTGAGGATCATGGTTCAAAGCCAGTCCTGGCAGAAAAGTCTGTGAGACTCTTATCTCCAGTGAACCACCAGAAAAACTAGAAGTGGAGCTGTGGCTCAAAGTGGTAGAGGGCTAGTCTTGAGTGAAAAAGCTCAGGGACAATACTAGGCCCTAAGTTCAAGCCCTAGGATGGGCAAGGGGGGTGGGGGGAGGGGAAGGAAGGAAAAAAGGAAGGAAGGAGCTGGAATGAAAATAAAAAGGAGAGAAGAAAGAGGAAGGAGAGGAGGAGGAACCAGGTATTGTGACTGTTGGACTTGAGAGTACACAGGAGCAGAGGAGTCTGCTCCCGAGACCCTCTAGTTGGGGAAAGGGGTTACTCCACATTCTGGCACAAAATGAGCAGAGTCTCACAAGTGGGCAGACAACAAGTAGAACTTTTTTTTTTCTTTCCTATAATGTCACCTTTCCACCACGCTGCCCCTCAGGAGAGATCAGGGTGGGGATGAGGAACAGATGCTAGTGGCAAGACACCCCCGAGAAACCACTCCTCTCCAGAGGACTGTCTTTAATGTGTACCCCCAACTGGGGTCCTGAAGAAGAGAGGGAATAAATACAGAAGGTGGATGGGGTAGAGTGTGCCTTGATCCCAGCCTGTGAGCCTCAGTTCCCCTCCTCTGCAAGCCAGAGTAGGAGACTGAGGGCTTGGAGGCTCCCCAGGGGCAAGAAAAAGCCCTTCCGGCAGCAGTTTCCGACATTGTCCACCAGGGGGGGAGGCGACATATGGAGTCCATCCTCTGGAAGTGTCCTGATGACGTCACCACAGCGCATCCAGGACTTCCTCCCGGTGACGTCACTGGAGGGGGGGCTCCAGGGAGACCACGCAGTTCTTGAACTGTTCTCCTACGTCTTCCTCCACCTCAGCCATTGGCCATTTGATGCCATTTGGCGCCTTTCCCTCCACAGAGGACACGGCGGAGCCCTCAGACGTCTGGGGTGGCGAAAGGCAGAGCCGAGCAGGGACCACGGGGTCGGTCCTGCCCGGGGCCCGCTGCCTGCCCCACGCGCCCCGCGCCTGGCGCCCCACGCCTGGCGCCCCATCCCAGGCCCGCTGCCCCACGCGCCCCGCGCCTGGCGCCCCACGCCTGGCGCCCCGTCCCCGGGCCCGCTGCCCCACGCGCCCCGCGCCTGGCGCCCCACGCCTGGCGCCCCGTCCCCGGGCCCGCTGCCCCACGCGCCCCGCGCCTGGCGCCCCACGCCTGGCGCCCCGTCCCCGGGCCCGCTGCCCCACGCGCCCCGCGCCTGGCGCCCCGTCCCCGGGCGCTGCCCCACGCGCCCCACGCCTGGCGCCCCCGTCCCCGGGCGCTGCCCCACGCGCCCCACGCGCCCCACGCCTGGCGCCCCGCCCCAGGCCCGCTGCCCCACGCGCCCCGCGCGCCCCACGCCTGGCGCCCCGCCCCGGGCCCGCTGCCCCACGCGCCCCACGCCTGGCGCCCCGCCCCAGGCCCGCTGCCCCACGCGCCCCGCGCCCCACGCCCGGCGCCCCGCCCCGGGCCCGCTGCCCCATGCGCCCCACGCCTGGCGCCCCGCCCCGGGCCGCTGCCCCACGCGCCCCACGCCTGGCGCCCCGCCCCGGGCCGCTGCCCCACGCGCCCCACGCCTGGCGCCCCGCCCCGGGCCGCTGCCCCACGCGCCCCACGCCTGGCGCCCCGCCCCGGGCCGCTGCCCCACGCGCCCCACGCCTGGCGCCCCGCCCCGGGCCGCTGTCCCACGCGCCCCACGCCTGGCGCCCCGCCCCGGGCCGCTGTCCCACGCGCCCCGCGCGCCCCACGCCTGGCGCCCCGCCCCGGGCGGCTGCCCCACGCGCCCCCGCGCGCCCCACGCCTGGCGCCCCGCCCCGGGCCGCTGCCCCACGCGCCCCACGCCTGGCCGCGGCGGCCGGGCCTCGGCCTCCGGGTCCGGCCCGGGTCACAGCAGGTTGATCTCGTCCAGGTAGCGCGCCAGCACCGAGTCCCGCACGTCCTTGAAGACCTTGCGGATGTTCTGCGTGTCCGTGGCGCAGGTGTAGTGGCTGAAGAGCCGGCGGGCGCGCGACCCCTTCTCGGCGCCCTCGGGGCCGTCGGCGCAGCCCGTGTACATCCGCGTGTACAGGTCCAGGATGAACCGCTTGGCCGCCTCCGCGTCCTGCTTGGGGCCTGGGGGAGAAAAGGAAGAGCAAGAAGGGGAGACGGGCCCGGGGTCGCGCTCCCCTCGCAGCCGGGCAGGGCAGGACCCGTCCCGCCCTCTTTGCTAAGCAGGGACCGCCTTGGCCATCACTTCCGGTCCCCTGACTCGGGCTCAGCCAATGGGAGCCCTGAGGCGTGCCCCTCCCGAGGCCACGTGACCTGAAAGGGACCAATGAGACTGAGCTCTGGGGCTTCCCCGCTTGGTGCCTGGGGAATGGAGGCCGAGGGCCTGGAGTCAGACTTCCTAAGACTGAAAATGAGACCGCGGGACGGGAGGAGGGAGAGCAGGGAATGGGGAGCGTCAGGGGCCCCCAGTCTGCTGGAGGGGGAAGGGAGAAGGAAAAGGCTTCTAGAGTTGTCCGTCTTACTCTGTTTCTAGAATTCTCTGAAGCCAGAGTCTGGTTCCTGTGCCTGCGGGGCCAGGACCCGCGAGAGGAGGGTCCCAGGTGACCTCGGCCTCCCCGTTTTCCCGCCTTAGGCACATAGGTAGATCAGCTTCAAAGCCCTCCGGGATGGGACCCACCTAGGGGTCCCACAGGCTTTAGCAAAGCTCAGGTTGTCTGACCTTTGACCTGACGACCAACAAGCTTTAGGCTCCACCTAGGAGGATTTTTAATTTTATTTAGTTTTTCCCAGTATCTGGGCTTAAACGCAGGGCTTTGCGCTTTTGCTCAGCATTTTTACCCATGACCAGCACTGTTATCACTTGAGCCCCACTTCTGACTATTTGCTGTGTAATTAGAGATGAGAGTCTCAGATTGATCTGCCTGGAATAGCTTTGAACTGTGATCCTCAGATCTCAGCCTTCCAATTAGTTAAGATTACAAATGTGAGACACCAGGATCTGGCTTTTACCTATTGGGTTTCCACTGTGCCGTGGCTTAAAAATAAAAATTTCTAGCCAGGTTCCAGTGGCTCACACCTGTAATCCTAGCTACTCAGGAGGCTGAGATCTGAGGATCGAGGTTCAGAGTCAGCCCAGGCAGGAAGTTCCCTGAGCCTCTTATCTCCAGTGAAGCAACAGGAAACTGGGAGTGGTGCTGTGTCTCAAAATGGTGGAGTGCTCACCTTGAGCAAAAGAACTCAGGGACAGCACTCCGGCCCTGAGTTCAAGCCCAACCACCAACAAAAATAAACAACTAATAAATAAATTTAAATTCCTCCAAAATCCCAATCCCCTGAGAACCTCAGACTCTGAGCTCATTTGAGAGTAGAGTATTTGCAGATGCAGTTAGGTGAGTTAAAATGAAGTCACACTGGCTTAATGGGAACCATGAAACACTGGTATCCATACAAGATGAGAGTACACAAGCAAGTGCTCATGGCTCATGCCTGTAATTCTAGCTACCAGGAAGTGCCGTTTCAGTCCAGCCCAGGCAAGGAAGTTTGAGACACCCCATCTCAAAGAAGCTGGGCGTGATAGTTCATGTTTGTCATCCCAGTTACAATGGGCAGGATGAAACATGTCTACAAGCCAAGGAATACCATCACAGTTGTTCTAAAGAGACAGAATGTTTGACCCTCAGAGCCTCCAAGAGAAAATGACCCTGCCAATACCTTGATTTCAAAACTCACATCTTCTGAACTATAAGGGAATCCGTTTTTTGTTGTCTTAAGCCCTCCAGGGCCCAGTCAACTGTCTTTCGTTTCAGTATCTCTGAGAAGGAAGAGAACTTGTCTCCAAGATGGCTCCCTTCTTCCCATGTGCTGATTCTATTCCTTCTTTAAGAGGCAGTGAAGCTGAGTGCCAGTGGTTCACACCTGTCATCCTAGCTACTCAGGAGGCTGAGATCTAAAGATCGTGGTTTGAGCCAGCTAGGGCAGGAAAGTCTGTGACACTGTTATCTCCAGTGAACCACCAAAACACCAGATGTGGTGTTGTGGCTCAAACTGGTAGAGCACCAGCCTTGAGTGAAAAAGCACAGGTACAGCACCCAGGCTCTGAGTTCAAGCCCCTTGATCAACAGCAACAAAAAGAGGCAGTGATTGTCTATTGACTATTGGCTTCAGCAACTTGTTGGGCCACTAGAATGGAATGTAAGGAACATTTTGACATTTCCGACTGGCAAGGTCTTGATAGGCAGCCTTCTGCTGGGTCAGCCATATTGTGAGGAAGCCCAAGGTGCATGAGGATTTAAGGGGAGAGAGTGGAGAGCACAGGAGGCACTCAGGGCACCAGATCTATGAAGGAAGGCACCATCTTGGAAGGCTCTCTCCAGCCCCAACCACCTCAGCTTATGCCACATGGGTGGGACAAATTGCCCTACCATGCCTTTTCCCAAATTCCTGATGCACAAAATCATGCACCAAAATCAAACCTGGCTAGTCTTAAGCCACTAAGGGTCAGCATCCTAAGTTTAATTTGCTCTTTAACAATAGGCAAACAGGATACAGGGACAACCTCATTTTGTTCTGGAGAGTGGAGAAATGGAGAAAGTGCCAGAAGTGTGCACCTTCTTTACTGAGCTCCCTCCTCCCTAGAGTGCTCAACACTGACACACTGACCTGTGTCCGTCCCTAGTGGGCCCTAAACCTACTTGTGCCAGGGGTACATTTGTGTGTGTGTGTGTGTGTGTGTGTTGGTCCTGGGACTTGGGCACTGTCCCTGAGCTTGTGTTCAAGGCGAGCACTCTACCACTTGGGCCACAGCGCCTCTTCCAGTCTTTTCCGAGCAGTTTATTAGAGATGAGAGTTTTACAGACTTTCCTGCCTGGGCTGGCTTCAAACCATGGTCCTCCCATCTCAGCCTCTTGAGCAGCTAGGATGACGGTGTGAGCCACAGTCCCCTGGCGGTCTCTTCTTGTTTCATCTCTGTTATAGGCAGGGGGAAACTGAGGTTCGGCGAGGCTGGGCATCAGAGCAGGCAAACCCTGGAACCTCCAGACTCATTCTAGTTGGGACTTGTAGTGACATCGAGGCAAAGCCTGGGTTAAGCTGATCTCTGGGGAGCTGGTTTTAGGAGGGGGAAGGTTCTAGAATATTCTAGAATCACTCACCCTGGAAGCTGGGGAAGTAGGTGGCCAGGTGGGAGGTGGGGATTTTCTCCTCCAGGATGTCAGTTTTGTTGAGGAAGAGAATGATGGAGGTGCTCCGGAACCAAGGGAGCTCAAGGATGGTGCGGAACAGTGCCAGGCTCTCCTTCATGCGGTTCTGTGTGGGCAGAAGATGCAGCCATCACTCCACTGCCCAGCCCAGCCCAGCAGGCCACCCCTGCCCACAAGGAGACAGGGTTGTGCACCCCAGATTGCTTCCCCTTTTGCCTCGCTAGGTGGGGCCTAAGCTGTGTATGCCCAACATGTTTTTTGTATTTCCCCAAAACTTAGGTCCATTTGGGATTTTAAGGCGTGATCTAATTTGGAAACTGTGTGTGGGATGGGAGGGGGGGCGCAGCGGGAGGGGGGGGGCGGGAGGCTGTGCACACCTGTGTGCATGCACCAGTCCTGAAGCTTGAACTCAGGGTCTGGACGTTGTCCCTGAGCTCTTGCTCAAGGCTGGTACTCTCACACTCGAGTCACAGCGCCACTTCTGCCCTACTGGTGGTTCATTGGAGATAAGAGTCTCCCAGAGGGGCGGGGCAGGTGGCTCAGTGGTAGAGCGCTTGCCTTGCATGCCTGAGGCCCTGGGTTTGATTCCTCAGCACCACATAAGCAGAAAAAGCCGGAAGTGGCTATGTGGCTCAAGTGGTAGAACGCTAGCCTTGAGCTGAAGAGCTGAGGGACAGCACCCAGGCCCAGAGTTCAGGTCCCACGACCAAAAAAAAAGAGTCTCCCAGACTTTCCTGCCCTGGCTGGCTTCAAACCGAGATCCTCTTATCTCAGCCTCCTGAGCAGCTAGGATGACCGCTGTTACCCACTGGTGCCAGGCAGTTGTATAGAGAGAGACAGAGCGAGAATGGGGCGGGGGGGGGGTTAGGTATAAGACAGGGATTCAACCTTGGTACCTGCCATTTTTGCTCACTGGCTAGTGCTCTACCAACTGAGCCACACCATGAGCCCTTTTTTATTTTTAAGATGAAAGTCTCACCAGATGCCAGTGGCTCACACCTATAATCCTAGCTACTCAGAAAGCTGAAATCTAAGGATTGAGGTTCAAAGAGGAAACGGCAGGAAAGACCATGGGAGTCTTATTTCATATGAAGCATCAAAAGCTTGTCACGGAGCTATGGCTCAAATGTAAGAGTGCCAGTCTTGAGCACAAAAGCTGAGGGGCAGTGCCCAGGCCATGGGTTCAAGCCTAGGACTGACCAAAAAAAAAAAAAAGTCTCACTGTGTAGGTCAGGCTAGCTTTAAATTCACAAGTCTCCTTCCTGAGGAGCCCAAGTTCAAGATCTGATTTTTGTTTGGGGGGAATTTTTTTGTTTGTTTGTTTTTTGTTGGATTTGAACCGGTCCTGAGGTGTGGACTCGGCCAGCGCACACTCCCTGAGCCTCTGAGCTCAAGGCTAACCCTCTTCCACGTGAACCACAGCACCACTTCCGGCTTTTTCTGAGTAGTGTATGGGCAATAAGAGTCTCTCGGACTTTCCCGCCCAGCTAGGATGACAGGTGAAGGCCACCAGCTGTCTGTTTTGAAGGAACCTAATCTCTACTGGTTTATCTCAGTGCCCAAGACCGGAGTGAGTGCTGTGGGGCTGGGAGGAATGACAAACCCATCACCATGATGTGTCTGATTCAATCTGAAAGTCAATTCTCAGATAGATTCCCCCCGATGAGGATAAGGGCCTGACCTCCGTGCTGGGCAGCCATAGAGAGACAGGTTCATGCGCACAGAGCAGCGCTGCCCAGCCTTGGCTTGCTGGGGCCTGTGTGTGGCCATGCTCGGGCCTCTGTCCACTCCACACACGTGCTTGGCGGGGGAGGCCGGGGTCCTGGCCATGCACACCTGTGTGGTTTCCCTACTGGAAAGGGTAGAGGCTTCAGATCAGTGCCACAACCAGGCACTATTGGCTCACGCCTGTCATCCCAGCTACTCGGGAGGCTGAGATCTGAGGTTCGTGGTTCAAAGTCAGTCTAGGCAGGAAAGTCCATGAGACTCTTATCTCCAGTTAACCAGCAAAAAGCCAAAGTGGAGGCCAGGTGCTGAGGGCTCACGCCTGTCATCCTAGCTACTCAGGCTGAAATCTGAGGATTGCGGTTCAAAACCAGCCCAGGCAGGAAAGTCCGTGAGACTCTTATCTCCAATAAACCACCAGAAAACCGGAAGTGGTGCTGTGACTCAAGTGGTAGAGCACTCGCCTTGAGTGAATTAAAAAATAACACACACACACACACACACACACACACACACACACACACACACAAAAAGACAATACCCTGGCCCTGAGTTCAAGTACCAGCGCCAGAAATAAAGATCACCCTATAATAACTGAGTGCATCCAGAAAATGTGGAACCTACACAGTAGAATTTTACACAAATATTAGAAAGAATAAAATGTCATTTGCAGGGAAATGGATGGACCTAGAACAGCTCATGTTAAATGAGGGAAGCCAAGCTAAGAATGACAAACAGTGAGTGTTTTCTCAGATGTGCCAAAGCTAGATCTAAAATACACGGGGACATAATGAATTATACACACACATTCATTCACATACAGCAAGACCAAAGGAGGAGACTCAGGGGAGGAACAAAAAGGTGCAATGCCTACGAGCATCTGATCATATCATATTTAGCAAACCAGACGCTAGTGTGCCACGCCTGTCATCCTAGCTACTCAGATCCTCGAAATCTGAGGATTGCGATTCAAAGCCAGCCTAGGCAAGAAAGTCCAAGAGACTCATCTCCAATAAACCACCAGAAAACTGGACGTGGAGCTGTGGCTCAAAGTGGCAGAGCGCTAGCCTTGAGCAAAAGAGCTCAGTGACAGTGGCCAGGTCCTGAGTTCAAGCCCCTGACTGACTGAAAAAAACCATCAAAATGAAAAGAATATGGGGCTAGGAAAGTGTCTCAGTGGTAGAGTGCTTGCCCTTGCATGCATGAGGCCCTGGGTTCGCTTCCTCAGCACCACATACACAGAAAAAGCCAGAAGTGCAGGGTGCTGGTGGCTCACGCCTGTAATCCTAGCTACTCAGGAGGCTGAGATCTAAGGATCGCAGTTCAAAGCCAGCCCTTGCAGGAGAGACCGTGAGACTCCTATCTCCAATAAAAACCACCAGAAAACCGGAAGTGGCGCTGTAGCTCAAGTGGTAGAGCACTCGCCTTGAGCTGAAGAGCTGAGGGATAGTGCCCAGGCCCAGAGTTCAGGCCCCACAATCAAAAAGAAAGGAAGGAAGGAAGGAAGGAAGGAAGGAAGGAAGGAAGGAAGGAAGGAAGGAAGGAAGGAAGGAAGGAAGGAAGGAAGGAAGGAAGGGAGAATAAATCACACTGGGTTCACACAGAGCCACCAAACAGCAAAGCTGCCCGCTCTGGGGCCCTTTTGGCTTTCTGCTGGGATGAGGTTCCCACATCTCCCCACCCCCAATGGGGAAGAGCAGGGAGTGCCTCTTACCTCCTGGTTGTTCTCCTCCAAGCTCTGGTCGTATTCACTGAGCGAGGCAAGGTAGATGAGCGCAATCACGTTCTCAAAGCAGTGGATCCACTTTTTGCGCTCTGATTTCTGGCCCCCGACATCCACGATCCTATAGGAAAACCAGGGCCCCCCCCTTCTTTTTAGAGTTCAGGCACCACCAGGAAGTGGCAAGATCAGTCAGAAGCATTGCAAGAAGGTGGGCTGCCCACAGGGCCTGTGTCTTCCTGGTGATCGGGTAACTGAGTCTCTCAAGTGGCTTTTGCAGATTTGAAAAGGGCAGTTAAGAGCTGGGCGTGGGTGGCTCATGCCTGACATCCTACTACTCAGGAGGCTGAGATCTGAGGATGGAGGTTCCAGGCCAGCCCGGGCAGGAAAGGCCCTGAGATTATCATCTCCGATTAACACCAGAAGATGTAAAGTAGAGCTGTGGCTCAAGTGGTAGAACGTCTAACCTTGAGCAAAAATAAAAAAGGAAGCTGAGAGACAGGATCCAGGCCCTGAGTTTCAAGCCCCACAATGGACAAAACTATGGGCCCGGGCTGCTGTGGGAAAGTCTAGTATCCACGCAGGTGGGACACAGGGTTGTTCCCAGAACCTACACGAGTCACGTCCTCTGTGGCCCAGCTGAGGCCCAGGCCTCCACCCTCACCACAACCAAGGCCTGCGAGAGGCCCCTTCCTGTGCCGGCTTCTCAGAAAGTAGGTCACCCATAGAGCGCTCGGCCTTTTCCCGGGGACCCGACCTTTACCCAGGATGTGACAGGGAGCAGCCGCCCCATGGGCCCGGGTCACAGCCTCCCCTGGGAAGGGACTTGCCCTGCAGCACAAGAGGGGAAACTGAGGCCCAGAACCAGCGGCTGGACTGAAGCCAGTGCTTGTGTGTTTGGATCTGTGAGTTTCACATCTGTGCACCGCACACCAAAGGCTGGGAACTCACGTGCAGGGCAGGGCGGGGGGTGGGCAGGGCCGGAGGCGGGCAGGGCAGGAGGCGGGCAGGAGCCTGTGGCGGGGTTCTCAGAACAGACAGACACAGACCCAACTGATGAAGAGCTCAGCCGGTGGCTGGTGGCTCATGCCTGTCATCCTAGCTACTCAGGAGGCTGAGATCTGAGGATCATGGTTCAAAGCCAACCCTGGCAGGAAAGTCCGTGAGACTCTTATCTCCAATAAACCACCAAACAAAACCCAGAAGTGGTGCTGTGGCTCAAACAGTAGAGCGCTCGCCTTGAGCTGAAGAGCGCAGGGCCAGAGTTCAAAGCCCAGAACCGACAAAAAAAACAAAAGAGTTCAGGAAGCCACCTCCACCCAGAAGCCTCAGTTTCCCCTAAGCCTGTATTTGTTACCTTCTCTTCCTGAGAACATTCTCAAGTCTCCCTAAGAAAACAGTGCACAGTTCTCCCATCATCCATGATACCCATTCTTCCCCCATCCACCCACTCATCAACCTACCCCCACATCCACCCACCCACCTACCCACCCCTCCACCTACCCACCCACCCACTCATCAACCCATCCCTCCATCCACACAGCCATCCGTCCATCCATCACATACCTACCCACTCCTCCATCTACCCACTTATCCATCCATCATCCTTCATCCATCCACCCATCAACCCACCTATCCACCCATCCACCACTGATCAACCCAACCCTCCACCCATCATCCATCCATCTACCCATCATCCACCTATCTATCCACCCATCCATCATCCATCCACCCATCCATCATTCATCCACCTATCTATCATCCATCCATCCATCTACCCACTCATCAACCTATCCCTACCTCCACCTACTTACCCATCCATCCATCATCCAACAATCTATCCATCATCCATTTATCCATCATCCACCTACCCATCCATCCATCTTTCCACCCACCCACTGGGCACGCATCCACCCATCCATCCTTTCCTACCATCCCAAACAAAATGCTACAATGTCACTCCAGCCGTCAGAGCTGGGGGGACGGTGCCATGCCTGGGAGATACATGGCAGACCCTCCTGGTCTGGGCTTTGCCAAGATCTGAAGGATCCATGGAAGGGGCCACTGGGGGGTTGAACACAAAATGACCTCCCCACGGTGCCCTGTGACCTTCCTTGGTTCCCCACCACCTTGCTCAGGTTGCTGACCACTCTGTACTGCCCTTCCCAGAATCCTCTCTGAATCCCCCGCCCCTTTCCTTCTTCTTTGGCAAGAATAGGGTTTGAACTCAGAACCCTACACTACTAGAAAGGTGCTTTACCACTGGGCCACGTCTCAACCTTTGCCTTGCTTTAGTCCTGTGTGTGTGTGTGTGTGTGTGTGTGTGTGTGTGTGTGTGTGTGTGTGTGTGTGTGTGTGCCGGTCCTAGGTCTTGAACTCAGGGCCTGGACACTGTCTCTGAGGTTTTGCTCAAGGCTAGTGCTCTACTACTTGAACCACAGCACCACTTCTGGTTAATTGGAGATAAAAGAAATCTTTCTTGCCTAGGCTGGTTTTGAACCATGATCTTCCTGAGTGGCTAGGATTATAGGTGTGAGCCACCAGTGGTTGGCTTTTGTCCGTTTTTTTTTTTTCCTCTGGTCATCGTGGGGCTTGAACTCTGGGCCTGAGCGCTGTCCCTCAGCTCTTCAGCTCTTCAGCTCAAGGTGAGCGCTTTACCACTTGAGCCACAGCACCACTTCTGGTTTTCTGAATTGTTTATTGGAGATAAGAGTCTCTCGGACTTTCCTGCCCGGGCTGGCTTTGCACCGTGATCCTCAGATCTCAGCCTCCTGAGTAGCTAGGATTACAGGCGTGAGTCACTGACACCCAGCAATAGTTTTCCTTTTTGTCCCAGGTTGACACAGACCTTAACCCTCCTATTTATTCCAGTTTATACTTCCTATACGGATGGGATAGAGGAGTGCTATTATTCCCAGCTTTTAATTGGTTGAGACAGGGATCTCGTGAACTTTTTGCCTAGGCTGATAAACTTGGTCTTCCCAGCCTTAGCCTTCCCAGTAACTGACATTACAGGTAGGAGCCACCATGCTCAGCTATGCGATTTTATTTACTTATTTTTACTGGGTCCTGGAATTTGAACTCAGTGCCTGGATGCAGTCCCTGAGCTTTTTTTAAACTCACGGTTAGTGCTCTATCACTTGAGCCACAGCTCTACTTCTGGCTGTGCACTAATTTGCACACTTAGCTCACCTTATCTTCTCTGTGTCAGAAATAATCTTTGCATCATCCCCTCAAATGCCATCCTACTGACTCTAATCATCCGTGCCTAGTACCAGCCCTTTTTTGCCCCTTCTAGAATGTTCTGACATTCCACCTTCACTCCAGACCCACCCAGATGATGACGACTTGAGCTCCCGCATCCCAAAGACGTTCCTGTTTCTCCTCTGCAGCAGCTCCTTGAGAGTTGGGACTAATGAACTCCTATTCATCCTCCAGAAAACTCCTCTGCATCCCTTACAGCCCTGCCCCTTTGTCCCTCTGACATAAGCCTGCCGCAGGCCAGGCCCAGTCGGGCACTCACCGCAGGTTGGTTTTCTGCACGGAGAAGCAGTACTCCTTGATGCCGGTGGTGGGCATGCGGCTCCTCAGCACGTCCTGCGCGGTGGGCACGTAGCCCTCCTCGGTGATCCGCTCCAGGTGCGACAGGTAACTGCGGAAGAAGCAGGCCGCGGTCAGGTCCGGGAGGAGCTGCCCCGAGCAGAGCCGGGCAGCAGGTGTGGAACCACTAGCTGGGTCGCCCCTGGCCACGCCCTCCGGCCACGCCCTCCGGCCACGCCCACCGCGGCCCCTCCTCCACCCTGCTCCTGTCCTACCCCACCCCTCTGTATCCCCAGGCCACGCCTACCTTGGCACTGCGCCCCACCCCAAGTGGAGGGCCAACCAACCTGGCCTCCAACCACATGCTGACCACGCCCCGACAGGGGCAGGCCCCTATCGTAGCCCCACCCACACAGTGAGGCCCGCCCACCGGGCACTGACTCCGCCCACCGACACTGGTCTTACTACGGCCCCACCCCCAGATCTAGTCCCAATTTGGTACTGGCCACACCCAGACAGCAGTCTGACTCCGCCCCAAGACGGTGACCACGCCCGTTTAACGCTGGCCACGCCCTACATAACAACCTAGCAGAGCCATGGCCCCACCCACATGTGCTCCCCTCACACAGCAATCTCATATCGCTGTCGCCCCGCCCCCAGACTGTGACCACGCCCACTCGACACTGGTCACGCCCACACAGCAGCCTAGCCGAAGCAAGGCCCCACCCACATATCCGCCGTCACGGCTGTACCCGGCTCCTATTGGCTCTGCTCACACAGTAATCTGATACCATGGGCACGCCCCAGACACGGGCCACGCCCTTACAACAGACGGCTTTGCCGTGTCCCCTCCCACATAGCCTCCACATGGCCCCGCCCACACCCCAGGCCCTGCGCGCGCAGACTCACTACACCGCGGAGTCCAGCAGGTGGAATTCCCGCCTGCGCTCATAGCAGGCCCGGATGCCCGCGTCCAGCCACAGGCTCTGCATGGCCAGGGCAAAGCGCTTCTCGAACGTGGTCACCTTGTAAGGGTCCTGGCTCATGACCAGGCTGGCGTGGTGCTGCGGAGGGAGGAGGGCGGATGAGGGTTAGGCAGCCTGCGGGAGCGCCGAGACCCCCCTGCAGCCCTGTCTGCCTGTCCCTAAAACCCTCCCCCTCTGCCTGGCTTTCTCTCTCGGGACGCACGGACCACCGGCACATCCCTTCCTGGTCCAATATCCAAGCAATCGCTGATGCACAGAAGGAAAGGCTGTGCCTTGACAGCTGGAACTAGTGAACTCCTATTCACCCTTCAACACCCCAACAGCAATGTTCCTCTGGGCTTCTCTTGGCCCCAGTCCAGGGCCAGGAGACGTCTGTGTCACACCACAGCACAAAGAGGCAGCAGAGGGCAATGCTTTGGCCAGCTGGGGTGGAACAATGACAGGTTAAGGATCACCCCAATGGGTGCTAAGCACCCCACCCCAGCAGACTCTGCCTCCTCCCTGACTGCTTTGAGGTGGAGTGAGGTGGGGGTGGGGTGGAAGGTGGGAGGCACAGGAGGCTACTCAGGAGACTGAGATCTGAGGATCGAGGTTCAAAGCCAGGCTGGGCAGGAAAGTCCCTGAGACTCGTCAAAGAAACACTCAAAAACTGAAGTGGCGCTGTGGCTCAAGCGGTAGAGCGCCCGCCTTGAGCTGAAGAGCTCAGGGACAGCGCCCAGGCCCAGAGTTCAAGCCCCAGACAGAGGCAAGTGGATGCGTGGAAGAGGGGGACCCCCAGCTATGCCCCCAAGACGCTGGCCTCATTCACTGCCATGAGCTCAGGCTGAGTCTGGTGAGGCCGTGGGGCGTCAGGCCTGAGCGGCCCCCAGGAGCAGCTAGAGGGGGTGGGGGGTACGGGGGCATCCGGTGGAAGTTACTTTTTTTAGCGGTCGGGTAGGGTGGTGGTTTGGAAAGCGAGGATTTAGTTTTGCCCTTTGGCTGTGGCTTGTGTATCCCCAGCGAGACAGTGTTCATGTCAGTCTCTGTTTCTCTCGTTGGAGGGCGATTATGAGACTTACAGAAGAGTATCACCTGCCAGCATGCCTGTGCTTCAGAAACTGCCTTTTTTATGGATGGGGACTCGAACTCAGAGCCTCGCCTCCTTGTTTTCTCCAGGCTGGACCTCTACCGTTTGAGCCACACCTCGGCTTTCTGGCCTTTTGTTGGTTCATTGGAGACAGGTGTGGCTCAGATGTGTCTGCCCGGGGCTGGCTTTGAACCGCGATCCTCAGATCTCAGCCTCCTGAGTAGCTAGGATGACAGGCAGGAGCCACCGGTGCCCGGCTGTTTGCAGGGTTTTGTTTTTTGGTTTTTTTTTTTGCCTGACCTGAAACTTGAACTGAGGTCCTGGGCATTTTCCCTGAGTATTTTGCTCATGGTTAGTGCTCTACCAGTTGAACCACACTCCTGTTTCTACCGTGTGTGTGTGTGTGTGTGTGTGTGTGTGTGTGTGTGTGTGTGTGTGCGTGTGGTTAATTATAAATAAGTCTCCTGGACTCTTCTGCCTGGGCTGGCTTCCTCAGATCTCAGCCTGGGCTGGCTTCCTCAGATCTCAGCCTGGGCTGGCTTCCTCAGATCTCAGCCTCCTGCACAGCAAGGATTATATGCGAGAGCTACCAGCACCCCACTGCTCTGGTTATTTGAGTGAGGGTCTTGTTTTCGTTGCCTGCAGTGGCTTGACTGTGACTCCCTGTTGATGCGTCCTACATAGCTGGGATGGCAGGCGTGTACCACCATACCCCGTGTACTGGTTAAGATGAAGTCTCACCAACATATTTTTGTCTTGCCTGAGCTGGTCTGGGTTCTCAGTCTTCCTGATCCCCAACTCCCCAGGAGTTGCCTGAAGGAGCTGGGGCTCTTTTTCAAGTTCTTGCAAAATTCCCACATCTGCCCTGGGGGGGGGCGGGGAGTAGGGGCAGACATGGGAACCCAGATCCCTATCGGGTCACATTCCAATCTCAGACATCCTCAGACTTCCTGATCACAGGAGAACCTCAGGGTCTGGTCCTGGGGGGAGGCCCGCCCTCCACCTCCCTCGCTCCCCAGGTTCACCTTGCTCTCGGGCTTGCTGAAGCTGATCTGCAGCCGGTCCATGGCATCAATCATGGCCTGCATGGACATGAAGATGTTCTGGTAGACAAGCGACCGGAAGGCCTTGCGGTCCTCCTCCGAGTAGCCCGCCCCATGGATGATTCGCATCTGCTTGATGAACGTGCTCTTCCCGCTCTCCCCGGGCCCTGGAGACAAAGGGGGGGGGGGGTACGGGACCAACTGGTCAGCCATGCACAGCTCTGGGCACCAGCTCGGCCAGCGAGGGCTGAGATGCCACCGGCTGCTGTGTGATCCTGGGCCAGAGACTTTGTCTTTGCCTCTCGGAGGCTCAGTTTCCCCATCCTGGGCCCCCTAGGTGGAGGTAGAGGAGACAGGGACACACAAGAGCCCTCAGCCCAATTTAGGCAGCGAAGGTTTTTGCTTTGGTGCACACCGAAGAGTTCTGAGACTCCGAGAAAGGAAGCAGGTGCTGTGGCTCATGCCTGTAATCCTGGCTCCTCAGGAAGCTAGGATCTGAGGCCTGTTGTTCAAAGCCAGCCCAGCTAGGAAAGTATGTGACTCCTTTTTTTTTAATGGTGCCCATCCTGAGGCTTGAATTCAGGGTCTGGAAACTCAAGACTAGCACTGGGTGGTGGTTCATTGGAGATCAGAGTCTCATGGACTTTCCTGCCAGTGTTGACTTTGAACCGCGATCCTCGGATCTCAGCCTCCTGGGTAGCTGGGATGACAGGCGTGAGCCACCAGCCACCAGTGCCCAGCTCCAAAAGTACATGACACTTCTCTCCAATGAACCACCACAAAGCCTAAAGTGGAGCTGTGGCTCAAGTGGTCGAGCACCAGCCTTGAGTGAAAAAGCTCAGGGACAGCACCCAGGACTTGAGTTCAAGTACCAGAACCGGCACAAAAATAAAACAGTAACAGCAACAGCAACTAAAACCAACTGAAAGGAGTCCGGGAAAGTGGATCATGCCTGTAATCCTAGCTATGCAGGAATCTGAGATCAGATTGCCTTTTGGGGCCAGCCCAGACAAAAGAAAATTCCAAGAGAGACTCTATCTCAACCAGTGGCTGGGCATGGTAGTGCCTGCCTGTCATCCCCAGTGACATAGGGAAACACAAGCAGCCCAGGCTGTCCCGGCATAAAGCAAGACTCTACCTCAAAGATAACCAAGGTAGAAAAGGGGCAGAGCACTGATTAGTCAGGAAGAGGCCCCAGGTTCAATCCTCAGCACCTCAGAAACAGAATGACAGGAAGGAAAACAAGAGCGTGTTAGGTATCACAACACAAAGAAACAAAGAAACCTGCTTGAGATTGTTCTAAGAAGCGGGCAGGGGAGGAAGGTAAAGGAGAATGTTGCTGAGTGTTGATCTGGATTCATTGTTTACATGCATCATTTCATTCTTTCTTGAAGGCATAAAAAGTAAGGACAGAGCTCAGCCATTTGGTGACTTCCGTAGCTCAGTGGGCAGAGGAGGCCTTGGGGTGGAGGTGGATTTCAGGATTCAGATTTGAAGGTGGCATGTGGAAGAACAGACCTCCAGACAGAGGGCACAGCTCATGCAAAGGCCCTGGGGTAGGAGAGAGCCTGGCATGTGGGAGGAACATGGAGGAGGCCATGTGGCTGGATCAGAGGGAGTGAGGGCCGGAGGGGGGAGGAGGACCCGGGGTGGGTGGTGAAGGACCCTGGGGGGGGGCCTACAGGAAGAACTTGAGCTTTGACCCTGAAGAAGGCAGGGGCATATTGAAGGGGTATTTGGGGGACAGAACCTCTAGGTCATGCTGGGGGGGAGGGACAGGAGAAAGTCCTGCGAAGCTCAGGAGGAAAGTCCAGCAAGGGGAGACCGCGGGCCCTGGTGTGGAGCCCTGGCCTTGACCTGCCTTTCTGTTCCTAGCTGAAAACTGGGATCTGGGAGTCCTGGGGGGGACTGCCACAGGGGGGGTAGGAGGGGTCCAGACAGGGATCCTGGCTCTCCTCGGGGCGGGGGTGTCTAATGCTGGAGGAACTGGAGTCCATAGCCAAAAAGGGGAAGGGGTGGCCTGGTGTCCCAGAAAGAGGAAACAGGAGTGGAGGAGGGAGGGGAGGGGAGGAGAGGAGGAGGAGGGCACAGGAAGGGAGGGGAGGGGCTCTGGACAGTCACACACCCCCTCCCCACCTCACAAGCAGAGCTCCACACCTCTGAGGACCACATAGACAAGATCCGGGGTGGCTACCTGCACTCTGCGGGCCTCAGTTTCCCTGTCATGATTTCTTGGACTCCCAAGTTCCAAGCAAGTCCATTTCTGCCAAGGGCATTTGGGGCAAGGATGGCGGGGGATGGGGACAATCAGTGAGAATCAGGCAGGTCAGCTGCGGACGGGTCTCCAGTGTGGACTGATCTCCTGCCCTGATGGCTATTGGTACGGTTCTTCCATCATTTTCTTTTTCTTTTGGTGGTGGTAGGATTCGAACTCAGGGCCTTGCACTTGCCAGATAGATAGGCTCTCTCCCACTAGAGCCATGCCCCCACCACATTGGCCACGCCCCAGCAACAGAGCCACGCCCTATTGCTTTGACCACGCCCCAGTACTAGAGCCACGCCCTATCGCTTTGACCATGCCCTGGCACTAGAGCCACGCCCCCACCGCATGGGCCACGCCCCAGCACTAGAGCCACGCCTCCGGAGCTTTCACCACGCCCCCGAGCTGAAGCCACGTCTCCATCAAGCCAAGGAATGGCCCAGGAAGGAAGAAAATTCAGGTGACTCAAAAACAAAACCTTTGTAGCAGGGAGGGCAGGGCTGTGCAGAGTGTCTGCTCAGGCTCTGTGAGGCCTCAGGGCCCATCTTAGCACCAAAAAGTGTAACACACATTTTTCACACCTAGGTGTGAAAATCAATTACCTATGTGGCTCACACCTGTAATCTTGAGATCTGAGGACCTGGGTTTGAAGCCATCCAGGGCAGGAAAGCCCATGAGACTCTCATCTTCCAGGAACCGATGGTAGGACACAGCAAAAGCCACGAATGACTGTGGCGGTGATTGAGATCAGCCATGTCCCCGAGAGGTTCCCACAGAGGGACCCCAGGGCAGCTCCCAGGACGGGGGCTCCTTACAGCCAAGGGGCCCCTGGAGGCCGCCAGGAGCGCATCCTGCTGAACCTCACCACCATGGACAATGGCTCTTGACCATTTGATATGGGGAAACTGAGTCATGGGGGCAGTGTAGACATTGCCTTGAGCTGGGACTCAAACCAATTCTGAGTCCAGAGCCCATGCCCTGGATTTTGAGACCTGGGGCTTGAACTCGGCCTGGGCGCTGTCTTTTGGCTTTACCTTTTCTTTTTGTTCAAGGCTGGCACTCTACCTGTTGAACCACAGCTCCAAGTCTGGCTTCTTTTTGCCAGTCCTGAAGCTTAACTCTGGGCCTGGAACTTTCCCTAAGCTCCTTTTGCTCAAGGCTAGTGTTGTTCTACCACTTGAGCCACAGTGTCACTTCCAGCTTTTTTCTGTGATTCATTGGAGATAGGAGTCTCACAGACTTTCCTGCCTAGGCTGGCTTTGAACTGTGAACCTCAGATTTCAGCCTCCTAAGTAGCTGGATGACAGGCGTGAGCCACCAGCGCCCAGTTTCCCCGTCTGGCTTTTTTCTTTTCTTGCTGGTTCATGGGAGATAAGCGTCTCACAGACTTTCCTGCATGGGCTGGCTTCGAACCACAGTCCTCAGATCTCAGCCTCTTGCGTAGCAAGGATGACAGGTGTGAGCCACTGGCACCTGGTCTCCAAATTCTTAGATCTCCCCACAAAAAAGAGAGAACAGTGCACAGTGTTCCCCAGAGAACAGCTAACTTCATTTAGTGAAGTTGATCTGATTTCTTTCTCTTCTTTTTTTTTTTTCTTTCAGTAAAGACAAAAACTCGGGGTGCTCTTCCCTATCCCCCACAACACAGACCGCATGAGTCATGAACGCATCATAACTAGAGTCTGAATGTTCCAGTCAAGCCTGTCATGGGGTAGAGGGGGGGGCTTCCAGCCGTTGGGCAGAAGTGGGGTGACCTAAGTCTGTTTTGGGAAGCCACCAGAGGAAGGGGTACCAGGTACTTACTGGTGGGGGGGGGGCTTTCCCACCTGGGGGGAGGAGCAAGCGCTTCTTCCTCTGGTGAGTGTAAGGGGAAAACAGGTAGATAGATGCCTGGAAAAGTGGGGTGAGCCCTGCCGGGTCCCCTCCTAAATCACGAGAATCCAGCATGAGCCCCAGAAAACGGGGTGGTAGAGCAACAGTATCCAGGCTTGGGTGGCCCTGGGGCAGCAAGAGACTAAATTGCCTGGCAAAATTGTAACATGTCCCCGAGCCTCAGTTTCCCTGTCTGTGTTGGGGTTCTTTCTGTGGCCCCTGCCAGAGATGGTGATGCCAGGCACAGAGCCCCCGCCCCATGTCCCCCTCAACCCAGGGTCCCCTCAACAGCTTCCTCAAAATATCTCCCCCACCCAGGAAATTAAAAATAAATAAATAAGCAAAACCTTTGGATTCAATTCCTGTTTTGGGGAGTGGGGGAGGGCAGGGCAGAGGCAGGAAGGGGCTGGGCGGGTCTGCACCCCCCCCCCAGAGCCCGAGGGCACAGACAGCTCTTTCCGGAGCCCAGGCAGAGAAGGGGTTCCCCGATTTAGAGCTGACTAGGCATGGCGCAGCCTCTGGTTCGGGGACACTCTGCACACACACCTCCTGACCGGACGGTTGGATCATTTCTTTAGTTGTATGCATGTATGAAGTACCTGCTGTATACCAGACTCGCCCTGGACCTGTGTCCTGTGCTCAGAACACAAAGACAGCCAGGAGCCGGGTGCCAGTGCCCCCCCACCTGTCGTTCTAGCTCCTCAGGAGGCTGAGATCTGAGGATCACAGTTCAGAGCCAGCCCCGGGCAGGCAAGTCCATGAGACTCTGAGCCTCCAACAAACCACCAAGAAAAGCTGGAAGTGGCGCTGTGGCTCAAGAGGTAGAGCACTAGCCTTGTGCAAGAAGCTCAGGGGCAGGGCCCAGGCCCTGAGTTCAAGCCCCAGGATGGGCACAAAAAAAAAAGGAAGTAGGAGGAAAAAGGATACAAACCCTGTCTGGAGAAGATGGACAAGCAATGACACAAACCAGTTCCTAGCACAGGGGAGAGGCCACGAGGGGGACTTTGGACAGAGAATGGTGAGGAGCAAACAATTGCTCTCTCAAGAGGGGGCCCTTGGGCTGAATTGCCCATGGGGTGCAAGGGCCAGCGGTGCAATGGCTGGAGCCAGGAGACCGAGAGGTCTTGACAGGGCAGGTGCAAAGGCCCTGTGGTAGGGAAAGGAACACATTGTTCAAATGGATCAATCCCCTCCCTGCATGGGAAAAAGGGTAAAGTCACAAATGACTCACTGAGACAAAGTGCAACACATCAGAATACACAGATGTGGTACGCAGTAGTGCGCTGACTGGAGAGTGCCTTTTCTATGAAGACCTACTTATTTTGTCATGTCTGTGTGTCTGTGTGTGCACTGATACTGAGACTTGAACTCAGCGCCTGAGCACTGGCACTGCCCTGGCTATCCTCAAACCACAATCCTCCTGCTCTTTACCTCCACACTAGCTGGGATTAGAGGTGTGAGCTACTGCTCCCAGCCCTTGGAGAGCTGGCTATCTACTGGGAAAAAAAAAAACAAAACATTGTCTTCATTATATAGTTTCCAGACTTGGGGCTGGGAGCGTGGCTCACATGGAAGAGCACCTGCCTAATGGGCGCAAAGGGACTGAATTCAAACCTCAGAACCATGGAAAGGAAAACAACAACTAAAACCTTTCATTATGGGGGTGACAATAAAAACGTGCAAGCTGGTGGTCAGGGGTTGCCAAAAAATGAAAGAAAGCGCATATGCGCACACACACACACACACACACACACACACACACACACACACACACCATTTTGGGGGGGACGGGCCTGGTTTAACGAGGGGGATTAAGGCCAGAGTTGGAGCGACCTGGATGCAGTGCCATCTTTGTGGGTTCCCCTTCCATCTCCACTTCCTCTAGGGGTGGCCCATCCCATGCCCGCAACTCCTCTGTGTTGGTGGGGGTGTGTGTGTGTAGGTGAGGGATCGTATTCGCATGTGTGGGGATGTGAGGGGAACCCAAGGGCGGGGAAACTGAGGCCTGGAGGCAGCAACATCCCGAAGTTGCACAGTGCCGACCTCGAGACGTCAAACCCTGAGCCTGATGCAGCGGCTCCCGCCTGTCACGCTGGCCACTCAGCAGGCTGAGATCTGAGGACGGCAGTTCAAAGCCAAGCCAGGACAGAGAAGTTCCTGAGACTCTTAATCTCCAATGAACCAAAACTCAAAGGACGGAACAAGGGAATGAATGAATGAATGAATAAGTCAGTCGTCAGGCCCGGGCCTTCACAGCTTGCTGTGCCCCATGGGGCCGGGCCCGCATCACCGCTCCCGGCCAGGCTGGTCCGGTCCGGCGTGTTGGGCCTGCTGGGTGGCCCGGGGCCCTGCCAGGCCGGGCCTAGTCCCTCGCCCAGCCTGTGTGTGGCACCCACCCCCCCAGGGTTAGGAACCTGCCTTTCTTGTGCCTGTGTGTTGCCAACCCAAAAATGGGTCTCTGGTCTGGTGTTAAGTCCGGACCACCATCTCCCTCCCCTTGCCTGCCTGGCCCTCCACACACCCCCCACCCTGATTCCACTGCCCCCCCCCAACACTCACCCAGAAGCAGGAGCTTCAGCTCCCCACGATCCTGCCTCTTCTGTTCCAGAAGGATCTTGTTGATCTCCTGGTCGATCCTGGCAGCCGTGCGCTCGTCCTCGGAGAGACACCACGGGCAGCAGGCGCCGGTGAGCGAGCCCAGCGAGCGGGCCATGGTGCTGGCCTCACAGGGCGCCAGGAGGCATGGCCCCCCTGGGCCCCCCCTGATGGCCAGGGCTGGGCCCCCCCAACACACACACACCCTGCCCCGGCCCCTCTGCCTGCTTTGTTCTCGAGGACCACCCTCAGAGACTCTCCAGTCCCTCTCCAGTCTGGAGGGAGGCTGGGCCAGGCCCGTGTGAGGGAGACCAGGGCGTGCTGGGAACAGGGTGGGGACGGGTGGAGGCTGGAGGCGGGGAGGTTCGGGGCTCCCGCCCACCTCCAACCTGCCCAGAACCCGGACCAACAGGTTGGCGGCAAAAGGCTGGAGGCCAGGGGGAGGGCAGGGCATGGAGCAGGCACCCCCAAAGCCCAGGGTCTCCCCAGCAGGCAGCTGCAGCCTCCTTCCTCCTCCTGAGCTGCCCCCCACTCCCTGTTTCCAGCCAATTAGGAACCAGGGGGGCCGGGGCCAGGCCTCTTCCCCGGGCTCTCTCTAACTGAGCTTGCTCTAATCATCCTCTACCCCTCTTCCCAATCCTCCCACAGATGAGGAAACTGAGGCAGGGAGCCAGGCAGGGAGTCACTTCCTAGGGGGCCGCGGCCAGGGACAGAACAGAGCCTTGGGAAACTTGTCTCTCACCCATAGGGATCCAGAGGCTCAATGTGTAGAGTTGGGGAGGGGGCTGTGCCTTCCCTCCGTGTGCATTATAGGGCGCCTACAGTTTACCAGGCAGGGTTCTGGTCTGTCCAGCCAATGACAAAAGTGTCTGGCATTGTAATTAGGGAGACAGAGAGGGAATGCTCAAGTCTTTAAACACACACACACACACACACACACACACACACACACACACACAGAGCCTGTTGGGTGATGAGAAACTTGGGGCAAAAATAAGCAGAGATGTTGGGGTGCGGCTTGAAATAAGGGGGTGAAGAAAGGGGCCTGGACTTAGCCCTTGCGACACAGGCCCACGGGGAATAAACGGATTTCAACTTGAGTCTGGGGGTCAAAGGGTCATTGCCAAGCAAGGCCCATCCCCCACAGATCCCTAGACACCGTGTCCCTTCCCCCCTTTTAGACCCCCTGAGAAGAAACCTGTCTCCAGCCCCAGCAAATCATCATCATGTCTGCTCCCTTGAGAAGCTGTGGAAAGTTCTGGATTAAAATGCCTTTCTGCCAGCCGCCAGTGGTTCTCGCTGTCAGCCTGCCTACTCGGAGGCTGAGCTCTGAGGATCGAGGTTCAAAGCCAGCCCAGGGTGGGAAAAGTCCGTGAGATGCTGATCTCCAATAAATTACGATCGGAGCTGCAGCTCAAATGGTAGAGCCAAAGAAAAGCAGAGTCTAAGCCCTGAGTTCAAGTCTCGGGACAGGCAAAACAAAACAAAACAAAAACACCTTTCTCTCCCCCGACCCCTAGAGATCCTGCTCCCCGGCCGTGCTCAGAGGTTCACACACCATGTGGAGGGCCGAGGCCCTCACGGAGGAAGTCCTGGAGGGCTCAGAGGAGGGGGGTGCGTGCCCACAGCCACACAGCCGTTGACAACAACCGCCTCTCCCTTCCTCCCCACCCGAGGCTGGTGGCTGGTGGATAAAGGCGCGGTTTTCCTGCTGTCGATGCATGAGGAAGGGGGTCACTGGGGTCAGCCCATCACCCCCACCCAGGAGACTGGATGGCTGGGGGTAAACCAGGGACAGAAGTAGCTGGAGGATCTGGCAGGCAGTCTGGCTGAGGAGCAGGCTGGGGAGCCGGGGCCCCTCCTAACTCCTGCCCTGGCTGACCATTCCAGTGATAGTCTCCCCTCCTCCCCACCCACCTTTTCTTTCTTCTGTTAGTTATGGGGCCTGAACTCTGGGCGCTGTCTCTCAGCTCTTCAGTTCAAGACGAGCGCTCTACCACTTGAGGCACAGCGCCACTTCTGGTTTTCTGGTGGTTCATTGGAGGTAAGAGTCTCAGGGACTTTCCTGCCTGGGCTGGCTTTGAACCGTGATCCTCAGATCTAGGATTACTGAGTAGCTAGGATGACCCTAGATGAGACTCTCTAACACTTTCTATGGCGCCCAGAATTCTGGCCTCAGCATAAACAGCACCAGCCTAAGGGCCTCCGGTTGGTTTTCCTCTTGTCAGAAGAAACTCTCTCTAGTTCCCCAAACAGGCCAGGCTGCTTCCTGTCCACGTGGGGTTGTGTAATGTATCAGGAGTTCATTTGATTACACAGGGTGAGGGACATGGGCAGGGATTTTCTCTCTCTCTCTCTCTTTTTTTTTTTGGTAGTACAAGGGCTTGAACTCAGTGCCCTGTGGTTGCTAGACCTGCCTTCTATCTCTTGAGCCACATGTCCCCAGCTGGAAATCTAACAAAAGAAAACCACACAGACACATGGCCCAAGTGGCAGCCACAAGGCCTCAGCGCTCAGGAAGCAGAGGCGGGGAGAGGGTCTCCCTTGAACCTGTCATCCTGGCTAACTGGAAAGCATAAATAAGAGGATCGCGGTCCCAGGCTTCTCCAGGCATAACTGTGAGAGACCCCATCCTAAAAACAAGGAAAGCAGAAAGGCTTAGAGGGTGTGGCTCAAGCTGATCGCAGCCATCCTAAAGGGAGACCCTACCTCCAAGGTAACGGAATGCAAAAGCAGGGGCTTGGAGGTGTGACTCAGCTGTGAGGGGGCGTGGCTTGGGTAGCATGGGCGTGGCTCCAGTGCGGGGGGCGTGACTCCGGCCAGAGGGTGTGGCTCAGGCATGGGGCGTGGCTCAGCAAGATGGGTGTTGCCAAACTTGTCGGGGGCGTGGCTCGAGCAGAGGAGGCGTGGCCAGAGCGGGAGAGGGGACCCAGGCTAGCAGTTGCAAGGCTCTGAATTCCCGTTTTTTAGGGCTCATTTCTGTGGGGTGAGCGGGGCTGGCTCCCGTGGGGGTCTTGTTAGCTACATGTCCCTATCCCCTTTGTTTCCTCTTGCTTTGGGTGTAATCTGGGCAGAAAGGTGTGGATTTTATTATTTCCAGGGAATATTTTTCTATTCATTTATTATTATTATTGGCAGTCCTGGGACTTGAACTCAGGACTTGGGCGCTGTCCCTGGGCCTCAGGGCTCAAGGCTAGCGCTCTACCCCTTGAGCCACTGCACCCCTTCCAGCTTGTTTGAGTAGTTTATTGGAGATGAGTCTCGCGGGGATTATTCTACCCAGGCTGACTTCAAACCGTGATCCCCGACTCAGCCTCCTGAGTAGCTAGGATGACAGGCTTGAGCCACCCGCGCCCAGCTCCAGTGCAAATGAAGAAAGCACTGAGAAAGCCAAACTCTTTTTGTTGTTATTCCAGGCCCGGACTGGCCTTGAACCCAGGTCCTTTTGCCTTGGCCTCCACATTCTGGGCAGGCGTGCCCACCGAACCTGGCTGCCTGGTTCTGTTTCTCTTTCAGAACTAGGAGGATGGGAACTTGGCTGTTCCACAGAAGAATGTGACAAGAATGGGCAGAGGCCAGAGGTTGCTTTGGGTGACACCTGCTGGACACCGTGGAGCATGACACCCGTCCCCAGCATGTCTTGGCCAGGTTCCCTTCCCAGCACCCACTTTCCAATCAAGACTCCCCCTGCACACCTCAGCCAGCCGCACTCTCCCACCACCTGGGGCACCTGTCTCAATGCCGAGCCCCCAACGCCATCCTCACCCCCTCAAGTGTCCTCCATAGGGGCCACCTCCTCTGCCCACAGCCCTCCAGGGTCTCCCTCAGGGTCAAGCCCAATCCTCCCAGCAGCCCACCAAGGCCCTGCAAGTCCAGCTCTGTCCCCTCCTGCCTCTGCTCCTCCCTCCCTCCTCACTGCTCCTCCAGGCTTCCTTCTGCCCCAGGATCTTTTTTTTTTTTTTTTTTGCCGGTCCTGGGGCCTGAACTCTGGGCTTGGGCGCTGTCCCTCAGCTCTTCAGCTCAAGGCGAGCGCTCTACCACTTGAGCCACAGCGCCACTTCTGACTTTTTCTGCTTTTGTGGTGCACAGGAATGGAAGCCAGGGCCTCACGCATGCAAGGCAAGCGCTCTACCACCGAGCTCCCCCGCCCCCCCCAGACCTATGCCCCAGGATCTTCACATGGGCTCTGCCTCCTGCCTTGGGTGCTAGGCCCTCAATTAACCACCATAGCTCCTTCCCGGGCCTCCTTCCCTCACTCGCCGCTCTCCCACTACGGGCTGATCTAAACTGGTCCCTACTGGCCCATCCTGTTCCTTTCCCTGGCCCCTATTTCTTCTTCGGGGGAGGGGAGGAGTTGCAACCATGATGGTCCCCTCCCCCACACCCACGGGCCCTAAGCCTGATGGACACGAACAAAGTGGAATGGCTGAGTCAGCTGGGTGGGAAGGTACCCGTGGGGGCCGTGGGGCAGGGGGTCCACCAAGCCCAGCATGGGGGCCGCAGGGAGGCTCCGTGGGAAGCGCAGGCCCCCCCATACACAGGTCCTGCCCCTCCCCCAGCGCCTGCGCACACAGGGCTCTCAAAGCTCCAGCCATTCCAACCACTGGGTATGCACCCAAAAAGCTGAAATCCCACCTTGCTATGGGCCTGATTCCCAAAGGCCAAGATGCAGGAGCAAGCCGCTTCCCCACGGCCGATGAAGCCGTAGAGCGGACCACGGCTGTGGAACACTGCTCAGCCGGGAGCAGGGGAGGCTCTGACCTCACGACGCGGCAGCACCCACTCCCAGAAGGCCCCAAGACAGGAAGCGGGTAGGGCGCCAGGGCCCCGGAGGGCATGGGGCGAAGGGGCGCAGCGGCAGTGTGGGAGAGCGCGGCTGCGGTGCTGCCCGGGGCCCTCGGGTCCGGGTCCAAGCGTTAGTGGCAGATCCCGCCGGCTTCCTGCCGCAGTTGATGGGCGGGGTTCGAACCGGACTGGGGTTCGAACCCCGGGCCTGGCGCTCTGCTCCCGAGCCCAGGCCCGCCCCTGCTTCAGCTGGGGCTCACGCAGAGCCTGTGTCTGTGGCACCCCGCCCCCCGGGCTGGGCTGGGCCGGGCCGGGCCGGGCGGCCCCGGGGCGGGCGCGGCCCACACAGAGACAGCGGCGTTTAGGAACAAAATTTATTCCAATTTAAAACGATTCATTTCGGGAGAAAGATATGAAAAGTCGGCTTCCGTCGGGGCGTCGGGTGGGGCCCCGGCCGCATGCTCCTGGGGTGGCTGCGCGTGTACGGAGGGGACGTTGGCACGGCGAGCGCCCGGGCCGGGCCGGTTGGCACACACCGCCCCTGGGAGGGGCTAACTGGGCCGGCTGGGGCGCCCCGGCCGCCGCGCCCGAGTCCCGCTCCCTTCCATTCCCCGGACGCCAGGCCGCCCGCGGAGCGCGGCGGGGCGGGGGCGCTATGGCACTGACCTCCAAGGCAGACGTGGCACAGGAGACGCGGCGGGCGCCGGGGTCCCGCGCCCAGGGCCGCGGGCGGGCGCTGTGGGCGGGGCCTCCGCGGGCGCTGCGGGCGGGGCCGCGCAGGGGGCGGGGCCTCCGCGGGCGCTGTGGGCGGGGCGCCACGGGGCGGGGCCGCGCAGGGGCGGGGCGGACGCGCCCCCCCTCCGCAGGCCGAAGCCGCCGCCGCGCCCCCCCAGCCGCCAGCCGGGGCCTCCTGTCTGGGGGACAGACCTGAGAATATTCTGAAAGAGTCCCCGCTGCACCCCGATTCCAAACCCGAGACCCCGCGGCCGGCCCCGCCCGCCCCAGCCCGGCGCGGCCTCCCGGGCGCGCGGCCTCCCGGGCCGGCGGGCGGCTCGGCCGCAGAGCCGGTGAACCTTTTGTTTTGTGGTTTTTTTCAAAAACAAAAACATAACAACAACAAAAAGAACAGTGAGGCACTTCCCAGGGCGCGCGGGCGCGGGCGGGCGGGCGCACCCCACTTCGCGGAGTCCGGGAGCGGCGCGGCGCGGGCCGCGGACAGCAATAACTTAAAAAGAGGCCGGGACGGCCTCGGGCCCAGCGCTCCTCCGCCGGGAGGGGGGAAAACCGGGGGAGGGGGAGACAAGAGACGGTGGCCCGCGCCCCCCCCCCAGCCGGGCCTCGGGACGCCCGGGGTGGATACGGCGCAGGCGCAGCGCGGGCCAGGCCGGCCAGGCCGGCCTCCCGGGGCGCATGCGCACTGCGGCTCCTCCGTTCCGTTCCACTGGCTTGGCTTCGGTTGAATTTCCTTTTTCTTTCTGTAGAAAACGATCGGGCGACAAGGCAAGGGCGGCGGGCGGCCCCGCCCGGCCGCGGGGAGAAGGTGCGGGGGCTGGCGGCGGGCGGGGCGCCCGGGCCGCGGCGCGGCTACACCAGGTTGTACTCCTTCAGGTTGAGCTGCAGGATGGTGTCCTTCACCGCCGCGAACACGAAGCGGATGTTCTCCGTGTCCGTGGCGCACGTGAAATGCGAGTAGATGATCTTGTCGCTGTCGGGGTTCAGGTCCACGAACATCTTCAGGATGAACTCGCGGGCGGCCTGCGCGTCCCGCTGGGGCCCTGCGCACGGCGGGGGAGGGGCTCACGTCGGGGGCCACCCCAGGGGCCTCCAGTCCCCTCCAGGCTGGGCCAAGTCCTGCCTGCCAGGTGCAGCAGGCACTGCTCCCCACCCACCATCCTGCTGGCTCTGGGGTGCAGGGAGGGAGGAGGGCGTCCTGCACGGGGAAGGCCTCGGGGAGGGCACAGGATTGCACCCTGGATCCTCCACAGCAGAGCTGGAGACCCCAGGCTGGGCTGGGAAGGGGCACACGGTATTGGGGGGAGGCAGGTGCTGTCCCTACTCCATACCCCAGGGAGAACAAGAACTCAGCCCAGCCACATACATCACTACTGTGAACCCCACTTTCTGCTGCTTTCCAGCACTCTGACCCCAGGGGGCCTCTGGAGGGAGAGGAAGCTGCAGAGGGTTCCCCAGCAGCTCTGAAGGACCAGGCCAGCAACAGCTGCCTGCCCAGGGCCAGGCCACGCCCCTCACCCTCAGTACCTGCCTGCTTCACTCCTGCCACAAGGCGCACCCCCCGCCCCAGGACTGGCCTCAGCGCCCCTCACCGTCAAACTCTGGGAAGTAGTCGACGAGATGCGAGTGCAGAACCTTGTCCTCCAGCAGGTCCTTCTTGTTGAGGAAGAGGATGACGGAGGAGTTCTGGAACCAGGGGTAGGTGATGATGGTGCGGAAGAGCGCCTTGCTCTCCTCCATGCGATTCTGAGGGAGGAAGGTGGTGTGTGAGCAGGCTGCCCATTTGCCTGCCGTGGGGACTTGCGGCGCATCCCCACCCACCACCCCAGGGGAGCCCCACACACCTCATTATCAGACTCCACCAGGACCTGGTCGTACTCGCTGAGCGCCACGAGAAACATGATGGACGTGACGTTTTCAAAGCAGTGGATCCACTTCCTCCTCTCTGATCGCTGTCCACCCACATCCACCATCCTGTAAGCCAATGGGCGCTCAGCCCCACCCCTGAGGCAGACCCCAACCCCACGTCTGCAGGGGCATCCCTGGGTGAGCTGGGCAGCGTGGCTCCTCATCTCCCCTCTCCCCACATATGGACCCTGGACATGTGGGGACCACTGTCTGCCTCTGTGTCAGGGGCCTAGAGAGGGTCCTCTCCTCAGAGCAGGGGTGTCTGGGGTCTCCTCAAGACTCCAGGACCCCAGCTTAGAACCTAGACAGAGGCTGGATAGGGAGGAAGCCTCCCCATCCCCCCCACTCCAGCCCACCGCCTCTAGGCCCTGGCACAACCAAGCCCATACACAGAATGGCACTGCACAGTGGGAACACAGCCCTACCTCTGCCCTGGTGGCCCCAGGACTCACGCACTGGGCCTTGCCCTCTGGTGGCTCTGAATAAGCTGGGGTGCTGTGTGGGTGCGAGAGACCTGTCTATCTCCAGGTACCCAACTGCCAGTGGCCGAGCCAGGCCTCAGCCCAGGCCCCTGGGCCCTCAGTCCTCCTCCCTGGCTGTGGCCTCCCCATCCCCAGTGGCCTTCCCCCCCCCCCCCCGCATGGCACCTGAAGATGATGTTCTCCAGGTCGAAGGGGTACTCGATGATGCCAGTGGTGGGCACACGGACCCGCAGCACATCCTGCTGGGTGGGCAGGTAGCCCACGGTGGCAATGCGGTCCACGTCAGTCAGGTAACTGCAACACAGCATGGAGGGGCTGCTCAGGGACTGCTGTCCCGGGACAGCAGGACGGGGACAGGACAGGGATAAGGCCTGGCACTGTGATGCCTGCACTGGATGGTGGAGCTGCCTGGATTATTCTGGACTGGGGACAGAAGTGACAGGAACAAGGAAAGCTCCTGGGACAGCTGAAGGGAAGCACGGGGCGGGCCCCGGTGCACCATGGGAACTACTCCATGGCACAGCCCTCTGGCTCTCGGACTCCTAGGAAACCCTGGAGGGCTGGGCCCGGGGCAGGCACGCCGGCACTCACTACTTAGCCGAGTCAGAGAGCTGGAACTCGCGCCGGCGGTCGTAGCACTCCTGGATGCCGGGGTCGTTCCACAGCGTCTTGATGGCGTTCACATACTGCTGCTCGAACGTGGTTACCTTCTCCACGTCCACCTCCCGGATCAGGAGCGCGTTGGCCTGTGGGCAGGAGGACAGGCTGAGTTCACAGGGCACCTGGCCACGGCTGGGAGATCTGACGGCTGCCACGTGGTCGGGTCGTTGCCCCATGGGCATGAGCACCACGGCTCTTGGGGAAGTGGGGTCCTAGCATGTGGCAGCGAGGGACTCTGGGGTACGGCGCTCTGTCCAATTTGTTTCCAAAGGTGACACAGCCTTGTCACACACCAGCAGCAGAGGCAGAGACCAGGAGGCTCTCAATTGACAGGCACGGTGACACACGCCCGTCCTCTTGGCTTATGGGGTACATCCGTGGGGTTGCAGTACAGGCTGGTCCAGTCAAAAACAGGAGACTCACTTTCCTAAACGTTATAAAGCTACACTTATACCTTATTCAAGGACAGTGGTTTTTTTTTTTTGGTTGGTCGTGGGGCTTGAACTCTAGGCCTGGGCGCTGTCCCTGCGCTCTTCAGCTCAAGGATAGCACTCTACCACTTGAGCCACAGCGCCACTTCCAGTTTTCTAGTGGTTTATTGGAGATAAGTGTCTCAGGGACTTTCCTTGCCTGGGCTGGCTTTGAACCATGATCCTCAGATCTCAGCCTCCTCAGTCATTAGGATTACAGTCGTAAGCCACCAGCGCCTGGCTAAGGACAGTATTTTTTTTTTTTTGTCGGTCGTGGGGCTTGAACTCTGGGCCTGAGTGCTGTCCCTTGGCTCTTCAGCTCAAGGCGAGCGCTCTACCACTTGAGCTACAGCGCCACTTCCGGTTTTCTGGTGGTTTATTGGAGATAGGAGTCTAATGGTCTTTCCTGCCCGGGCTGACTTTGAACCGCGATCCTCAGATCTCAGCCTCCTGGGTAGCTAGGATTACAGGCGTGAGCCACCAGCACCTGGCTAAGGACAGTATTTTTAATGTACATGTACTATAAGGACTGTGTGAAATAGTTTGCAAAGGGCTGGGAAGGTGGCTCAGTGGGAGAGCGCTTGCCTTGCATGCATGAGGCCCTGGGTTTGATTCCTCAGCACCACATAAGCAAAAGGAAAAAAGCTGGAAGTGGTGCTGTGGCTCAAGTGGTAGAGCACTAGCCTTGAGCTGAAGAGCTGAGGGCCAGCACCCAGGCCCAGAGTTCAGGCCCCACGACCGGACCCAAAAAAACAAAAAAACAACAAAAAAGAAATAGTTTGCAAAGTGGGTTCCTTTATCAGAGAATTTTCTGATGTTCTAATACATAAGCTTGTATTGTCTCCATTCAAAAAACAAAACACAGAAGAAAATGATCAGAGTAAAAAGGACTGGGTACCAGGCTAGCAATTTTAAGGCCTGGAAGTCATACCTAGTACCACCAAAAATTAAAATTAAAAAAAGAAAAAGAAAAAGAAAAGCCAACTGAACACTGATAGCTCATGCCTGTAATCCTAGCTACTCAGGAGGCTGAGATCTAAAGATCATGGTTCAAAGCCAGCCTGGGCAGCAAAGTCCCTAAGACTCTTATCTCCAGTTAACCACTAGAAAGCTAGAAGTGGTGCTGTGGCTCAAAGTGGTAGAATACTAGCTAGCCTTGAGCATAAAAGCTCAGGAACAGTGATTAGACCCTGAGTTCAAGCCCCATGACCGACCCCCTATTACCCCAAAAAAGAAGAAAAAAAAAAAGAAGAGCCAGACATCGTGGTTCATGCCTGTAATCCTAGCTATACAGTAAGCTGAGATCTGAGAATTGTCATTCAAAGCCAGCCCAGGCAGGAAACTGAGACTCTTATCTCCAATTAACTACCAGAAAACCAGAAGTAGAATTGTGGTTGAAAGTAGTAAGAGTGTTAGCCTTGAGCAAAAATGCTCAGGGACAGTGCCTAGGCCCTGAATTCAAGCCCCATGACCAACCCAAAAAAAAAAGGAAGAAAGGAAAAGCCAAGCAAGAACACAAGTCTTTGAGTTCAAGCCCTAGTGCCAGCAGAAAATAAACCACACCAGGCACTGGTGGCTCATGCCTGTAATCCTAGCTACTCAGAAGGCTGAGATCTGAGGATTGAGTTTCAAAGCACCTGGGCAGCAAAGTCCATGAGACTTTTTTTTTTTTGGTTGGTCGTGGGGCTTGAACTCTGGGCCTGGGCGCTGTGCCTGTGCTCTTCAGCTCAAGGAGAGCGCTCTAACGCTTGAGCCACAGCGCCACTCCATGAGACTCTTATCACCAATTAATCATCAGAAAACTGGAAGTGAAACTGTGGCTCTAGCGGTAGAGCGCTCGCCTTGAACTGAAGAGCTCAGGGACAGTGCCAAGGCCTAGCGTTCAAGCCCCATGACTGAGGAAAAAAAAAAGAAAGAAAGAAAATAAACTACATTTGGGTCAAGCATGGTGGCACATTCCTATAATCTCAGCACTCAGGAAGCAGAGGCAGCAGGATCTCAAGTTCTGGGCCAGGTTGGGCTACAGAGTGAGACACTGTCCCAAAAAGACAAGGGGCAGGCTGCAGCTCAGTGTTGTGTGTTTGTCTGGCAAGGGGCAGGCTGCAGCTCAGTGTTGTGTATTTGTCTGGCAAGGAGCAGGCTGCAGCTCAGTGTCGTGTGTTTGTCTGGCTAAGGAGACCATCTCAGCACCACAGTAAACAAGGCCCGGCACACTGAGACAGGTCTGCAAAGTTCTGGGTGAATCACAGGCTACTCAGAAGCAAGTCAACACCTCCAGGGCTGCGGGGTACAGCAGGGCCTGAGGCCGGCTGAGGCCAGCAGCGCTCACAGAACAGGGCAGCTGTGAGGCGGTGAGGCAGCCAGAGGACCCGGCAACTCCACCCAAGAACTGAACAGACAGACACAGAAGCCACACGGTGGAGCAGTGGAGGCCGCAGGGGGCCTGACAGTGCTCCCCCTGCTGGAGCACCACACAGCCAGGAACAGGACGGGGCTGGCACGTGCTTGTGGCTGCCACCACACTCAGGGCAGCAGACACAAGAGGCCCCGCAATGTGTGGCTCTGCAGAAAGGAAATGTCCAGAACAGGCGGATCTACACAGTGAGGAGGTGGACTTCTGGGGGCCAGAGGCAGGGAATGGGCAGGCATCCTCTGAGGGTGATAGAGTGCTCTGGAAATATGTTCACAGTGATGGCTGAATAATTCTGCAAATAAAGACCATCGGGGTGGTCTTTAACGGATGACCTGTGAAAATCTGGGGACTCAGTGGGCTCGCTGCCCGCTCCTGAGAGGCGCAGGCAGGCATCCTCGTTTGGCCTCGGCGGCCATCCCGAAGGAGGGTGCTAAAAGCTATTTGGAACAGAAGTTGTAGGGCTCAGCTGGGCAGTGTCCAGACCACCAGGGCAATCTGGCCTTCCCAGACTCTAGTCCATGCCTGTCCTCCATGCCATAGGACTACACTTAGGCCTACACAGGGGCCCAGTGCTGGCCAGTCCCCGCCCCAGCCCCGCCCCCCACCCAGTCTCACCCTCGCCCCGCCCAGTCCTCTCCAGCAAGACACACCTTGTTCTGCTCATACTTGTAGAGGATCTTCAGCGTCTCCATGGCACGGATCATGGCCTGCATGGCGGTGAAGATGTTCTGGTAGACCAGCTTGGTGAAGCCCCGCTTGTCCTCCTCGGAGTAGCCCGCCCCGTGGATGATGCGCATCTGCTTGATGAACGTGCTCTTCCCACTCTCGCCTGTGCCTGTGGTTGGGGGGCGGAAGGAGAGGGGAAGGGTCAGCCACAGGGCCCAGGACTGGTGTCACGGCCGCCATGACCCGCCAGCCTGCCCCAGGGCTGTGTGGGCAGGTGCGGTGTGCCTGCTCGCCACATCGGGCGACCTAGCAAGCTGGTTTACTGTCCCTTCCGGACCACTGGGGAAAACCACAATGCATTTTCACCCACGCCACACCCCGGGTGCCGCCTCTGTGGCCTCCACCGCTGCTGGGGCCCAGAGTTTGATTTCTGTGTCAAAAGGCCGTGCAGTGTAATGGGCAGCGCGGGAGGCTCACACGGCACCAGGCAGTGGCGTCGCGGGCATCTTCCTTGACACAGCCCTGACACCCGCTGCGCGGGGCGGGGCCTCTGCACCGCTGTCACCTGCAGGCTCAGCCGCCCGCCGGCGCTGGCTGTCCACACCCTGGCTGCGCCCCTCTGTGGGCATGAGGCCCAACCCTGCAGCCACTAGGGGGAGGTGGCTACCTGCCAAGGATGAACACGGAGCCTCCTGCTGCCCTGCCTGGGCAAAGGGTCCCCCTGCTGGACAACCAGGACTGGACCACCGAACCCAGCCTCAGGATGAACCCCATGGCAGCTGCCACATGGGGCCTCACAACAGCGCCCCACAGCTTGCCCCCTGCCGCCTGCCCCCACGCTGGCTGGGGGGGAGCACCCACACATCTCTGCTTGGGCTGGAAAAAGGGGTAGATGGAATAACCTGCCGAGGCGTCCCCTCCATGAGCAGGCCAGGGCGCCCCACCCCCCGCAGCCACCCTCCCAGACACCACCCGGGGTCTCTGGGGACAGAGGAAACAAACTCTTACAAAAAGGCACCCCGCCATGTGGATGCGGTGGTGAAGAGCAGGCGGGAGAGGGCACTGCGCCAGCGCCCAGCCCAGGGCCGGCCTTGTTGGGAGGGGGAGGCCAGGCGAAGCCCAAGGTCCCCTGGCCACAAGAGCTGCAAGCACAAAGCGGAAAGGCGGGGTGCTCGGCCGGGCACGGGGAGCGAATGCAAGGTGCATGTGGCTGCCATGCACGCTTTTCCCTAACGAGCTAACAGCAGCCAGCCTGAGGGGCCTGGGGAACTGTGGGGCAAGGGCAAGCACCCCGACAAGTGCACGTGTAAACACACCCACTTACAGACAGGTGCACACACACCGGCACACATGGGCAGAGCTGGCAGTGTCCCAGCTGAAAGGCAGAATCGGGGACCCCAAGCCTTCAGGGGGCCAACAGTGCCGGCTGACAGGCAGGGAAACCGGGGGTGCCCAACAGCACGGGACAGTCTAGGGACGCTGTGTCTGCTCCTCTGGGACCTCTTCACAGGCTTTGTCCCTTCTGAAGTTGACAGAACTCAAAGCAGCAAATGTACGGTGCCCACCAGGCCCACGCCCAGGTGGAAAGGGGCTCTTCGGTGCCCGAGGAGAGAGGGGCAACCTGTGCCAAGCCCCACAACTGCCGCCCCGTGAGCTCCTTGGCCAGAGCTGGCCCAGTGCCCCACCCCCAGCTCACCTGTCCATGCTGACAGCCGCCGTGACAGCCACCAGCAGCCCCTACCGGAAGCCAGGGGAGTGCTCCTGGGGACAGCGTGGCCCACTACCCCATTCCCCTGGGACCAGGGTGCCACACAGGGTGCCAGCAGAGGTGGTCACCCCTCCACAGATGAGTGGCCTTCCAGGGGAGCAGCTCTGACTGAGCAGGGCGCCTGACCACCAAGGCCAGGAGAGGAGCCACGGCCACTGGCCACCCAGCCAGGCGCTCATCCACCACCAGACAGCTAGGGCCAGGACCCAGGGCACAGCTCAGGTGGCACCGGCAAGACTGCCTCTCAGGCTCCCTGCGACACGGTGGGGACTACTGCGACCTATCACCCAGCACCCCAGTCCTGGCCAAGTCAGCACCTGCCATGGAGGACACGACACCCACGGTCACAAGCACTACCGCGGCCCTCAGCGTCAGGCCCCACGGCTTCAAGAAGTAAAAGTAGAGCCAGCCTGGTGGCACTCCCACAGGGGAAGGGCCGCTGGTGACAAGCACGACAAGCCCCAGACGGAGTGCAAGGAAAGCCCCAGCCCCTGCGCCAGGCCGTGCAGGGGTGAGGTGGGGATGGAGGGGCGTGAGGGGCTGCAGACACCGTGGGGCGCAGGAGGCCAGGGGCTGCTGTCAGTGCGGATGCCTCCTCCCCTGGTTCTCAGCAGAGGAGGAGGGCGGGAGGCAGGGCCGGGGATGCGGGAACACGGAGGATGCCTGTGGCCACCACCGCTCTCCCAGGCTGAGACTCCTCTTCCCGTGCCCCGTGGCCCCCGCCTGGGAGTGTGGGGCACGGTGGGCAGACACGGCAGCCCACAGCCCTCTACACTCCCCAGCGCTGAGTAAACCTTCGCCCTCCCACAGCCACACTGCTCCCCACCCCCAGGATGCTCCCGGGATGGAGGGGTCCACTCAGACCCCAGCCCTTGCATGGACAGGGCTGCAAACATCTCTGGAACCAGCCAGCACGACAACCCAGAACAGCTGCTTCCTTCTCCCCGGGTCCACCACCATGCCAGCCACCCCACCTGCAGGGCATGAGGTCCAGAGCAGAACCAGATACAGCCTACAGGTCAGTTGGCACACTCAGTCACTACGACCACCAAGAGCGGCCAGAGCCTATGCTGCCACTAATATACAAAGGAAGAAATGAGGAGCCAGGCTGCCTGACAAAGCCACACCCAGCCGGTATGTGGGAGGGAGGATAGATGGGTGGTGGGTGGGTGGATGGATAGATGAGATGAATGGATGGATGGATGGATGGATGAATGGGTAGGTGGATGAACAGATGGATGGGTGGGTGGATAGATGTATATACATATATGGATGGATAAATGACTGGATGGGCAGATGAATAGATAGATGAATAAGTGGTTAGATGGGTAGATGGATGAACAAATGGGTGGATGGGTGGATGTATGGATAGATGGGTGGGTAGATGGATGGATGGATGGGTGGGCAGGTGGATGGGTGGGTGGAAAGATGAATGAATGGGTGGACAGACTGATGGACAGATGAATGGATGGATGGGTAGGTGGATGAACAGATGGGTGGGTGGACAGGTGGATAGATTGTGGATAGATGCATGGATGTATGAATGGATGGATAGGCAGGTAGATGGGTGGGTGGATAGATTGATAGACGGATGGATGGATGGATGGATGGATGGATGGATGGATGGATGGATGGATAGATAGGCAGGTAGATGGGTGGGTGGACAGATGAATGAATGGGTGGATAGATGGATGGATGGATGGATGGATAGGCAGGTAGATGGGTGGGTGGATAGATGAATGAATGGGTGGATAGATTGATAGACGGATGGATGGGTGGATGGATGGATGGATGGATAGGCAGGTAGATGGGTAGGTGGATAGATGAATGAATGGGTGGATAGATTGATAGACGGATGGATGGGTGGGTGGATGGATGGATGGATGGATGGATGGATGGATGGATGGATGGATGGATGGATGGATAGGTAGGCAGGTGGATGAACAGGTGGGTGGATGGGTATGTAGATAAAATGTATGTGTGTATGGATGGATGGATGGATTAATGGATGGATGGACAGGTGGACGGGCAGGTAGGTAGATGTATGTATGTATGTATGTACGTATGTACGAATGGACGTTTAGATGAGTGGACACAATGCTGGCCCACACAGGGGCCATATCTGGGAGTAGAACATGGATGTTGTGTCACAAGTGGGGGTCGGCAGCCATGTCCTAGCTGCAAGGTCACAGCCTGACCACCAGTGGTTGTGGCTGTGATGCTGTGGCTGTCAGGACAGGTGTGCCATGTCTGGTCAGGGTCAGGCGAGGCACCCTGATGCCATGGGCCCCATGGGAGACCCTCCTGTGGCTGAAGACACGGGTCAAATGGGCACAGCCACAGTCCAGCTCGCGGTGTTTCCGCCCCAACTCCACTTCATCTCCAGAACCCTGAGAGGTGCTACCCCTGAGAGTTCTGTTTGAGAGTTGGGGAAACAGACAGAGAGGGAAAGCAGCCCTCTTGAGATCACAGAGTACTAAGTGCTGGCCTGAACACAGGAGAGTGTGCTAGGCCGTCAATTTCCTTGTCCCTTCACTCCCTCCTGGGAAGCGAGAAGCCAGGTGGCGCCGGCTTCTGCCCTCAGGAGCACCTTGTGGCCTGTAGGCAACAGACGTGATCATCACAAGTGGGTAACAGATGGCCTCTGGACTCAAGGCACAATCTTATCTCCATGGTGGTGACAGAGTCTGCCAGGAGCCGGTGTTGGGCTGCCACCCTTCCCAGGTATCTCAAGGTAGGGATGCTGATGGCCACAGGTCAGATTCCAGTGGGGCTGGGCAGACCAACCCCAGGAGGCATGGCCAGCCCACCAGACTCACCCCAGTGACACCCACCCCTCACCCTTCCGGACCCCACCCTAGCCTTCTCCCTCTACGAAGCCCCCAAGCCAGGCAAGCCTGGTGGGAGCACCACCCAGCCAGGGCCAGGTGGGCTTGGCACCCCCGCCTGCTGCTGAATGAGCTCCTGAAACCACCAATCTAGAGGAGATGGGCTGTGGAGAGTCCAGTCTCACAGGCCTCTCTGGTGGGGACAGCTCACCACAGCAAGAGCACGGAGGATGCAAACCTGTCTCCTCAAGGCTGGGACACAAAAGACGCTGGAAGCTGGGCAGGGTACTTCATGCCTACAATCTCAACTACTCAGGAGGCAGAGATCAGGAAAACTTTGGTTCTACACCAGCCTGGGCAAAAAGTCCAGGAGACCCCATCTCTACCAATAAAAAGCTGGGCATAGATAGTGTAGACGGAAGACAAGGCCCACGCCAAACAGGGTGTAAATAAAGTGCAAGACCCTAGGCTGAAAAACTGAGCAAGAAGGCCTGGAGGCATGGTTCACTGTCAGAGCCACTGCCTAGCAAGAAATGAGGCGCTGAGGTCAAACAGCACCGGGAGAAAGGACATGCCCCTGATGACCCACGACCTCCCATCAGGCCTCCTGGCTTAAAGGTTCCAGCCTTCCCCACAGTGCCAAGCTGAGGACCACGTCTCCAGCATGAGGCCACACCCCATCTAAGCCACAGACACCTGAGGATGAGGACAGAGCCCTGCCTGCCCAGATGTCCCCACGGAGGCTCGCCAGAGACAGGGGAAGCAGAGCAGGAAGACGGCCGCTCCCCACTGGGCCTCCACCCAGTCCCACCTGGTCAGCCCGCCCTCCCTCCATGGCCAGGGGGCATGGCGCACAGGACAGCTGGTCCTGCTGCCAGCTCCTCCCCGCGCGGGACCCGCGCCCTCGCCAGGCCAGCCAGGCCACCGCGTGGGGACCCCAAGAGGGCTGGTGGTCACGGATGGGGACCTGTGTCTCATCTCCAGACCACGCGCTCCCGTCCTGCCACCCTGGCCCGGCAGTGACGGCAGGAAGTGCTTGGGCAGAGCCCCGCTGCACGCAGGATGCCAGGCTCAGCAGCGACACAAGTCTCTCTGCTTGGCAGTCTGGTACCATTGGGGGGGCACTTGCGCCCCAGTGCTGTGCAAGCCTGCAGTGGGGACACAGGCTCTCCCTCTGCCGTGCCCGCTGCAGGCCGGGCATCCGTCAGACGGGGACACAGGAGCTTGCAGGCTGCAGGACACAGGGGGACCGCCCGGGACCCCGCCTGCCTGTGAGCAGTCACGGCATGCGGGGCTCACACAGCTGCGTGCCCCATGTGACCGCGCTGTCAGCAGCAGCGGCGGGGACCTGTGTGGCTGTCACCAGCAGACTCTTCACATGGAATTGGAGGAGGGGGGAGGCAGCAACCACGGTGCCAAGGAGAGAAGCCCTAGGCAAGTGCTCTGTGGAATACCCTTCGCAGCACTGGGGTGCAGGAAGGCCACAGTGAGTAACCCCCAACAACAGCATTGCCAGGGTGCTCCCTGAGCTCTCAACCGCGCCTGGGCCTGGGGAAACTGAGGCACGTGCAAGCACACAGCTGGCTGTGGCAGTGCGGGCCCCACCCTGGCGGGGGAGGCTGGGCATTGGGGGTTGTGAGGAGGCCAGGGTGGGGTCTGGGCAGGGGACTAGCCACGCCTAGGTGACAGGTTCAACGGCTCTAGTCACCCCAGGACAGGAGTGGTGGCTGCCAGGAGGGCAGGGGTCAAGGGGGGGAGCTGGGAGGAAGGACCCACCAGTCACTGCTCAGAGCTCAGTCAGCGCCCACCCTCACAGCGCCCTGCTCTAGGACACCCTGGCGCCTCACTGTCCCCATTCACAGGAACATGAGCACCCCGCTGGGGACTCGGAGGGGGCCAACTGCCACCCTGCTGTCTCCCCTGGGGCCACCTGCCCGCGGTGCCGGCTGCCGCATCCCAGGCCACCGCCGCATCCCAGGGCCGGCCGGGCTTCCCCTGTGGAGCCTGCCCCACCTCTCAACTCCGCATGTGACGGCCGCTGGCGGGAGGCGGCACTTCCTCCGTCGGCAGCCAGCTGGGGCACGGCGCAGCCGGTGGGCCACGGGAATGGCCACAGGGGCGCCCTGGTTGACCTGTGGGCACACAGCTCAGGTGCTGCCTGCGCCCCGAGCCCTTCACCATGCAAGCTGACTTTTCCCAGGGGTGCCTACAGGGGCTGGGTCCCTCAGGGACAGGCAGGGAAACTGAGGGCACAACGGATGTTAAAAGCTCCGGCTTGGAGCTCACAGGTCCCTGGGCGGCCTCCAGGACCACGCCCTGACGGGGGTTTAGAGATTTAGCATACATGGGGCACAGCTCAGAGATCCCTATGGGGTCTCCCTCTGTGGAGACGGAGGGGGGGGAAGGGGGGGCCGGGACCGCGGAGACCCTGGCAGGCAGGAGGTGGCCACTGCCGGCCTCCTTCCCGGTAGGGCACGGGAGGCACACCCAGCCCTCCAGCCGCCCCCAGGGCAGATCCGGCTCGGGCTGCCCAGCCAGCAGCACAGGGGACAGGAAGCTCTCGGACTGACCACCCTGCTTTATTTAGAAAGCCGCCAGCAGCCGGCTCAGCCCTGCGTGCACGCCAGGCCTCGGGAACAGGCATTCCCAGCAAGGCCTCGCCTTTCTCTAGCCAGAAACCTGGGCACGGATCGCAACAGTCTCCTAGGTGGCCAGGCTATCGAGTGACAGGAAGCCTCTCCCCCCACCCCACCCCCGCCCCGGCGCCTGCGGGACCCCAGCGTCGGCAGTGGCGGGAGGGGAGGCTGGAAGGACACATCCACTAGCCACACAGTCCATGTCCCTCCCAGCCCATGGCTGCTGACGGCTGCCACCGACAGGCACCAAGGAGACCAGCCTGGGACCAACGAGAGACCAACCCCGAAGACCCTGCAACAGCCCCACAGGGCGCCGCGCTGCGCCTGCCAACACTAGGCCGCCTCTGTGAGGAGTGGGGCTCCCCGCATGGCATGGGAGCAGGGCAGAGACCCTACAAGGACCACTGTCTATGGGGCGTCACTGCAGAGCCCAGGACACACCCCCAGAGAGAACGACCCCTCCCCCCTCATCCCTCCCCCCCCCCCCCCCCCCCCCCCGCAGCCCAGGCAGTACAGAGGACGAGGCCCTGTCCTAGCTGGTGGCAGACCCAGGTGTGAAAGTGGTCCCTGGGAGCCCAGGTGAGGCCCTGCCCCCCATGCCCACTCTGCCACCCAAATGGGAGCAGTGGCAGCAGAGGGGCGCTCCCACGCGAAGGGGGAAGAGTGGGCTTGTTCCAGAGGAAAGGCAAACCCCACCCTGACCAAAGAGACCACAGGGCCTGTCCTCAAAATACCAGAGCGCCACTGGCTACACATTTGTGGGAGCAGTGGCTGTGGCCCCCAGGGAGCCCTCAGCCCCCCCCCCTCGATTAGCTTGCCACACAGGACAGTGCTTTCTCTAGCTGGCAGCTAACATGGCACGATTCCCACAGGTGGGGATGGTACAGAGCAGGGACTCAGTGATGAGCCCCAGGCCCCCCCCCGCATCCTCCCCCCACATCAAGGCCCTGACAAAGCCCTCAACATGGGACAGAGGGTCCCATGTGGGGTTGTCCAAGGGGCCCGGCCAACGCCAGCCCCTCTGTGAAGCCCTCCCAGCACCCAGCACACCTGGGGCCTCAGGGCCTCCACCTCAGCATTTCCACCTGTCCTCCCTCTCCTACCCACCCGCCATGCACCGACACCACTCTCCTGAAGCAGGGCAGGATGGGAGGGACTACAGACACTCCAAGCCGCTAGGCTGGGGACCTGCCCAGCCCCACTGCAAAGCTTGAGTCAAGTCAACCTCAAGCCCAGGCGCAGGACAGGAGGCCCAAAGATCACTCCAAACAGCTCTAGGCATCTGCACAATCCAGGTTACTGGGAACTGGGACTTGAACTCAGGGCCTTACACTCTATTTGGCTTTATTACTCAAGGCTGGCCCTCTTCTATTTCAGCCACAGCACCTCTTTCAACTTTTGCTGGTTAACAGAAGATTAAGAGTTTCTCAGATTTATCTGCTGGGGCTGGCTGGACCTGCGAAGCTCAGATCTCAGCCTCCTGAGTAGAGGGAATTACAGGCACGTGCCACCAGTGCTCAGCATTACCAGCATTTCCACACAGACAGTCTCCTCCTCTGGGCAGAAGCCAGTCCATGCCAGCCACCAACTGTGGAGCCACCATTCCAATCTGTCCACTGTCTCCTGGGGGGACACCCAAAGCCCTTGGGAGAAATCACACCCACTTGGGGGAAAAAGTACCAGGAAAGCTTTGCCACCAAGGCCAGTGTCTGGGAGCCACAAATGCTGCCTTAGGACACTGACCTGTGTGTGGCAGCACGCCACCAGCCCGTGGGCACGTCAAGGCCAGTTCCAGTGCCTGCCTCCATGTCCGCCTCAGCCCCCTCTGCCCCCAGCGCCTCTATACCAAACCCCTCTTCACCCAACACCTTCTGCTTCTGCCCCAGCCCCTCTGCACCCACGTCCTCTGCCCCAGAACCTCAAGACTCAGCCCAAAGCCTTCTGCCCCTGGGTCTTCTGCTAGCACATTCAGTCACCAAGTGTCTCTGACATCGGCCCTACCCTGGATGCTGTCAGCAGACCCTCTTATCTCAGTGCCTGTGTCCTGAACCCCACTGCCCCCAGCCGCCTTTCCGCCGGCCCCTCAACCCAAGACAGCCCCTGCCCCCACCTGCCCCTGCTCTGCAACTCCCGGAGGTCTGTGCAGACGCTGGGTGACAGGGACACAGCTTCTGTTTTGTAAACCCCTGCCAAGGGCCATTCCTCCCTGCTCTCATTTGGGCCCTTATTTGGGGTGACAACACTCCGCCATCTGGGCCTAGGTGGCCGGACTTGGGCACCAGGTGTGCCTGGGGCAGCGGGAGCCTCCACGGGAGGGCCGGAGGCCCAACCAACCCCAGCCCGCCCAGCTGGGGGGGGAGCCGCCTCGGACACCCCCAGGGGCGTCCTCCCAGCCTCGGTTGGTCGGCAGAGGGACGCAGGGCGGAGGATGGCTTTGCAGGGGCACCGGGGACCGAGGAGGACCCCGGGGGGCGGGGGGAGAGGGGGCGGACCGAGTAGGTCACGGCTGGGATCCACCTGGCGGCCCGCGAAGGGAGGGATCCCGCGGATCACAGCCCGGGGGAAGAGATCGGGGACAGCCGTCCCCACCCCACCCCCAGTCGGCAGCCACGGGGCGACGGCCGCGGGGGGAGGCGCGCGGGCCGCGGCCTGGCCGCCCGGCCCGGGCCCCGCAGGGACCGGCTCTCCCGGCGGAGCGCGGGCCCCGGGCCGGGCCGGCGGCGGCGGCCACTCACCGAGCAGCAGCAGCTTCAGCTCGCGCCGCGCGTCGCGCTTGTCCCGCCGCAGCTGCTTCTCAATCTCGGCGTTGATGCGCTTGGACTCCTTCACCTCGTCGCTCAGGCAACACGCCATCATGGACTCCAGAGTCATCGTCCCGGCCCCGGCCGCGGCGGCCGCCGCCGCCGGCCCCCGGCCCGGCCCGGCCCGCCGGAGCCGCCGCCTCGGCTGCGCCCGGCCCCGCCCTCGGCTCGGGCCGCCGCTCGGCCGCGGCCGCCGGTCCTCCGCTCGGGCCGCGCCGACGCGGACCCTGCCGCCGCCCGCGTCGCCTCGCCGCCCGCCGCCACCGCCGTCGCCGTCGCCGCTGCCACCGCCCGCCGCTGCCGCCGTCACCGCCGCCGCCGCCGCTAAACCGCAGCCGCCGCGATCGAGCGACAGCGCCGGACAACCTAGCGCGCTGGACGCCCACGACGACTGGCAGGCAGCGCGGCCAATGAAAGTGGCCGGCGGCCGGCGCGCGCACCGCGGGGGTGGGACTAGCGGACCGGGCGTGGGGGCGTGGCCTCGGCGCCGGAGGGCGGGGCGGGACGAAGTGGGGGGGGGGGGGGCACGCGCGTGTGGACGCGCCGACGTGGGAAGGGGCCGCGCCGCCGGGAGCCGGGCGGGGCCGCCCGGGATTGTGGGAATGTGGAGGACTCGGCCTCAGGGCTCCGCTGGACTCGGGAGGGGCGGGGGCCCTGAGCTCCGGCGCGCCGGGCCCGGCGGGCCGCACCTGGCCTCCAGTCACCGCCGCCTTCCTGGAGAGTGCCGGCTGTGTGCCCGCCGTGCGTGTGCACGAGCAGGAACGAAGAGCCTACTGCACACTGCCCGGGGGCTGAGCATGAACGCAGCGCCTGCTGTGAGCCAGAGAATAACATCGGGCTCCTACCGGCGCGCCCACCGCATCCCGAGCGCAGGCCGCCGTGCAGGCAGCCACTCCCACATCCCACCCCGACCGGGCATCACAGGGCACCTGTTGTGTACGCCAGGCACAAGCCAGGCATCGATGCACAGCCTGCTGTCTACTTGCAGGTCGTGGAGCCGGCATGGAGTCAGGCATTGGCAAGGCGCTTACTGTGTACCATGCATAAAGCCAGTTTGAATGCAGTGTGTACGGCAAAGCGGCCAGGTAGGGGTTGCCTACTGTATACTGGGCAGAGCCGGTATACAGAGCCTTCTGTATACCATCGCCCTTTAAACCAACCCTGCCAAATGGGTATAATTTCCTTTATTCTGCAGGTGAGCAGGATTCGTGGGGACACACACAGCTCTGGACTCTGCTCCTCCCAACTCAAACCTCCCTTCCTGGGGAGAGCCTTCCTGACTCCACACTCCAAACTCAGGCATGAATGTGTGTGTTGGTATACAGCAGGCGCTGCGTTGATGCTGGGTGTGTGGCTGGTGGACAGCAGGCATTCCAATGACGTTCACACGTCACCGCCTGGTCTATAGCAGTCCCTATGTAACATTACTGCCCCGTCTGGTATGCGCATCTGTGTGTTCTTCTGGGTCATTAAATGCTGACTCAGTCTCCCCCCCCACCCCCACCCCCCACCACCACTCCCACCCCCCCCCACCCGACACCCCCCCACACACACAATTGACAGTGGCCTCAAATCAGACAGCAGGAATGAGGCTGCCTGATTTTACAACAGGGACCAGCAAACTGTATCACTGATCAACTCTAACCTATTCTTGCCAGGCTTTTGTACAGTCAAGAGAATGCTTTACCACCAGACACTGGTGGCTCACGCCTGTCATCCTAGCTATTCAGAAAGCTGAGATGTGAGGATCGGGGTTCAATGCCAGCCCGGGGAAAGAAAGTCCATTAATCGCCAATGAACTACCAGAAAACTGGAAGTGACGCTGTGGCTCAAAGTGGTAGAGCACTGGCTTTGAGCTGAAGAGCTGAGAGACAGTGCCCAGGCCCAGAGTTCAAGCCCATGACTAATTGACCCCCCAAAAAAATGGTTTTAAAACTGGGCGCTGGTGATTCACGCCTGTAATCCTATCTACTCAGGAGACTGAGATCTGAGGATCGAGGTTCACAGCCAGCCTGGGCAGGAAAATCCATGAAACTCTTTTTTTTTTTTTTTTGATCAGTTGAGGGTCCTGAATTCTGGGTCTGAGCACTGTCCCTCAGCTCTTCAGGTCAAGGCTAGCGCTCTACCACTTGAGCCACAACGTCACTTCTGGTTTTCTAGTGGTTGATTGGAGATAAGAATTTCACGGACTTTCCTGCCTGGGCTGGCTTTGAACTGTGATCCTCAGATCTCAGCCTCTTGAGTAGCTAGGATTATAGGCGTGAGTCACCAGCGCCCAGCTTCTGAAACTCTTATCTCCAATAAACCGCCAGAAAACTGGAAGTGGTGTTGTGGCTCAAGTGGTAGAGCACTAGCCTTGAGCTGCAGAGCTGAGGGACAGCGCCCAGGCCCAGAGTTCAAATCCCATGACTGACAAAAAAAAGTTTTTAAATTAAATACTGTTTTGTGACACCCACATTTCAGTGCCATAAATTGGATTTATTGGGATGCAGTCACGTCTGGGTTTGGAAGCCAGGCCTTACTCACGCCAGGCAAGTGCCCACTACGGCACTCCATCCAGGCCCCTGAAACACTTAGCCCTAATTGGAGGGCATTGGAGGGTCAATGTGCTTTCAATGGGGATCACAGAGCAATCTGAAATATTCCTGGCGGAGGAAACCAAGGTGCATTATTCTTTGTGGAGCCTGAACCCTGCCCTACCCCACCCAGCCATGCCCAGATTGCTGACTCTGCCCCCCTCCCACTGCACCCCTCCCCATCACCCTCTTCCCAGACGCCCCTGGACATGGCTCTTGGCCTTGAGATAAGGGGCAAGGGGAGGGCCAAAGTCTCCATTAGTCCAGTGGGGACCAGGTCCACTGTCTTCCTGAATCACACACCTCAGTGGGGCACAGCCAAGTTAGGGGTTCCCTGGGTCCCCCACAAAGAAACCCAGACTTGTTTTGCAGATGGAATGCATGACAAGGGAATCCAATGGAACAAAAGTGTTAGCCAGGCGCCGGTGGCTCACACCTGTCATCCTAGCTACTCAGGAGGCTGAGATCTGAGGATCACGGTTCAAAGCCAGCCTGGGCAGGAAAGTCTATTAGACTCTGATCTCCAATGAACCACCAGAAAACCAGAAGTGGCACTGTGGCTCAAGGGGTAGAATGCTTGCCTTGAGCTGAAGAGCTGAGGGACAGTGCTCAGGCCCAGAGTTCAAGCCCCACAACCTATCCAAAAAAAAAAAAAAAGTTCCTTACTACTCTGCCACTGATACAAGTGCCAATTCTTTAATTTGGGGCACAAGGACCTCTTGCCTTCACTCTGTAGCTAGATAGCCTAGTATATAGTAGTTGCTCAATAAGTACCAAAGACAGCTGTACACCCATGGCTCACTCCTGTCATCCAGCGACTGACTGGCCTCAAAACATCCCCATCACCACCACCACTTGATGATCTGGGGCATCTTTGTCCCCCCTAAAAATGTCTTCTCCCAATCCTCAAGCCTCTTCCCTCCTCTGCCCATACCCCATTGGTCCCCAGGGGTGGGAGAGAAACATAGAGCTGTCTGCCTGCCAGGCACCAGTAGCTGGCACCTGTTCTCTCTCAGCTATTCAGGGGACCAAGACCTGAAGGACTGAGGTTCAAGGCCAGCTCCAGCAAAAAAATCCTCAAGACTCCACCTCTAAAATAATCAGCAAAAGCCGGGTGTCGATGGCTCACACCTGTAATCCTAGCTACTCAGGAGGCTGAGATCTGAGGATCACAGTTCAAAGCCAGCCTGGGCAGGAAAGTCCGTGAGACTCTTATTTCCAATAAACCACTAGAAAACTGGAAGTGGTGCTGTGCTGCTCAAGTGGTAGAGCACTCGCCTTGAGCTGAAGAGCGCAGGGACAGCACCCAGGCCCAGAGTTCAAACCCCACGACCGGCCCCCCCCAAAAAAAAATCAGCAAAAAGCAGATCTGGAGGAGTGGCTCAGATGGTAGGGCTGGGGGTATAAGCAAATTGAGTCTGAGACCCTGAGTTCAAGCACTGGTACTGACCCCCGAACCCCTTACTACTCTTCCCAGAAATCCTGCCTACACGTGATGACACCCATGCTTTTGTCTCCAGCCTAAAGTGTCCTCAGTCCAGACTTGGGGTCAATGTGAGGAATCCTTTGAGTGTCATATTCAACTGAATCCCAGTCTTAACTCACTGAAGACTCATCTTACAGTCAAATATGGTTGCTGATACCTATAATCACAGCAGGTGGAAGGCTAACACAGAAGGATCCGAAGTTCCAAGCCAGCCTGGGCTGCCTACAGATGCTGTTTTAGCAAGCAAATAAAACTAGATATAAAGGAACTATATTTACATGCTATTTACATGCGATAGCACGGGTGCCTTACTTTTTTATTTTGTGGTGCTAAAGATGAACCCTAGAACCACCCCTGTCAGGAAAATACCACCCCTGAAGAGCACCCCAGCCCTAGTTCATGAATAAATTTCATGTGGAGTGAAAAAAGTCACACAGAGGAGAGAATGCATGATCCCATGCCTACAAAAGTGACGGGAAATGCCATCAATAGAAATCTAGCCCAGGGCTGGGAAGGTGGCTCAGTGGTAGAGCACTTGCCTTGCATACCTGAGGCCCTGGGTTCGATTCCTCAGCACCACATAAGCAAAAAGAAAAAAGCCGGAAGTGGCGCTGTGGCTCAAGTGGTAGAGCGCTAGCCTTGAGCTGAAGAGCTGAGGGACAGTGCCCAGGCCCAGAGTTCAGGCCCCACAACCGGATCAAAAAAAAAAAGAAAGAAATCTATCCCAGCCAGGTGAGGTAGTACATGCCTGTAATCCGAGCTATTCAAAAGGCTGAGATCTGAGGCTTCTGGTTCAAAGCCAGCCAGAAGGCAGAAAAGTCTGTGAGACTCTTATCTCCAATGAACCACCAGAAAACTGGAAATGGCGCTGTGGCTCAAGGAGTAGAGCACTGGCCTTCAGCTGAAGAGCTGAGGGACAGTGCCCAGGCCCAGAGTTCAAGCCCCACGACAGGCCAAAAAATAAAAATAAAAATAACCAGCAAGGAATGCTGAGGGACAGCACCCAGGCCTAGAGTTCAGGCCTCATGACCGGACCCCCTCCCCCCCCCCAAAAAAATAACCAGCAAAAAGGGGGAAGTAGAGCTATGGGACAGTGCCCTGGCCCTGAGTTCAAGGCTCAGGACCAGCACACATACTAAAGAAAGCTTCCATGGGAAAGAAGGGGAACTGAGGCTAGGGAAATGGGGGTGGCCCAGCCTGGGGCCCATCTGGGAGATGAGCTTGGACTCTGTCTCCCCTCCCCCACACCTCCAGCCTCCATCTCAAGTGACAAAGTGCAGGCCCAGCCCTTCCTCCTCCCAGCCTCTGGCCTTGGCCTGTGGACTTGAAAGATCTGGGGTTTCATGAGGCAGTCCAAGGTGGGGACAAGCCAGGTCTTGGCACAGAGCCTAAGGAGCCCAAAGTTGACGGGGGAGGGGAGGGCAAAGATTTACCTTCCTTCCAGGAGGGTAGGCACCAGGGTCTGGGACCAAGTACACTGTAGGGATTTTTGTTGTTGTCAGTTGTGGGGCTTGAACTCAGGGCCTGGGTGCTGTCCCTTGAGCTCTTTTGCTCAAGGCTAGAGCTCTACTACTTGAGCCATAGCTCCACATCTGATTTTCTGGTGGTTCATTAGAGAAAGGAGTCTCATGGACTTTCCTGCTGGGGCTGGCTTTGAACTGTGAGCCTCAGATCTCAGCCTCCTGAGTAGCTAAGATGACAGGCGTGAGCCATGGACACCCAGTCTACAGGGTATTCTGACCTAGTCCAGTATACAGATGGTGCCCAAACATTGCTCAGAACCAGATTTTTATTCAGCAAACACTTATTGAGGACCTACCAGGTGTCAGACAGGCTTTAAAAGGTCCTGCTCCATGGAGCTGACATTCTAAGTGGGAATAGAGAGAAAATAAACCAAATGCAAATCATGAGAATATATTAGGTGCTAGAGAGTGAGAAGAATGAAATAGGAAGTCAGGCACTGGTGGCTCACGCCTGTAATCCTAGCTACTCAGGAGGCTGAGATCTGAGGATCGTGGTTCAAAGCCAGCCCCAGCAGGAGAGACCGTGAGACTCCTATCTCCAATAAACCACCAGAAAACCGGAAGTGGTGCTGTAGCTCAAGTGGTAGAGCGCTCGCCTTGAGCTGAAGAGCTGAGGGACAGCGCCCAGGCCCAGAGTTCAAGCCCCATGACCGACAAAAAAAAAAAAAAAGAATGAAATAGGAAACAATCTGGTGACTCACCCCTGTAATCCCAGCTACTCAGGAGGCTGAGATTTGAGGGTGGTGATGTGAAGTCAGCCTGAGCAGAAAAGTCCTGATACTTTTACCTCCAAGGAACCAATCACCAGAAAACTGGGAGTGTGGCACTGTGGCTCAAGTAGCTTGAGCAAAAGAGCTCAAGGGCAGTGCCCAGGCCCCAAATTCAAGCCCCACAACTGACAAAAAGAAAAAGAGAGAGAGAGAGAGATACGTGTTGGAAGAACATCTCTGTGACTGGAGCCCAGGGAGCCATGGGGAGAGAGGGAGGAGGGAGGCAGGGATGGGACAGGACCCTGTTCTATAGTCAGGTTAAGGCCAGCTGGGACAACAATGTCCACCAGCTTCTATCTCCAAAATAAGAAATAGGAGGGCTGGAGGCTTAGCTTGAGTGGTAAAGCAACAGCTTAGCAAGCACAAGCAGCAAAGCAAACACACGACTCCTTGTTTTCTAAGCATGTGTGTGTGGATTCTCCTGCTCAGGGCCTGAGATCCACAGCCCCACAGCACCGTGAGGATGCTGGGGAGGCACTGCCCCGTGTGGACACACCTGGAACTGCACATGGCTGCCATTTTCTCCCTGTGCCTGTCCATGGCTTGGGCCTAACACACTGGCATGTGCGTGGCTCACACCTGTAATCTCAGCTACTCTGGAGACTGGGATCTGAGAATGGCAGTTCAAAGCCAGCTTTAGCAGGAAAACCTGTGAGACGCTTATCTCCACTAAAAAAAAAAAAGGGGGGTAGGGAAGGAGGTGGAGCTGGGGCTCAAGGAGACAAGCACTAGCCTTGAGCTTCAAAGGCTCAGGATCAGCACCCAGGCCCTGAGTTCAAGTCCCACAACCGACTCAAGATTGCCATTCTAGCTAGGAGGAAGTTGAAGATGCAGAGAATTAGGATTCCAGGCCAAAGTTTGTGAGACCCCATTGAATCAATGGCTGAGCAGGGTAGTGTTTATCTGTCATCCCAGCTACTTGAGAAGCTACTTGGCTGGGTGCAGTGGCACACACCTGCCACCCTAGCAATAGGGGAAAGGCAGAAGTAGGAGGATGGCTGGGCCAGCCCAGGTATAAAGTCACACACACACACACACACCCCTTGATGATAACCAATGCACAAAGCTTTTGGGGCCTTGGCTCAAGCATTAGCACGCCTGCCTAGCAGACACAAGGTCCTGAGGTGTTTTGTTGTTGTTGTTTTGCTGTTTTTTTGTCCTTTGTGAGGCCTGAACTCTGGGCCTGGGCACTGACCCACAGCTCTTCAGCTCAAGGTGAGCACTCTACCACTTGAGCCACAGCACCACCTCCAATGATCTGGTGGTTTTATTGGAGGTAAGAGTCTCACAGACTTTCCTGCCTGAGCTGACTTTGAACTGAGATCCTCAGATCTCAGCCTCCTGAGGAGCTAGGATGACAGGTGTGAGCTACTGGCACCTGGCTAAGATCCTGAGTTTAAACCCCAGTACTGCAGAAATTAAAAGAATTTTCCGGCCAGGCACTGGTGAGTCACACCTGTCATCCTAGCTCCTCAGGAGGCTGAGATCTGAGGACTGCGATTCAAAGCCAGCCCTGGCAGAATAGTCTGTGACTATTATCTCCAGTTAATCACCAAGAACATGGAAGTGGAGCTTCTATCTTTTCCTATCTTTTCCACCAAATGGTACAGCACTAGCCTTGATGAACAAAGAGCTCAGGGACAGCGCTCAGGCCCTGAGTTCAAGTCCCAAGACCACCACCACCAACAACAACAACAAGAAACTAATTGGTTTTATTTCAGGCTACCATTGCAAAAGACCATATCCCAGAATGGTTTACATCACTGACATTTGCCTAGTGAGGCGGTACATGCTTGTAAGCCCAGCTCCCAGGGAGCAGAGTGCATTGGGATTGACCTGATTATATCTGCTAAATAACTGAAGCATCAAAGGACTAAAGAGGTGCAAGTAATATAGCATCTGCGTTCAAATCCCAGAACTGCAAAAGAAAAGCAATTAAAAAACCCCAAAAGCAAAAAACCTAAACATTAAAAAAAAATTAATTGGGCTGGGAAGGTGGCTCAGTGGTAGAATGCATGCCTAGCATGCATGAGGCCCTGCGTTCGATTCTTCAGCACCACATAAGCAGAAAAAGCCAGAAGTGGCGCTGTGGCTCAAGTGGTATAGTGCTAGCCTTGAGCCAAAGAAGCTCAGGGCAGTGCCCAGACTATAAGTTTAAGCCCCAAGATTGGCACAATAAAAATAAAAACTCAACAAAAACTTTTAATTAAATAAAAAACTAAACTTAAACAAAAATCCCTGTAATTTATCATGTCATAGTTCTGAAGACTGGACCACCAGGTGATGTCACTTTCCTGCTCATATGAATTTTTTTTTTTTTTGTCGGTCGTGGGGCTTGAACTCTGGGCCTGGGCGCTGTCCCTCAGCTCTTCAGCTCAAGGCGAGCGCTCTACCACTTGAGCCACAGCGCCACTTCCGGTTTTCTGGTGGATTATTGGAGATAAGAGTCTCAGGGTCTCTCCTGCCCGGGCTGGCTTTGAACCGTGATCCTCAGATCTCAGCCTCCTGAGTAGCTAGGATTATAGGCGAGAGCCACCAGCGTCCGGCACCTGCTCATATGAATTCTAACGGCACCCTGACCACACAATTACCCACCCACCCACCCCCAAACTCACCATACACACATCCTAATGGCTGTGTTCCATTTGACCTTTTGGAGAATTGTCCCCAAAAATCTGCGCATTAAGAGGTCGGTCCCTAGGTGGCGCTGTTGAGAAGCGATGGAGCCTCTTAAAAGAGGCGTGGCCTAGCCAGAGGAAGTTAGGTCATGGGGGTGGGCCCTTGAGATGGTTTTTATTGATCCCACCCCTTCCGGTCTTCCCCCCTTTCCAAGTTTTTCCCGTTCACCAGCCCAAAGCCACAGCTGGAACCAAGCTCCAAACCTGGAACCAAATTAACATTAAATCTTTTTTTTTCCCTTTATTTGAGAGAATGTATCATCATTATGTAGTGGTCCAGGCTGACCTGAAACTGGCCATCTTCCTGCTTCCACCTCCTGATTTACTGGGATTACAGGTGTGTACCAAGCACCTGCTCCATCTTTTTCTCTTTATAAGTCAAAGGGAGGGAGGCTCAGGGTGTGACTCAGTGGTCCTTGCCTAGCCTGTCTGAGGCCCTAGGTGAATCCCTAGAACCGAGAAATAAAGAGATAAACAGAGATACAGGAGGAAGGAAAGAAAAATGACTTATTTCAGGCACTTGCGCTTTAGTGATGGATGTTAACATACCTCCCAGCATCCTCAGCTCCAAATGCCATCCATTTGGGAGATGAGGTTTTCAACTTATGGATGCAGGGGACACACAATGCAGCCCTACTATTCGTGCAAAATACAGAGTCACTGGCCTCTGTGTCAGTCTACTTTTTGTTGTTGCTGTTGTTGCTATAACAACATACCTGCTATCAGGAAATTCATAAAGAATAAAACTCCCAGAGCTTAGAGGGGAGGGGAGGGGGCCTTCTATGGTAAGGGACAGAGTAGAATCAGGGCTCCATGGTAGACCCAGAGTTCCAGCTTCAGTACTGCCGGAAAAAGTAAAAAAACAACAACAATAACAACAGAAATTCCAAATTGAGTGTGGTGGCAGTGCATGCCTGTATTTCCAGCACAGGGAAGCTGAAGCAGAAAGGTTTCAAATTCCAAGCCAGCCTAAGCTGCATAAAAGACCTTTTCTAGGCTGGGAAGGTGGCTTGCCTAGCATGCATGAAGCCCTGGGATTCCTCAGTACCACATACACAGAAAAAGCCAGAGGGGGCGCTGTGGCTCAAGTGGTAGAGTGCTAGCCTTGAGCAAAAGAAGCTCAGGGACAGCGCGCAGGCCCTGAGTTCAATCCCCAAGACTAGCAAAAAAAAAAAAAAAGCCAGAAATGAGTTTCTTTCCTTCCTTCCTTCCTTCCTTTCTTTCTTTCTTTCTTTTTCTTCCTTCCTTCCTTCCCTTCTCTCTCTCTCTCTCTCTTTTTTTGGGGGGTGCCAGTCCTAGGGCTTAAACTCAGAGCCTGGGTGCTCTCTCTCAGTTTTTTCACTCAAGGATGGCACTCTACCACTTGAGCCACGGTAGGCTTTTTGGTAGCTAATTGGAGACAAGAGTCTCACAGACTTTCCTGCCCAGGCTGACTTCAAACTACAACCCTCAGATTTCAGCCTCCTGAGTAGTTAGCATGACAGTTGAGCTGAAGGCAGCCAACTGAGACCTTGCCTTATAAAAAGAACAGACAGCCAGGTGCTGGTGGCTCACGCCTGTAATCCTAGCTACTTTGGAGGCTGAGGTCTGAGGATCACAGTTCAAAGCCAGCCTGGGCAAGAAAGACTGTAAAACTCTTATCTCCAGTGAACTACCAGAAAACCAGAAGTGGTGCTGTGGCTCAAGTGGTAGAGGATTCTCCTTGAGCTGAAGAGCTCAGGGACAGTGCCCAGGCCCAGAGGTCAAGTCCCACAATGGACACACAGACAGACAGACAGACACACACACACACAAAGAAACAAGCTGAACGCCAATGGCTCAGGCCTGTCATTCTAGCTATTCAGGAAGCTGAGATGTGAGGATCATGGTTCAAAGCCAGCCCGGGCAGGAAAGTCCATAAGACTCTTTTCTCCAATCAACCACTTGGAAAGAGCTGGAAGTGGCTTTTTCTATGGCTCAAGTGGTAGAGCACTGGCACAGACAGGCTCAGGGACAGCACGCAACCCCTCAGTCCAAACACCAGGATGGGCAAAACAACAACAACAAAACACAAACCCAAAAGGAGTTTCACGAGACACTGGTGATTTTACTGGGGGTGGCGGTGCCACTCGGGTATTGCTTGGACCAGGGAGTCAAGATCGAGGTCCTGGGCTTGGGGGAGCTGAGGCACATTTGCATGTGGCCATTAGACAGTCCCAGAGAAGGGCAGCCACTAGTTGAGAGACACACAGCCGACCATAGGCAGAGCTGGGGCTGGCATGGGGAGTCTGCACCGGGTCCATCAGGGTCTCTAGAGGACAGGCAGGTGGCAGCCATGCCTCCTGGCTCCCTAAGGTCCTCAAATCGTTCCCCCATCTCCCCAGACACACGGCCAGATGGAGGCAGCCTCCTAATTACCACCCAGCTCCAGGAATGCTAGGCCCGTACTTTAAAAGCACTTAAATACCCACCCCAGGGACCTCTGCCTGAGCACGCCAGACTCCCAGGGGGTACAGCTGAGGCTCAGGGAAGAAAGCAAGCTCTAGAACAACACTCCTTCTCCTAAGGCACCAGGGTGGCCATGAATACAGGCCGAGGGCTTACTCTCTGCCTTTTTTTTTTTTTTTTTTTTTGCCAGACCTGGGGCTTGAACTCAGGGCCTGGGTGCTGTCCCTGAGCTGCTTTTGCCTTGACCCACAGTGCCCCCTCTGGCTTTTTCTGTGTATGTGGTACTGAGGAACCGAACCCAGGGCTTCATATATGCAAGCATATGAAAAAGCTGAGCTTTTTGTTTGTTGTTGTTGTTTGTCTGTCGTGGGGCTTGAACTCTGAGCCTGGGTGCTGTCCCTCAGCTCGTTTTTTTTTGGTCAGTCGTGGGGCTTGAACTCTGGGCCTGGGCGCTGTCCCTGTGCTCTTCAGCTCAAGGTGAGTGCTCTACTGCTTGAGCCACAGCGCCACTTCCAATTTTCTAGTCGTTTATTGGAGATAAGAGTCTCATGGACTTTCCTGCCCGGGCTGGCTTTGAACTGTGATCCTCAAATCTCAGCCTCCTGAGTAGCTAGGATGACAGGCGTGAGCCACTGATGCCCGGCTGTCCCTCAGCTCTTTAGCTCAAGTCTAGCGCTCTACCAGTTGAGCCACAGCGCCACTTCCAGTTTTCTGGTGGTTCATTGGAGAAAAAAGTCTCATGGACTTTCGTGCCTGGGCTGGCTTTGAACTGCGATCCTCAGATCTCAGCCTCCTGAGTACCTAGGATGACAGGCGAAACCTGCCAGTGCCTGGCTTGGGTTTTTTTGTTTGTTTGTTTTTATCAGTCGTGGGGTTTGAACTCTGGTCCTGGGCGCTGTCCCTCAGCTCTTCAGCTCTAGGCTAGTGCTCTACCACTTGAGCCACAGCGCCACTTCCAGTTTTCTGGTGGTTTATTGGAGATAAGAGTCTCACGGACTTCCCTTGTCCAGGCTGTCTTTGAACCGTGATCCTCAGATCTCAGCCTCCTGAGTAGCTAGGATTACAGGCGTGCGCCACTGGTGCCTGTCTCTCCCTCTCTTTGTCTCTCTCCAAGATAGCATTCTTAGAGCCAGTTGGTAGCTGCCTTCTTGCTCGTGTGTGTGTGTGTGTGTGTGTGTGTGTGTGTGTATGTGTGTTTTTGGGGGGTGATGACTAGGCCTCATCTAAGATCTATATTGACCTAAGCAGTTAACTCAGATTCCAGACTCCTTTGATTTCTTTTTCCTTTCTCTGATCTTGCCTCTTCTTGTCCTTCATTTCCACCCCCAGATCAGAGGTCATTTGCCTTTTGCCAATCAACCATCCACCCCCACAGGCCATTTTCTTCTGGACAGAGGTAGGCAACGCCTTAGCTCCTTGATTTCCACCTGGGGCCAAGGGATTCCATCGGACCATTGACTACCAGCCTCCTGAAGGTGATGGAGATGCGGAACCTTCTCCACTTCCTGGGGGAATCCTCTCCTCCACCTCTGCCCAGCCCCCTCAGACCCCCTGTAACTTGATTTACATAGTCCCTTCTCACAGCCTTTTGGTGGATCTGTAAGGTTTTCTGTAGGCTCCGGTGGCTCACGCCTATCATCCTAGCTACTCAGGAGCTCAGGAGGCTGAGATCTGAGGATCATTGCTTGAGGTCAACCTTGGCAGGAAAGTCTGTGAGACTCTTATCTCCAATAAAACACCAGAGAACTGGAAGTGGCACTGTGGTTCCAGTAGCAGAGCGCTCGCCTTGACAAGCACAAAGAGGTTCACAGACGGTGCCTAGGCCCTGAGTTCAAGCCCCACAACTAACAAAAACCCAAAATGATCTCTCTGGCAACCCTGGTGCTGTCCTGAGCCAGAGACCTTCTTTGCCTAGGAGACTCTCATGCACCACGGTTGGCAGAAAATTCATTCATTCATTAATTTACAACCCCACCGATCGGGATGGACGTAGTGGCTAGGATGGGTGTCAGGGTAGCCAGGAGTGTGGAGCTCAAGTCCTCTACGATGAAAGGTCATCAGCTCAGGCCGTGGGGGACTTTTAATAGTTAGCTGACTCGGTCATCATCCTGCAGCAGTGCTACTACAGAACCTAGGGGGCCTCGATGTGCAGGGGAAAAAAAAACACCTCTGGATGTCAGGAAAAAAAATGGGAGGGTGGGGACAATTCATCCTGTACCTGAAGGAAGAGTGCTGCTTCCCTGTAAAACAATTGGGGGAAGGCAGGGATCCCACAATTCCAGAACTGATGGGAACACAGGAGACACAAACACCCGGAGCCAGTGGGGAGAGGGACGGGGCGGGGCCGTCTGGCCTCTAATTTTTATTTTTGTAGTTTTGCTTTTTAATCAGTCGTGGGGTTTGAACTCTGGGCCTGGGCGCTGTCCCTGCGCTCTTCAGCTCAAGGCGAGCGCTCTACCACTGGAACCACAGTGCCACTTCCAGTTTTCTGGTGGTTCATAAGAGTCTCATAGACCTTCCTGCCCGGGCTGGCTTGGAACCGTGATCCTCAGATCTCAGCCTCCTGAGTAGCTAGGATGTCAGGCGTGAGCCACAGGCACCGGGCTCTACCTTGCATTCTTTACTTCCTTGAAGACGTTTCCTGATGATCCATCTCTCTAGCCGGATATCCACCTAGCATGACACCCCTCATCTTTTTTGGGGGGGAGGGGAGCTTGAACTCTGGGCCTGGGCGCTGTCCCTCAGCTCTTCAGCTCAAGGCTAGCACTCTACCACTTGAGCTATAGCACCACTTCTGGCTTTTTTTTTTTTTTTTTTTGCTTATGTGGTGCTGAGGAATTGAACCCAGGGCCTCATGCATTCAAGGCATGCGCTCTACCACTGAGCCACCTTCCCAGCACCCCTCATCTTTTTATTACCCCTTCAAGGTCTCAGATGATGGCAATGTTGTGTCCTGAGATGCATCTGCTGGGTAAAAACCTGAACCCTGACCTTTTCTCAGAAAAGGACTTGCTGTTGAGATGCATCTGCTGGGTAAAAACCTGAACCCTGACCTTTTCTCAGAAAAGGACTTGCTGTGCGAACTCAGAAAGGCATGAGCAAAACCTACGGCCCTCCCTGCCAATGGCAGCAAGTTTCCTGTTCCTGGCTTATCTAAACCATCCCTTGCCGGGCACTAGTGGCTCATGCCTGTAATCCTAGCTACTCAGGAGGCTGAGATTTGAGGATACTGGTTCAAAGCCAGCCCAGGCAGGAAAGTCTGTGAGACTCTTATCTCTGATAAGCCACTCAGCAAACCAGAAGTGGTATTGTGGTTCCAGTGGTAGAGAGCTCATCTTGAGCTGAAGAGCTGAGGGACAGCGCCCAGGCCCAGAGTTCAAAGCCTCATGACTGACAAAACAAACAAAAACACCGGAAGTGGCTCTGTGACTCAACTGTTGAGCACTAGCCAGGAGCTGAAGAGCTGAGGGACATAAAACAAAAAACAAAAAACCCAAGCCAGGCACTGGTGGCTCTGCCTGTCATCCTAGCTACCAAGGAGGCTGAGATGTGAGGATTGCAGTTCAAAGCCAGCCTGGGCAGGAAAATCAATGAGACTCTTATCTCCAATAAACCACTAGTTCAGTAAACCACAGAGTTCAAGCCCATGACCAACAACAACAACAAAAAGAGTCTTATAGACTTTGCTGCCTGGGTTGGCTTCGAACCTCGACCCTCCAGATCTCAGCCTCCTGAATAGCCAGGATTATAGGCAGGAGGTCTCAGAGTTCCAGGGCCCACATTGTAAGATCCTATCTCAAAAATAAAGTGCTGCTCTGGAGGCTGAGACATGAGGACTGTGGTTCAGAGCCAGCCCAGGCAGCTGTGAAACTCTTATATCCAATGAACCACCAGAAAACCAGAAGTGGAGCTGTGGCTCAAAGTGGTAGAATGCTCTAGCCCTGAGCAAAAAGAGCTCAGGGACAGCATCTAGGCCCTGAGTTCTAGCCCCAGGACCACCACTACCAACAACAAAAGCCTTGCATTGGTAGCCCATTCCTGTGATCCTAGCTACTTGGGAGGCTGTGATTTAAGGATCCCAGTTCAAAGCCAGCCTAGGGAGCGAAATCACATGACTCAAGCTTGGCCAATGGGAATGAGCCATCAGCCATGTTGAAATGAAGCAGAAGGACTTGGAGGGCTGAGGTGGGTAATGAAAGAGCCTTGATGGTTGCCTGGGGGGGCGGAGGGTGGGGGGAGGAGGACGGCCAAGAATGAAGCCAACACAGCAAAGCTGAGCACAGATCTGGTCCTGATGGTAATCATTCTGGTCCCGGATACAGCCGTGCTTGAAGCCAGCCCCAATTTCCTACATATTTAGTCCAGGTACATAGGACAGGGGTGGTGGCGTACACCTGTAATCCCAGCACTGGGGAGGCTGGGAATGGAAGATGGAGAGTGAGAGGGCAGATTGGGCTATCTTGTGACACTGGAAAAAAAAAAAAAAAGCTGGGAAGGTGGCTCAGGGGTAGAGTGCTTACTAGCACGCAGGAAGCCCTGGGTTTGATTCCTCAGTACCTCATACACAGAAAAAGCCAGAAGTGGTGCTATGGCTCAAGTGGTAGAGTGCCAGCCTTGAGCAAAAGAAGCTCAGGGACAGCGCCCAGGCCCTGAGTTCAAGCCCCAGGATTGGCTAAAGAAAAAAAGTATGGGTTCAAGAATGAGGTAATGCAGAGAAATGGGGCCCCAGGATATGTATGTGTGTGTGTGTGACAAGGACTTGAACTCAGGGCCTAGGCCCTGAGTTTTTTCACTCAATACTGGTGCTCTACCACTTGAACCATAGCTCCATTTCAGGTTTTTTGCTGGTTCATTCTCAATAAGAGTCTCACAGACTTTCCTGCCTGGGCCGGCTTTGAACCATGATCCTCAAATCTCAGTCCCCTGACTAGGGAGGATTAAAGGTGTGAGTCACCAGCCACCAGGATTACTTATTTTTGCATTGCTTTTTTTTTTTCCTCTTTGGATACAGGGTCCCACTATGCTGGCCTTGTACTCCTGAGCTCAGAAAATCCTCCCCCGCTTTGACTCACAAGTAGCTGGGACTTACCCACTTTGCTTTTTCCTTTCATTGTTTGGTCTCCTTGAGACAAGGTGTCCAAGCGCAGCCCCAGGTGGCCTAGAACTGGAGATCTTTCTTCCTCAGACTCCTGAGAGCTGGGATTACAGGCAGGAGCCACACAGTGCCCTAGCAGCATCTGGCTTCTGAAAATGAAGTTGTGTTTTCAAATGTATTAAGATGGTGACACAGGCCTTGCATTACCAGCGCTGGGCAGGAAGATCCTGAGTTCCAGGACAGCCAGACTGTGTCAAAAAGAAAAAAAGAAGGAAGGAGGATGACCTTGTCTAAAAATAAATGTGCTTTCCACCTGACTTCCGTAACTGGCCCCTCCAAAGCTCACCTTTCCAGCAACAATGGAGACAAAAAGGAAACAAAGGAAGGAAGCTTTTATTCCTGCCAGACCTGGGGCTTGAACTCGAGGCCTGGGGCCTGTCCCTTGGCTTCTTCCCTTAAGGCTCTGCACGTCTACCTCTCCTTGGAGATAAAAAAAGAGTCTCAAGGACTTTCCTTCCCGGGGCTGGCTTCGAACTGCGATCCTCCGATCTCGGCCTCCTGAGCAGCTGGGGGGCCTGGCTTTCCTCCAAGGCCCGGCCTGCCTGGGGCTTGGCTCGGGTCCCGGCTCCACACCAGGCCTGGTCGGGGGCTGGATGGATGTGAGGGTGCAGGTGGGGCGCCCCGCGGGGGGCGGGGCCGGGGTCACTCCCCCCCTCCCCCCCGTCGGGGGGCGGGGCGCACGCCAAGGTCACAGCACAGGCGGGCGGCGTGGGGGGGGGAGCGGCGCCCGGCGCGCACGCGCGTTCCCCCTCGGCGGCGCGCACGCGCGTTCCCCCCTCACCCCGGCGGCGGCGCGCACGCGCGTTCCCCCCTCACCCCGGCGGCGGCGCGCACGCGCGGTCTCTCCCCGGCGGCGCGCACGCGCGGTCTCTCCCCGGCGGCGCGCACGCGCGTTCCCCCGCCCCCCTCGGCGGCGCGCGCGCGCGCAGCAGCGGCAGCGGCGGCGGCGGCGGCGCGGCGGCGGCGGCAGGTGGAGCCCGAGCGTCCGCAGCAGCCGAGCCGCGGCCTCCGCCGGCGTCGCCGCCATTAGACAATAGGAGCGGGCGGGCGGGCGGCGGGCGGGGCGCGGGGCGCGCCGGGGCCGGGCGCGGGAGGGGGCGCAGCGAGCGGCCCCCGGAGCTGCCGATCGGCGCCGGGACAAAGGCGCGGCCGCCCGGCGCCCCGAACAGCCCGAGTCGGGGCGCGCAGTCGGGGCGCAGCCCGCGCCCCCCGCCGCGACTGACATGATGTTTCCACAAAGCAGGCATTCGGTAAGCGGGGCCCCGGGCCTGCCCCCCACCCCCGGCCTGCGCCCCGGCCCGGCCTGCGCCCCGAATCCGGCCCTGCGCCCCGAATCCGGCCTGCGCCCCGGCCCGGCCCCGCATCCGGCCCCGCGCCCCGAATCCGGCCTGCGCCCCGAATCTGGCCCTGCGCCCCGGCCCGGCCTGCGCCCCGAATCCGGCCTGCCTCCCACCCCCGGTCTGCGCCCCGGCCCGGCCTGCGCCCCGGCCCGGCCTGCGCCCCGAATCCGGCCCTGCGCCCCGGCCCGGCCTGCGCCCCGAATCCGGCCCTGCGCCCCGAATCCGGCCTGCCCCCCACCCCCGGCCTGCGCCCCGGCCCGGCCTGCGCCCCCGCCAGCCACGCACCCCGATCCCGGGCCGCACACCCTCACTCCGGGCCCCGCGTTTCCAGTTCTCGGCCGTGCCCCGAGACCCCCCTCCGCCCCCCGAACCCCCGGCCGGTTCCTCATCCGGCTCCAGGCCCCCCCCCCGGCCCCGGGCCTCGCCGCGCGCCGCCCGGCCTCGGGCCTGGGCGCCCCGGGACCCCGCCAGGCCTTGCTGGGGCGGAGCAGGACTGGGGGCGCTGGAGTGTGTGTGGGGGCGATCCGAGGGCCCCCCGCGAGCCCGACCCGGAGTCGGACTCCCTCCCCGCACCCCGGAAGGTTTGGGGTGCTGAGCAAGGCGCTTGCCACCAAGGGGTTCGCCAGGGCCCACGGAGGGTGGGGGGGCTGGCTAAGGGCCCCCCCCAGCGCGGCCTACTTCGCACCCCAGCCCCGGAGGCCCCGGCAGGGCGCGGTGGGAGGGCGGAGGCGGGCGGGGCGCCCCGGGCGGTAAACAGCGGCCCAGGAAGTGGGGCGCGGGGAGGGGCGCCCGGCGGGGGGGAGGGGGCCCGCTGACCCCCCCCCCCCTCCCGCCACAGGGCTCCTCGCACCTCCCCCAGCAGCTCAAGTTCACCACCTCCGACTCCTGCGACCGCATCAAGGACGAGTTCCAGCTGCTGCAGGCCCAGTACCACAGGTGAGCCGGGGCCGGGCGCAGGGCCGGGGCTCCCCTCCACACAAGGCCTTGCAAAAGATCCGGACCCCACGTGCACCTTCTGGAAGCAGGTAAAAAGGTAGACAGAGTGGAGGGCCGGGCGCCGGCGCTCACAGCTGTAATCCCAGCCACGAGGAGGCAGGGACCCCCAGGCTGGAGGCCAGCCCTGGGCAAAAACCTGGAGAGACCCCCTCATCTCACGCAGCAAAGAGCGGCAGCTCATACCGAAAAGGGGCCCGTAGGTCGGAGGGTCACCAGCAGGCCACCTTGCAAAAAAAGGCAAGATGTTACACAAATAGAACAAGGGCCGGGGCCCCCAAAGGTGACAAACCCTGCTTCCCTGTTTGCCCAGTGTGGGGGGAAGGGTTACAGACCCTCTGGGTGCTGGAAGGAAAATTGTCCCTGATCCCCGAGAGGTTAGGGAATTCCTGTGGATGCACAGCAGGACCAGACCAGAGCCTGGGCCCCCCCCCCAGGGTCGTCTCCCCCCCCCCCCCCCCCGTTTCGGAATGCAAGTCCAGGGTGTGGGGGAAGGGGGTTTCCCCAAGGAGAAAGGGCATCCACATCCTATGGGGGTGTTTTCAAGTACTAAGAATGTGCTTTAGTTTCCTAACACTTCCTTTGGGGGATTTACTTGTTTTATCAATTGTTTTGTTCAGGGGACTTGAATTCAGGGCCTTAGCTGGCCCTGAACTTTTTTTTTAATGTATGTTCAAGGCTGGTGCTCTACCACTGAGCCACCGTGGTAGAAAGCGGTAGCCACTTCTTGGCTCTTTGGGGGTTCGTTGGAGATCAGTCTCACAGGGACTTTCCTGCCCGGGCTGGCTTTGAACTACAATCCTATCCTCCTATCTCAGCCTCCTGAGTAGCTGGGATGACAGGCGGGAGCCACCTGCTGCCTGGCTCTTTTTTTTTTTTTTTTTGAGACTATTTTAAAGATGTAGAAACTCAAGAGACTGATAAATGAGGCCCCTGGACCCTGATTCCCACCCCCTGCTGTGGAAGCTTCTAGGCTTTGTCCTGGCAGGCCCCTGGCTCCTTGCCCACTTCCTGCTAAGCCCCATGGTTGTCCTGTTCTGGCTTCACTGACCACACGCTGCTGTGTGACCTCCGGGAACAAATCACCTCTCTGATCTCTGAGCCTTGGCATCTCTCCCTTTGGGAGCTTCCCACTGAGTGAAAAAAGGGGGTCCCAAAGATTCAGGGGAACACAAGAGAGGTCTTGACAGGGCCAGGGCAGCCAGGGTATTGTTAAAGTAAGACCCGAATTCCACAACATGGAAGTGAAATCGTCTTTTTTGTTGTTGCTCTTCCCGTCCTAGTAGTGAAACTTGGTACACACGCATGCACACACGTTACAAACTCAGTAAGCACTCACGGTGAGGGTTTTTTATTGTTGTTGTTTAGTTTTTTTGGAGCAGATATGTCAGCCCTGGGTCTTGAACTCAGGTCCTGGGCACTGTCTCTGAGCTTTTTTTATGCTCAAGGCAAGTGGCTACTACTTGAGCCACAGCATCACTTCCAGCTCTCCTGCTTGGGCTGGCTTTGAACTGAGATCCTCAGATCTCAGTCTTCTGAGTAGCTGGGATGACAGGTGGGAGCCACTGGTGCCTGGCTTCAAAACCAAAACCAAATTTAATGATAGTAGATGGAAAAAATCACCCCAACTCTAGCTCCCTGCCCTGTGGGAGAGTGAACGGACAGGCTTCTGAGGTGTGGAGTCGCACAGAGAGGTGGAGAGGATCTGGTGAGGGACACACAGCCCGGAAAAAGCAGGCTGGAGCTTTGAACCCTGGAGAGGACAGGGTCATGGGGTTTCCTGCAGTTAGTGAAGGAAGATTGTTATGGAAGAGTCCCTAGAGGGGGGGAGGGTGCCTCTCCCCAGTTTTAAACTCCTCCACTAGAGAAATCAAGCCTCCCTTTTCCGAAACCCAGTGGAGCCAGGACTCCTTAGGGAGTCCAGCCCAGAGGTGAACCTCACAGACCCGAGCTGCTGTTTCTATTTGTGTCTGAGCACTGAGGTTGTTTCCGGGCTGTGTGACCTTGAGTCACCTACTTGCCCTCTCTGAACGTCTATTGCGTCACCAGGGAATGAGCATGTGAGCCCTCTCTCTCTCTCTCTGCTGACGTCCTTGGCGGTTGGGAGAGCGCCTGTACTGCCTACCAGAACTTTTTTTTCTTTTTTTTTTTTTTTGTCGGTTGTGGGGCCTGAACTCTGGGCCTGGGCACTGTCCCTCAGCTTTTCAGCTCAAGGCGAGCGCTCTACCACTTGAGCCACAGCGCCACTTCCGGCTTTTTTTCTGCTTATGTGGTGCTGAGGAATTGAACCCAGGGCCTCATGCGTGCGAGGCAAGCGCTCTACCACTGCGCCACCTTCCCAGCCCTACCAGAACTTCTGTTAACCAACTTTCTTGCTTTCTCCAAATGATCTCCAAGCGTGTGGGCTTTTCTTCTTTTCTTTTTTCTTTTGTCAGTTGTGGGGCTTGAACTCAGGGCCTGGGCGCTGTCCCTGAGCTTTTGGTCAAGGTTGAACTCTGCCACTTTAGGCCACAGTATCACTTCTGGCTTTTTGCTGATTAATTTGAGATAGGAGTCTCATGGACTTTCCTGCCCGGGCTGGCTTTGAACCGCGATCCTCAGATCTCAGCCTCCTGAGTAGCCAGGATGACAGGCGTGAGCCACTGGCGCCTGGCTTGGGTTCTTCATCATCATCATCATGTTTCATACCCCGTAATACAGTGAGGAAACCTGCCCAGTTACATGGTGTGTGCTCCCATTAATGTGGCTCGTTCCGTGCCAGGTCTCACACCCATAACCTCAGCTACTCAGGAGGCTGGGATCTGAGGATCTCGGTTCAAAGCCAAGCCTGAGCAGGATAGTCCTTGACTTAGCGCCAATGAACCAGTGCAAAGCCAGAAGTGGAGCCGTTGGCTCAAGTAGTCAAATGCCAGCCTTAAGTGAAAAGGCTAAATGAGCGTGGGAGACCTTGAGTCCAAGCCCCAGTACTGGCACAAGAAGGAAGGGGGCAAAAAGTCACGCTGGAGGCATGGCTCAGGTGGTAGAGCACCATTCATGAGCAAGGATTAACCCAGCACGTGCAAGGGGCCCTGAGTTCAAACCTCCATACCTCAAACACAAGATATATCTTGTGTCCATCTTGGCTCCCTAAGGCGGGGGGGGGGGGGGGGGGGATGACTTGCCTTGGCTTGTGGGGAGCGGGAAACCCCAACCTGCTGGCTGATCTGTGTCTTCCCCTCGGCCTTCCCCAGCCTGAAGCTAGAATGTGACAAGCTGGCCAGCGAGAAGTCGGAGATGCAGCGACACTATGTCATGGTGAGACCCTGGGGGGCCTGGGGGGGGGGACCCCGGCCACCACCGCCACTTGGCCCAGCTGCCCACACCCAGGCCGAGGTGGTTGAGGTACCAAAGCGAACAGCCGGCTGCCCGCTGTGAGCCACTGGGGGGCGGGAGCAGGGGCTGGGATGTCACAGCCAGGAACGGGGAGGGGAGGGGAGGGGAGGGAGCCGTGGGCTGCTTCTGGGCCTGAGTGCAGCTTAGCCCTGCTTGCCAGGCCACGCTGGGCCTCCCTTGGGCCTCCTCCAGCCCCAGGGTCTGGCCTCTGTGTTTTTGTTGATGTCAGTCAATGGGGCTTGAACTCTGGGCCTGGCCACCGCCCCTGAGCTTTCTCTCAAGGCTAGCGCTCTACCACTCTGAGCCACAGGGTCACTTCCGGTTTTCTGGTGGTTCACTGGAGATGAGAGTCTCACAGGCTTTCCCGTCCCGGCTGGCTTGAAAGCAGTGATCCTCAGATCTCAGCCTCCTGTGTAGCGAGGCTGACAGGCCTGGGCCACCCAGCTGGACGCTGTGTTCTGATCACCTGTTTGCAATCCTGCAAACAGTCCTTCTTTCCCCTCACCCCTGCCAGCGGTCTGCCCCTGACCCACCCAGCCCGTAGCAATGGGCCTGGAAGAGATCTTGGACCCCGGGATGAGGGGGGTACTGTCTTAAGGTTTTGTTAGGCACCCAGCTGAGGTTTTGAAGTTTGAGTAGGAGCCTGCTTGGGTGGAGCCTGAAGAAACCACCTACATAGAGCTGGGAAGGAAGGTGACGGCAGGAAAGGCTTCTGAGCAGGACTGGAGGGCTGGACCAGCTGGGGCTGGGGCTTGACTCCGGTCTTGAGCCCAGTGGAGTGGGCGCAGCAGCAGCGCAGGACATGGGTAGCAGATGAGGAGCCGCAGCCCCGTTTCTACCCATACTGGACGCCCAGGGAGTCTCCCCCCACCCCCTCACCCCGTCTCTGTCTCCCCAACACAGTACTACGAGATGTCCTATGGCTTGAACATCGAGATGCACAAACAGGTGAGCCCTGTTCCCTGTCCCTCCTCTTCCTGTCCCTCTCCCCAGGTGCGGAGGACCCCTGTAGCCAACTGTCAGCCCCTCAGTTGGTCCCAGCCCCGCACCCCTCCTCTCCTATCTGGTGCAGCGCTGTGGCCCTGCGGCTGTGCGGCTGGAGCTGGGATGCTCCCGTCCGCCCGCCCCGTGCGGGGCTGCACCTCCACTCTGGCTCGCAGGCCTCTTCCCCCCAGGCTTCCTCGTGCTGGGGAGAGGGGGCTCTCCCTGCGGGGGAGGGGAGGCCTTCACCGGGACTCCCCGCTCCCGCCTTAGTTTCCTGGTCGTGGGGGAGGGGAGGATGTTAGAAGTGTGGCCGTGCCCTCCTCTGCCCTGTGGCCTTGAGTCTGCCCTCCGCCCTGGCCAGGCCGTGCCCACCACGGGACGGTGCTCCTGACCCCCCCCTCTGCTCCCTGCGACCCCCGTGCCCCTGCGACCCCGTGCCCCTGCGACCCCCGTGCCTCTGCGACCCCCGTGCCCCTGCGACCCCCGTGCCCCTGCGACCCCCGTGCCCCTGCGACCCCCGTGCCCCTGCGACCCCCTTGCCTCTGTGTTCCAGGCCGAGATCGTGAAGCGGCTGAACGGCATCTGCGCCCAGGTCCTCCCCTACCTGTCTCAGGAGGTGAGCAGCGCGCCTGCGCCAGCCCCGCCCCTCCCACTTGGCCTTTCCTTTGAGAGGGAGCTTCCTGGTAGCCAAGGCAATAAAGGGAGATGGGTGGCTCCCGGGAAGGTAGCCGTTCAGAGAGGACTGTGCCAAGCGTGGATGGGCGCCCCTGCCCGCCGGGCGGGTGTGGGGGCGCCCCACAGGGTCCCCTTTCCTTTCTTCCCCTCCTTTCCGCACGCCAGCACCAGCAGCAGGTTCTGGGAGCCATCGAGAGGGCCAAGCAGGTCACCGCGCCGGAGCTGAACTCCATTATCCGAGTAGGTGCCGGGCGGCGGGGGGGGGGGGGGGGGGGGGGGGGGGTGCCGGCGGGGGCTCTGGCGGGGGGGGGGGGGTGCCGGCGGGGGCTCTGGCGGGGGGGGCTCTGGCGGGGGCTCTGGCGGGGGGGGGGGGGTGCCCGTGGGGGGCTCTGGCGGGGGTGCCCGCGGGGGCTCTGGCGGGGGCTCTGGCGGGGGCTCTGGCGGGGGGGGGGGTGCCCGCGGGGGCTCTGGCGGGGGCTCTGGCGGGGGCTCTGGCGGGGGCTCTGGCGGGGGCTCTGGCGGGGGGGGGGTGCCCGCGGGGGCTCTGGCGGGGGGGGTGCCCGCGGGGGCTCTGGCGGGGGGGGGTGCCCGCGGGGGCTCTGGCGGGGGGGGTGCCCGCGGGGCTCTGGCGGCCGCTGACCCCCCCCCCCCCCCCCGCCTCCGAGCAGCAGCAGCTGCAGGCGCACCAGCTCTCGCAGCTGCAGGCGCTGGCGCTGCCGCTGGCGCCGCTGCCCGTGGGGCTGCAGCCGCCGGCGCTGCCGGCCGTGGGCGCGGGCTCGGGGCTGCTGTCGCTGTCGGCGCTGGGCTCGCAGGCGCACCTGTCCAAGGAGGACAAGAACGGCCACGACGGCGACGCGCACACCCGACGACGACGGCGACAAGTCCGACTAGCGGGGCGGGGCGCGGGGGGCGCCGGGACGCCCGCGGGGGCACCGAGGAGGCCCCCCCCCACTCGGCTGGGGAGGCGAAGCCCAGGGGCAGAGGTGGGGTCCAGGGACCCGGCACCCCGCAGCCCACACTCCCACCGCCGGCACCGTGGGGGTCGCCCCAGGGCGCCCCACCCCAGGCCCTGCATGGAAGCCGCGGAGCTGCCCCCCCCCGACCCCCCCCCCCCGCACCCCCCCCCTCTGCCAGCTTCTGACGCAGCGCCCCTCCCCCTGCCCCCCCAAAACAAAAGGGATGGGGGGCCGCCCAGCCCCGCGCCCCTGCCCCCTCCCCAATAAAATGAGGGTTCTGAAGGTCTTGGTTTCGTTGGTGGTTTTTCTCTTCTCCGTGTCCCGCACTCGCCACCCCGCCCCGCCACCAGCCGGCCTCGCCCGGACACGCTGTCTTGTTTTCTTTTGAAGTGAACCCCACAAGCCCCCCAGTCTCCCCCGTACCTGTCCTGGAGTTGTGCGTCTCATCGCTGCCACGTGAAAGTCTGTACTGACGGCGGGCTTCGCTGTGCCTTGCAAATAAACATCCCGAAGGTTGGCCTCTGTGTGCGTCTGTTGAGGGGACCCCCCTTCCCAGGGTGGGGGGCTCCCGCTGCCCGGCATCCTCCAGGACACAGCACCGCCCCCCCCAGGCTTCAGCGTGTTGTCTCCTTTGCCTTTGATACCTCACCCAGAGAAGGTGCTCTGGAGACGGGGTCGGTCACACAGCACCAAGTTCAGCCAGACTTTTTCTTGCCTTTTTTTGGTGGGTCGTGGGGCCTGAACTCTGGGCCTGGGCGCTGTCCCTCAGCTCTTCAGCTCAAGGCAAGCGTTCTACCACTTCAGCCACAGCGCCACTTCTGGTTTTCTGGTGGTTTATTGGAGATAGGAGTCTCACGGTCTCTCCTACCCGGGCTGGCTTTGAACCGCGATCCTCCTGCGTAGTAGCTAAAGATTTCGGGCGTGAGCCACCAGTTCCTGGCTTTTTGTTATTTGCTGGTTAATTAGCTGGAGATGATGGAGTCTTCAGAACTGTCCTGTCCACACTGGCTTCCAACCTCAGTCCTCCAGATCTCAGCCTCCTGAGTCACAAGGATTACCAATGTGTGTAAGAGACCCGGCCTCCAGACCTGGCCTCCAAAAACAGCCCAGGCTGACACATGCAGCAGCCTCCCCGGTGCTGGGATTACAGATGTGCGCAGCCACACCTGGCTCTGTGATCATTTTTAGAGACAACTCCTGCATCTGTTTCTCCTAAGGGCACAGCCTCCCTTCGATTCATTCCAGCGGCCCACCCTGGAGGGAGCCCCAGAACACCCCTGTGGGAACACCTCTGCCTCCAGGGCCTGGGCCACTGGACCTGAGGCTGCCCATCCGGGAAACAGGCAAGGGGTGCAGGGCCTAGAAGCCCCTGCCATGGTGGTTGAGCATCAGACTGGACTGAGACCTGGGGGGCATGCGCCCCCCCCCACCGCAGCCCAAACGCATGAACCGCATGGGAAGCCCAATGAACCACCGGAAAACTGGAAGTGGCGCTGTAGCTCAAGTGGTAGAGCGCTCACCTTGAGCTGAAGAGCTGAGGGACAGCGCCCAGGCCCAGAGTTCAAGGCCAACCAAAATAAGCAGCAGCTGAGCCGCTGTGTGTGAGGCCCTGGGTCCCATCCCCAGCACAGGTCAAGATGGCCGTGTGGCCTGGCCCTGCGGGTCAGGGTCCGGCTCTGACCAGCTGTCATCATGACCAGCTGATTCCATCAGGAAGAAGCTGCTCATGTTCTAATAATCCACATGCTCTGCAAATTGCTCATCCATCTTTTGTCCCGTCCAGTCTGAGCCCTTGGCCTGGGCGCAGTCCCTCGGATTTTCCCCTCAAGGCTGACGCTCCACCACTTGAACCGCGGCGCCACTTTGGCTTTTTGGTGGTTCAATGGAGATGAGAGTCACAGGGCTTCCCTGCCCAGGCTGGCTTCCAGCCGTGATCCTCAGACCTCAGCCCCTGCGCATGGAGCTGGGGTGACAGTGTGCGCCCTGGCCCCTGCACAGCCCCGCTGGGCCGAGACCTGCCCAGCGCCTCCCTGGCCAGCCTGGGTTCGAATCCTGGCTCTGCTTTGCACGCGTGCGTCATGGCGGGGCGTGGGGAGGGCACCAAGGACGCCCCTCTGTGGGGCTCTGACCCCTGCAGACCCCTGCCCCTTCCCCCCTGCCCCTCCTGCCCCTCCTGCCCCCCTCTGCCCTCCCCCCCAGCCCAGCAGTCCCTGCAGGGACAGCGGCTAATTGATGCGCTAATGAGCCCCGTGGTGCAGCCTAATGAGGCGGTGGGAGGAGGGGAGGGGAGGGCAGGGAGGAGGGGGAAGGCCTGGGAGGGGGGAGGGGGAAGGAGATCTGGGAGGGGGAGGGTAGGGGCCTGGGAGAGGGGAAGGGGGAGGCCTGGGAGGGGGGAGGGCTGAGGGGGAGACCTGGGAGAGGGGAGGGCTGGGAGGGGAAGGGCTGGGGGGGATGGTCTGGGAGGGGGGAGGGGAAAGGCCTGGGAGGGGGAGGGCTGGAGGAAGAGCTGGGAGGGGGATAGAGGGGAGCTGGGCTGGGGGGGAGGGGCAACTGCCCCCTTCCCTGGGTCCCACCGGGACTGGCAGAGGGGAGGGCACATCGGGGCCCCGCCCACGCCTCCTCCGACCCTGCCCACTCCCTGGACCCCGCCCCAGCTCCCGCCCCAGGCCGCTCACCCCACACCCTCAGGGGCTGCCTCAGGGCGTCCAGGCCCACAGCCCTTCCCTCCCCACGTGGGCAGCACAGCCTCAGCTGGGGGGCCACCCTCTGCTCAGGGGCTGCTGTCCTCCTGTGGCCTCCTAGACAAACTGGGGCGTCCAGGCCAATCTCGAGAAAGAAGAATAGCCAGCCGGCCGCCGTTGGCTGGGCATGGCCGCTTGGGCCCCGCTGTGATTAGTAATGATTTATTATGACATTATGAGCGGAAGCTCAGAGATGCCACACAACTTGTGAAAGGTCACACAGCCTCACCGTCGGTCGCCGTCGGGATCCAATGAAGATAAGACCAGTCGGTGTACAAGAACAGGAGGAGCTTGTGTACCCAGTGATGGACGGAAGAGGGAGGACTTGAAGGTCAGGGGGACCCACCAGGGTCTGGCAAGCCAGCCAAACAGGGGTGAGGATGGGGCGCCCTGCCCTGCCTTTCTCTTGGCGTCTTTGTTCCTGACTGTGACCCGTGACCCGGTGTGGACCAGGCCTTCTGGCTGGAACACACTGTTCCTGCAGCCCGCGCTCCTCCCCGCCAGCCCATCCTGCAGTCTTTTATCTCTCCCATGGTGCCTCTTTCTGCACCAAACAGTCAAACATTCATTGCTTTGAGCTCCCCCGTGGCTCACGCCTGTCGATCCTAGCCACTCAGGAGGCTGAGAGCTGAGGATCGCGGTTCAAAGCCAGCCCGGGAAGGAAAGTCCGTGAGACTCTGATCTCCAACGAACCACCAGAAAACTGGAAATGGCGCTGTGGCTCAAGTGGTAGAGCGCTCGCCTTGAGCTGAAGAGCTGAGGGACAGCGCCCAGGCCAGAGTTCAAGCCCCAGGACTGGCACACGCACACGCACACACGCACGCACACACAGTGCCTGACTATTGACTGGCTGGCAGGGCAGCTCGCGCTCTCTTATAGACCCGGCCTTTCCCTTCTCTCTCCTCCCTCCGCCCTTCATTGAAGGGCTGTTTCTCCCCGGTCTGTCGGCTCCCCCCTCCCCTGCTCCTCCCTCCCCTCCCCTCCCACCCCTAGGCCTCCCTGGGCCACGTTTGCTGGCTGGCTGCCAGGCCAGATTGTGCCCTTGAACTTGGCCCATTGCCTCCTCCTCCTCCTCCTTCCAGCCTCTCCCATCTCCTCTCTGCCCTGTGCCTCCGCCCCCTCAGTACCCATCACCCCCCATTCCCTCCTCCCTCCTCCCCGCCCAGCATCCAGCTCGGCTCCTCTCCTCTGTCCTGCCTGGGCCTGTTGGGTAACTCAGTGGGCGGGCATCCTCGTGGGGAATGGCCGGCTCCCCAGCTGTGGCTTGGGAGAAGTGGGTGGGTGACTTGGCACTGGGCCTGGGATGTGGCCAGAGCGGCTTTTGAACCACAGCCACAAAGCCACCACCCCCAGGACTTTGCTGTGTGACCCCAGGCAGCTCGCTAGGTGTCTCTGGGCCTGGAAAAGATTTGCCTAGCTACTGGACCTACCTGCAGGAGGTGGGGGGGCAAAGGCTCAATATTTTATTATCAGGCTGCTGTGTGTCAGGCTAGAGTTAGGTACCAGGGACCTCCCCCCCTTTTCCCTTCAACCCATTGACCTTTGGAGAGAGAAACAAGAAAAATTAATATAGCAAACACCAGCTCGCAGCAGTCATTCTAAGCTACTCAGGAGGCTGAGGTCTGAGGATTATGGTTCAAAGCCAGCCCGGGCAGAACAGACTGGGAGAGTCTTGCCTCCAATTAACCACTAAAAAGGCAGGAAGTGGAGCTGTGGCTCAAGTGGTAAGACAGCAACTTTGAGTGAAAACGCCAGTGAGAGAGTGAGACCCTAATTCTAGTCACACACACACACACACACACACACACACACACCAAACAACCAAAAAAGTCTGCGCAGAGGGATTAGCATGTGTGCAAAGGCCCTGGGGTTAGACCTAGACCAAGGCTAGACAGTAGAGTGTTCTGGGATGTCACTGAGCAGGAGAAGAATGGGATCTGGTTCACATCATTTTAGTGGATGAGCAAAGATGTGGGAAGAGCCGAGGTGTGTCTGCGCACACCTGTAATCCCAGCAGTCTAGGACCCCCGTCTGAGGCCCAGAGAGGTCAGAGGGAGACTCAAGGGGCTCCCCGCTATTGATCGGTTAGCAGGAATGGCTGTGAGCGTCTTTTCTGGGCCCTGATTTGGGCGAGAATTCTAGTGCCAGGCCTGTTTTCCAGGTGAGGAGACCCAGCTGTGTGAGCATGCTTGGCATCTGGTCCCTGGGCCCACGGGGAAGCCCTTTCTCTCTGCCCAGGTGCCCTGTTTCTGTCCAACTCGACACTGGTACCCCGACAATACTCAGGACTCCCCTCAGTTAGTGGCTGTGGGTTCCCACACCTGTGGATTTAGGACCAAAGTCAAGAGAGGCTTGGCCATTCATGTGTCCAAATCCTGCCCTCTCCTGCCATTCCCAGCCCAAGAATGCTCAGAGACACCCCCCCCCAAGCCAAATCAAGGGGGTCAGTTCACTACTCCCCTTGTCAAACCAGGACTTACGCCCTGTCTTCCTCTCCTGAGGATGATGTACATCTTGCTTGACTCACAACAGACAAGGCAACTCCTATGCGCTCTGTAGAACCCCAGCTGAAACACCCAGGGAGGGGGCCCAACATCTAGAGGATGTTAACGTGTGGCTTCCCAAGCAGGGCTGTCACCCTTGCTTCAGCTCGCCTCCAGGTCCCCCCCCAGGGCATGACCTCAGGAGGTTCATTCTCCCCCCCCACTCCCAGATTTGGGGTCCCTCTTGGCCCAGACCCCTGGGCCTTGGACGGCTGGGGCCGGATGCACCGGCCAGGAGTACTGAACCCACCATCCTCATCCTGTACAGAGGGTAAACTGAGGCTCAGGTGTCCAGCTTGGGGGTGGAGGGGGAGGGCCGAGGCCCAGGGTCACCGTGAGCCCCGGTGGGGGGGCCTGTGAGCCCCGGGGGGGAGGGCCGAGGCCCAGGGTCGCCGTGAGCCCCGGGGGGGGGGGGGGGCCGAGGCCCAGGGTCGCCGTGAGCCCCGGGGGGGGGGCCGAGGCCCAGGGTCACCGTGAGCCCCGGGGGGGGGGGGGCCTGTGAGCCCTGGGGGGGGGGCCGAGGCCCAGGGTCACCGTGAGCCCCGGGGGGGGGGGGCCGAGGCCCAGGGTCACCGTGAGCCCCGGGGGGGGGGGGGGCCGAGGCCCAGGGTCACCGTGAGCCCCGGGGGGGGGGGGGCCGAGGCCCAGGGTCACCGTGAGCCCCGGGGGGGGGGGGGGCCGAGGCCCAGGGTCACCGTGAGCCCCGGTGGGGGGGCCTGTGAGCCCCGGGGGGGGGCCCCGAGGCCCAGGGTCACCGTGAGCCCCGGGGGGGGGCCGAGGCCCAGGGTCACCGTGAGCCCCGGGGGGGGGGGGGCTGGCTGCGGCCCCGCAGCTCGGCGGGGGGCGCGGGAGGCCGGGGTTGGCGGTGTCGGAAGCCAAAGGCTTGGCCTCCCCCGAGGGAGCCGCTTTCCCGGCCCGGGTCGGATCAATGGGCTGTAATTATACCGCGCCGGGCCCGGAGCCGGCGGGGAGGGAGCGGGAGCTGGCAGCAGGGCCGCGCGGGCGGGCGGGGTGCGGGCGGCGGGCGGGCGGGCGCGGGCGGCGGGGACCCCACGTTACTTTGATTGACAGCCCGCCCCGAGGCCGCGCGCGCGCGCAGGCGCACGCCCGCGCAGAGCCTGCTGGGACTTGTAGTCCTGTTCGGAGCAGACGCTCAGTTCCGGTCTCCCTCGGCCCTACGCGCTGGGGAAACTGAGGCACCCCCTTCTAGCATTATTTCACCCCCACCCCCACCCACCCCCCGCCTCGGCCCTCTCCCTCATCTCCTCCCATCTCCTTGGACTCCTCCCTCGCCCGACCCCGTGTCTAGGACCCCCGGGACTGGGGGTGGGGGGAATCTCAAGCTCTTCCCTGAGGCCTGCAGGAGACTTCGTGGCTCCTGCCTCCGTTTACCTATCTGTAAAATAGGGCGACCCCCCGCCCCCCCCACCAAGGCTAGCCGGGCTGTGAGCAGGGAGCAGGTGGAGCAGGGGACTCTTGTTTTTGAGGGGTGACCTGGCAGGCTGAGAGGAGGGCTGGCTTCCCCCAGGTGGTGGATAACGGGTGAGCCGAGCCCCCGCCCCGCCTGGCCTGTCCACCCAGGCCGGGGTGTCCACGAGGGTCCCTGAGTCTCCCGGGGCGGGGGGCGGAGCGGCTCTTGCCTCCCACCCCCACCCCCGCGCCAGGAACGCCGAGCCGCCTTGCGATTGGCTCAGCCGAGCCCACGGCCTCACGCCATTGGTTGCCGGTATCTTGTTCTCTATTGGCCGGTTGCCGTTCTGACATCACGGACTCACGTGGGAGCTCGGCGAGCTGATTGGCTGGCGCCCCCAGCCAACCACCGCCGAGAAAGGAATTTCCACAGTAGCAGGGGCGGCGAGGCTGATTTAAGGTGGTCTGAGCAATCCCGAGTCCCAGCGCTGCTTCTCGGCTTTTCCTTTCCTTTTTTTTTTTCTTTCCTTTTTTTTTTTTTTTTTAACCCACACGCACATCATAAAAACTCAGCCAGAAACCAGAGGCTGAGCCTTTTCTGTAGAGTTGGGAGGAGAGATTGGAAGGAGCTCAACCTCTTTCATTTTTTTTTTTCAAACCCCTTCCCCCATTTTGCAAATGGGGAAACTGAGCCTCCCAGCAATCCAGTCAAGGAGTGTGTGTGTGTGAGTGTGAGGCTGGGGATTCCCCAACATCTCAGCTGCATCCCACCCCTCCCCCAGATCCCAGCTCACTGTTGGGGGTGCTGTAGTTGAGAGTATGACAGTGTGCCACCTTCTCCCAGGCAGCTCTACTAGTGAAACCCCTGAGCCAGGGTTTGTGTGTGTGTGTGTGTGTGTGTGTGTGTGTGTGTGTGTGTGTGTGTGTAGCTTCCCAGATTCTCTGGCTGGGAAAAGACCCCCTCTTCCAGGAAGCCTCCTCAGGGGATTCCCACAGCCCTGGCTTTTCTCCTTTTGACCTGGGAGATCTGTTCTTAGGGTGTCCTTCCTTCCCCTAGCCATTCTGGAAACCCCTTTCTGGCCTGGGCCCAGCTCTCCACATCCTACAACAGAAGGTAGATCTAGAAGTATTTGCATACAGGGGTGCTGGTGGAAAGCAACCCAGAAAGCCCGGGAGAATTGGACCTGGTCCTTGAAATGCCAAGCTAAAAAGGAGGGGGAGGAATTCCAGGAAGAGAGAGATAAGACACCAAAGAAAAGCCCTCCCCATCCCCATGGGAAAGAAAGCGAATTAGATCATCTCGTGAAGGCCACTGGGGCTGTGGGGTGGGGTTTTCTAGGGGTGCAAGGAAGCTGGCTGGGCCTAATAGGGCTCCCACCCCTCTCTACTACACTGAACTGAGTTGCTAATGTATCCCCAGGGCAATAGGGAAACAGGGGAGAGTTTTAAAAGAGGGATTAAACTAAAATTAAAGGGGGAAGTCACCTCCTAGAGATGAAATGATTTGTGGCCTGGCAGGCAGGGGAGGAAGGGTGTGTGTGTGTGAGAGAGAGAGAGAGAGAGAGAGAGAGAGAGAGAGAGAGAGACCAGGCCCAGAGATGGTCAGGAAAACTTGTCCATTTGTCCACCTGAGCAGAGCCTGGAGCTGAGGGCTGAGAAATGGGCCCTGAGTTTGAGGTCAGGGGCTTTGGCAAGAGAAGGCTCACTCACAGAAGTGGGGGTTTAGAACGGGTGAACTGCTTAGAGGTGTCATTATGTGTTCCAAGAAGGAGCGACACCGGAGTTCCTAGCGATGGTGTAGACTGGGGATTTCCCAGACACCAAGGGGCCTGGGACCACAAACTTGTTACTGGGGACTCAAGTGGGAAACCCCGTTTCTTAGAGTGACAGAACTTTTGGAGAAGAGAGCTGTGGCTGGGGACTTCTGGTTTTAGCTAAAGAAGCCAGGTTCTTGTCAGCTCTCCAGGTTCAGACCCTTCAGAGCATGGACTGAGGGGACAGAGACATCCTGTGAATAAATATAATTAAAATATCATTTAAAAAAAAAGATCTCTAGGCTGGGAAGGTGGCTTAGTGGTAGAGTGCTTGCCTAGCATGCATGAAGCCCTGGGTTCGATTCCTCAGTGCCACATACACAGAAAAGGCCAGAAGTGGCGCTGTGGCTCAAGTGGTAGAGTGCTAGCCTTGAGCAAAAGAAGCTCAGGCCCTAAGTTCCAGCCCCAGGACCAGCACCCCTATAAACTCAGGAGGCTGAGATCTGAGGATTGCAGTTTGAAGCCAGCCTGGCCAGGAAGTTCTGTGAGACTCCAATTAACCACTTAAAAACCACAAGTGGAGTGTTACTCAAAGTGGTAGAACACTAGTCTTGGGGGGGGGGGGACTCAAAAACAGCACCCAGGCCCTGAGTTCAAGCCCCACTACTGACTCCCCCCCAAAAAAGATGAAGTGTTTTAGAAGAATAAGGTGAGCCTGGCACCGATGGCTCACACCTGTCACCCCAGCTACTCAGAAGGCTGAGATCTGAGGATGGCAGTTCAAAGCCAGCCCAAGCAGGAAAGTCCATGAGACTCTTATTTCCAATGAACCACCAAAAAACTGGAAATGGTGCTGTAGCTCAAGTGGTAGAGCACTAGCCTTGAGCTGAAGAGCTGAGGGACAGTGCCCAGGCCCAGAGTTCAAGCCCATGACAACAAAAAAGAAAAGAAAGTAAAAGAAAAAAGAAGGCGGAGAGTACAGGGTGCGAGTTACTTAAAGGGGTGACCAGGAGGGGAATAAGAAACAAGGGATGAGAGATCCTCCGGGAAAAGGGAACAGCATGTGGAAAGACCCTGAGGTTGGAATCTCTCTGTGACACATAGAACTAAAAGTACGTGTTATGGAGAGGAAGAAAGAATGAGGGTTCATGTTTTTAAAGAGTCTCTTGGGAAGAGAGAGGCAGTTGAATTTTATTTGCAATACAAGGGAATGGACCGTAGACCTTCATGTGTATTATGCAAGCATTCCAGCCCTGAGCTCCACCTCCAACCCTAGATTTGATTTCTTCTTAATTACTTTTATTGGTACTGGTCCTAGGATTTGAACTCAGGGCTCGAAAGACAGCACCACATCCAGCTTTTTTTTGAGTACTTTATTGGAGATGAAGAATCTCATGGACTTTCCTGCCTGGGCTGGCTTTGAACTGTGATCCTCAGATCTCAGCCTCCTCACTAGCTGGGATTTATAGGCATGAGCCACCAGCACCCAGCTTTAGATTTCATTTCTGTGGCAGGAAGGAGCCATTGAATCCTCTAGCATACTCCTCCCCCCCAACCCCTACCCACAGTGACCAACCTCAGCATCTTGTTTCCTCTGATTCTTCTTACAGCTGCTCATCTCCAACCTGCTCAAAGAAGACCCCTTTCCTGGCTGCACAGGAATGAGGACCCCATTTGGGCGATCTCTACCACAACTCCCCTCCATTCTTCATGTTTTTGTTTTTGCTTTTTGTCGGTCATGGGGTCTGAACTCTGGGCGCTGTCCCTCAGCTCTTCAGCTCAAGGCTAGTGCTCTACCACTTGAGCCACAGCGCCACTTCTGGCTTTTTTTCTGCTTATGTGGTGCTGAGGAATCGAACCCAGGGCCTCATGCATGCGAGGCAAGTGCTCTACCACTGAGCCACCTTCCCAGCCTCAATTCTTCTAGTACACAAATAACTGTAGTCGGCCTGGGGCTCCTCTCCTCTGAGCCTGATCTCCCAGCTGTCCCTGGATCCTGTGGGATAGTGGTAGGAGTGGTGTTGAAACTGGTGTGTGTATGTGTCTAAGAGCCTTGTACCCTTTGGCTTACCTACCTGCTGACATCCAGTTGTGACCACAGTGGCTGAAATTGCCCTGCTTTTTTTGGGCCTCTGTGCTCAGTCCCAGCCCTAGGCATCCCTGGTGTTTGCTGATTGACTTGGTGACTGGCTCTGGGGCTTCTCCTTGCAAGATGGGAACAAGAACGCCCCTGTGTGGGTGGCAGGCTGGCCTTCAAAAGCCAGGCCCTGGTCCAGCCAGGCCGTAATCGCAGATCTGAAGATGGAAGTTTCCAGCCAGTTCTGGCAGGAAAATCTGAGTTTGAACTCCACTGGCAAGAAAAGCCCGAAGTGGAGCTGTGGCTCAACTGGTAGAGCGCCAGCCTTGAGTGAAAAAGCTCAGAGACAGCAGCCCCCAGGACTTGAGTTCGAGTCCCTGGCCTGGTGTTACACACACACACACACACACACACACACACACACACACACACACACACACTGCCCATAGTCTGACAGAGGAGGCTTGCCCAGTCTGCTGGTGGCTGGTGGTGGCGGCCACTCACCCACGGAGGGGACTGACCACAAGCCCCGGGCCGGCCTGACAGGTGGCCCTGCTTGCATTTCCCAAGCGGCTACCTGCTGACACTTCCACGGCAGCCCAATGTCACCGGCTGGGGGGAAGCCACGGCTGACCCCTCCCCGACCCCCCGGTGTGAGGTGGCAGTGGCCCGGTGTGGGGGAGCCTCAGTTTCCCGGGTGGTCAGGGCGCAGAGGTGCGGGGGAGGGGGTGTGTGCGTGCGTGGAGCCGAGGGGAGGGGGGGCGGGGGGCGGGGCGGGGGCGGCGGCGCCACCTTAAGGCGGCTCAGCCCGCGGCTCCCGGCCGGGCCCGCCGGAGGGAGGCGGCTCCGCGCGGGGTCCGCCGCCCGCCCGCCCGCGCGCGCCCGTGCGCCCGCCCGCACCGAACCCCGGCCCGGCCGCCCCCCGCCGCGCCGCGCCCCGCGCCTGCGCCTCCCGGGCCCGGGGAAGCGGGGACCCCGCGACCCGAGCGCGCTCGCCCCGCCGGGCGGGGAGTGTGGTGGAGGGAGGGGGGACGGCGGGGACCCCCTCCCCGGGTCTCCGGCCCCGCGCCCGCCCGCCTCTTTCTTCGGGCCCCATCCGCCCCCTCCCACCCGAGCGCGCTCCCCGCACTCTGCCCCCCTCGACTCCAGCCCCCCCGTCTGCAGCTCTTCCCTCCAATTCCACCCCGCCCCACTTCCAGCCTCCCGCACCCCGCGGGGGGGGCTCCCGGATCGGCAGGATGTACCCCCAAGGAAGGCACCCGGTGAGTAGAGGGGGCCCCGGGGGCTGCCCGGGGATTGGCAGGGACCCCCCCTACTTTTTCTCTCCCAGCATCCTGGGGCACTCACCCCGGTGTGCCCCCCTGGCACCCCGCACCCCCCCCCCCCCAGACCCCGCTTCAGTCCGGCCAGCCCTTCAAGTTCTCGATCTTGGAGATCTGCGACCGCATCAAGGAGGAATTCCAGTTTCTTCAGGCTCAGTACCACAGGTGAGGGCGGCGGGGGTGGGGCCCCCGCCCCGGGCAGCGGCGCACCTGGATCCCGGGAGGGGCGTGGCCTGGGGCGCGGGGCGGGGCCTCGGGCCAGGGGCGTGGCCTGGGGTGCGGGGCGTGGCCTCGGGCCAGGGGCGGGGCCTGGGCACGGGGCGGGGCCTGGGGCGCGGGGCGGGGCCTCGGGCCTGGGGCGGGGCCTCGGGCCAGGGGCGGGGCGGGGCTGGGCGCGGGGCGGGGCTGGGCGCGGGGCGGGGCCTGGAATGCGGGGCGGGTCCTGGAGTGTGGGGCGGGGCCTGGGGGCGCGGGGCGGGGCCTCGGGCCAGGGGCAGGGCCTGGGTGCGGGGCGGGGCCTGGGCGCGGGGCGGGGCCTGGGCGCGGGGCGGGGCCTGGGCGCGGGGCGGGGCCTCGGGCCAGGGGCCAGCGTCCGGCTGGAGACCCAAGTGGGAGGAAGGTGGGGACTCTGGGGGGGACCTTTCCGTGTGGGGCGTTTTGAACCCCGGAAATGTGGAGGGCATTGATGGGTGTGGGAAGGAACCATGGGAAGACGAGACCCCCCCAGACTGTCACTTTGTGCACCCCGTTTTACACCCTCTCCCCCCCACCCCCCAAGCTTGAAGCTGGAATGTGAGAAGCTGGCCAGCGAGAAGACGGAGATGCAGCGGCACTATGTTATGGTGAGGCCCGAGAGCCGCTGCCCCTGCTCAGATTCCCCCCCACCCCGGATCCCCCCCCCCCACACCCCCCTTGAGCCTCATTTTTCCTGCCTGGAAGCCGGGCTGGCTGGGATTCCAGGCTCCCAGCCCCTGTCGGCCAAGCCCCACCCCTCCCGGGGACGCCTGCTGTGTGACCAAGGTCTGCTTCTACTCCCCTTGCTGGGTTCCCTTTCTGGGACTCCTTGGAGCTGGGGGGGATGTTCTATGTCTTGTTGGGATCCCCAGTCCCTCAGCATCTACCTGTCCTTAGGACATTCTAATGGCCTTTCCTTCGCAGTACTACGAGATGTCCTACGGACTGAACATTGAGATGCACAAACAGGTAACCGGGAGAGGGGCGCGGGGAGCTGCGGATGGGGTGAGCCTAGGTCTCTGGAAGCAGGCAAATCCAAGGCATGGGAGAGAGGGGCGTCTTAATCTGGAATTTCCATCGAGGTCCCATTGGGCCAATCTGGAGGACAGAAGCCGCTCAGCAGAGGCTGTGGAAGTAACTGGTGTCGGAGGACGGGGGTGGGTGGGCAGTCTTGGAGAGATCCCTTCCAACCTGGAGACTGGGAATTGGATGACGGAGGCCCAAGATTCTCTTGCAATTTTGTTTTTGTTTTGATTTGTGCGGGTATTGTGGCTTGAACTCAGGACCTGGGCTTTTTGGCTCAAGGTTAGCACTCTAACCACTCAAGCCACAGCTCTACTTGTGGTTTTTTGGTGGTTAGTTGGAGAGGAGAGTCTCACACATCCCCACCCTGGCTGTCTTTGAACTGCAATCCTCAGATCTCAGCCTCTGAAGTAGCTAGAATTACAGGCATGAGTCACTGGCACCCAGCTTTCTTGCAATTTGGAAAGTTTTGGAGATTGGTCTTGGTGGGACTGGCCTACTCTGAGTCTGATGCTGTGATTCAGAACGCAAGCTTCTGAGGCTGTTCCCAGGCTCAGAGATTGACTCAAAGACTGGACAGTTCTGAAGTTCTTCCCAGCTTTCTCTCTCTCTGTTTCCTCTCTCTCTCTTTCTCTCTTTTCTCTGTGTCTGTCTGTCTGTCTGTCTCTCTTTCATGTCAGTACTAGATCTTGAACTCAGGGTCTGGGTGCTGTTCATTAGCTTTTTCACTCAAGGCTGGCACTCTGCCACATGAGCCACAGCTCCACTTCCTGCTTTTTGGTGGCTCATTGGAGATGAGAGTCTCACTGACTTTCCTGCCCTGGCTAGCTTAAACCATGATCCTCAGATCTCAGCCTTCCAAGTAGCTAGGAATATGGGCATGTGCCCAGTTATTCCTAGTTTTCTGAAGGAGATCCTCAGGGCTCTGAGATTGACTAGAATGCTGGGTGGTTCCCAGGCTCTGCTTAGGGTTCTGAGTATCACCCCGGGTTCTGAGATAGACCCAAAGAAATCTGAGATAGACCCTATCAGACTCATAGATTCTTCTCTTTGGAATATTAGAATCAGTGGCAGAGTCTCATGCTGAGGGTCCTGGGGGGTGTGGAGAAGGGTGGGCTAGGAATGTGGGTACTTGGAGTACCGTGCCTGGCATGCTTTTCAGGGGATGTGTGGGCTTTGTAGGGAATCCTTCTCCTCTTCTTCCTCCTCCTTCTCCTTCTCCTCCTCCTCATCCTCCTCCTCTTCCTCCTCCTCCTCTTCCTCTTCCTCCTCTTCCTCCTCCTCCTCTTCCTTCTCCTCTTCTTCCTCCTCCTTTTTTTGATTGGTGTGGGGCTTGAACTCAGGGCCTGGGCTCTGTCCCTGGGCTCTTGCACAAGACTTCCCTCCATTATGTGGAGCCTCAGCGCCACTTCCAGTTTTCTGGTGGTTAACTGGAGAGTCTCACAGACTTTCCTCCTCAGCCTGGCTTTGAACTGCCATCCTCGACTCTCAGCTTCCTGAGTAGTTAGGATTACGGGCATCAGTTACCAGCCTCTCCATTTCCTCCCTTCTTTCCTCCCTCTCTCCTCTGTCCTCTGTCCTCTCTCCCTCCCTTCCTTCTTCTTCCCCTCTTCCCCCCCCCCCCCCCCGTCCCTTTTATTATTACTATTTTTGACCAGTCCTGGGGCTTGAACTTAGGGCCTGAGCACTGTCCCTAAACTTCTTTTGCCCAAGACCAGCACTCTACCACTTGAGCCACTTCCTGCTTTTTCTGTGTGTATGGTATTAAGGAATCAAACCCAGTGCTTCCTCCATGCTAGGCAAGCGCTCCACCACGAAGCCACATTCCCAGACCCTCCCTCCCTTCCCCCTCCTTCTTCCTCTCCTGTTTCCTTCCTTTCTTCCCTCCCTTCCTTCCTTCTTTTCTTCCTTCCTTCCTTCCCCTTCCTTCCTTCCTTCCTTCCCCTTCCTTCCTTCCTTCCTTCCCCTTCCTTCCTTCCTTCCTTCCTTCCTTCCTGTCCTGGAGTTTGAACTCAGGATGCTTTTATGTTCAAGGCTTGCACTCTACCACTGAGCCACAACTCCACTTCCTTCCTTTTTGATACTTGAGGTAAGAGTCTCAAGGACTTTCCAGCCCGGGCTGGCTTTGAACCCTGATCCTCAGATCTCAATAGCTAGCTCTGAATACTGAGTATGACAGACATGAGCCAGTGGCACCCAGCTTACTGGGAGGGTGTTTGGTGTGGAGCATGGTTTGGTATCATGGATGCGGGCAACAGACCCGCTTGCGGGGCGGAGGGCACGGGCCAGGGCCCCAGCCCTGGGAGCCTGGCTGCATGCTGCACTCTGCTGGGTCGACATGCAGACCCTGCACATGCACCACATGCACCGAGCGCACCTGTCCTGGGCGGGGCCGAGCACGGGCCCTTCACAGTGAGTGGTTTTGCTCGGCCTGTGTGGGGTGCCCCGCACAGAGCCCTCATTGTTTGGACGGCCCGGTGCCTCTGCGCGGGTGGCTCTGCAGCTGCGGCCTGCGGCCTCACTCCTGGCTCCCGGCCTTGCCCTGGGCAGCCTCACTCCCTGCCTCCGTTTCCTCACCCCTTAGATTTGCAGATGCTTCTTTTAAGTAATCTATCTGTCAAACCTTTAAGTTGTACGCAGGCCTTCAACAAATAAGTTTATAATGAATACAGCGAGCCAGGCACCGGAGGCTCCCGCCTGGCATCCCAGCGACGCCGGAGGCTGAGAGCTGAGGATCGCAGTTCAAAGCCAGCCTGGGCAGGGAAGTCCGTGAGACTCTCCCTTGAACCCCCAGACACCCAGAAGTGGTGCGCTGTGGCTCAAGTGGTAGCGCGCTCGCCTTGAGCACCAAGAGGCTCAGCGCCCAGGTCCCGAGTTCAAGCCCCAGGACCGACAAACCATAAAATCCATTTTGATCGATGTCACCCCTGTCATCTTTCTCCTCTTGCAGATGCTTCTTACCATTTGGGGGTACGGGTGGATGGAGGGTCTTCTGCTCTCTCCAGCCCCTGACTCATCTCCTTGCTTCCCCGCCAGGCTGAGATTGTGAAGCGGCTCAGTGGAATCTGCGCTCAGATTATTCCCTTCCTCACCCAGGAGGTGAGTGGCGCCGGGAAGGCCAGGGCGGTCCTTGGGAAGAGGGGCGGGGCGTGGACACGGTGGGCGTGGCACAAGTGGAGGGGGCGGGGCGTGGACACGGTGGGCGTGGTGAAGCGGAGGGGCGGGGCATGCGCGGAGGGGGCGGGGAGTAAACAGGAGGCATGGGTATAGTGGGCGTGGTGTAAGGGGCGTGGGCGGGGCGTGGGCACAGTGGGCGTGGTGTGAATGGAGGGGGCGGGGCGTGTTGGGGCAGCTGAAGGCGGGCACTCGGGCCAGGGATGGAGAGGTAAAGGGACATGGCCGCAGGGGTAGAGCTCCTGTGAGCGTCTTCTGCAGGCAGCAGTGGGGTGCGGGTCTCAGGTGCTAGGCCTGTGGACTCCACCCTCACTCCTGGGAGCCACAGACACAGCCACTCAGAGCCACAGAGGCAGAGTGCGCGGCCTGAGCTTCGCCTCCTGAGTAGCCAGGCTTACCCAGGCAGGCGCGAGACCCCAGCGACTGGGCCCAGCCTATCTTGTTTTCGCAGATCCTGGGGCTTGAACTCAGTGCCTCTCCCTGAGCACTTTGTGCTCAAGGCTAGTGGCCTGTCACCTGAGCCACAGCGTCATTTCTAGCTCTCTGTGTGTGTGTGTGTGTGTGTGTGTGTGTGTGTGTGTGTGTGTGTGTGTGTGGTTTATTGGAGATAAGAGTCTCACAGGGACTTTTCTTCCCTGGCTGGCTTCAAAGCACGATCCTCAGATCTCAGCCTCCTGAGTAGTTAGGATGACAGGTGTGAGCTATTGGCACCCGGCCCCAGCCTATTTTTAAATTCATAGTCCATGGATCCAGTGAGTGCTTGCCTAGCATGTAGGAAGCTCTGTATTACAACACAAGTACCAACCAAGGGAGAAGTTGTGTGGGGGGGGGGGGTGAGGGAAGTGGAAGAGGAGGGAAGGAGAGGGAGAGAGGATGGAGAAGGTACCCGGCCACTCCTGTAATCCTAGCTATTCAAGAGGCTGGGATTCAGAGTCAGCCCAGGGCAGGAAAATCCAGGAGAATTATCTCCAGTGAACCAGCAAAAAGCCAGAAGTAGAGCTGTGGCTCAAGTGATAGAGTGTCCCCTTGAGCAAAAAAAAAAAAAAAAATAGCTCAGGGACAGTGGCGCCCATGCCTTGAATTCAAGCCTGAATACTGGCACAGAAAGAAAGGGAGACGGGCCAGGTGCCAGTGGCTCACGCCTGCCATCCTAGCTACTCAGGAGCCTGAGATTTGAGGACTGAGGTTCAAAGCCAGCCCAGGCAGCAAAGTCCTTGAGACTCTTATCTCCAATAAACCAACTAGAAAACCGGAAGTGGCGCTGTGGTTGAGGTGGTAGAGCGCTCGCCTTGAGCTGAAGAGCTGAGGGACAGCGCCCAGGCCCAGAGTTCAAGCCCCACGACTGACAAAAAGAGGGGTGGGGGGAATGGAGCAGGGGTTAGAGTGAAGACCTGGGCAGGCTGGGCGCTGTTGGCTTGTGCTGAGGGTCCAGAGATCGAGCCCCAGGACTAGCAAAGAAAAAAACTTCACAAAGATATGGACGGAGCAGAGCACAGGGTAGGGAAGGGGGGGGCGGGGGGCGCCCTCTAGTGTGGGCTCTGTGTTCCAGCACCAGCAGCAGGTGTTGCAGGCGGTGGAGAGGGCCAAGCAGGTGACCGTGGGCGAGCTGAACAGCCTCATTGGGGTGAGTGTCCTGGCACCCCACAAGCGCTAAACGGCGTGGTGGGCGGTCCAGCAGCCTGGGCTCTGGCGACCCTGCAGACCCCTCCATGGCGCAGACCCTCCGCTCACGCTGATGCTGAGCAATCCGTGTGCCAGCCTGGGGTGCCGGTGGGTGCCTGGCCTGCTCGCCCTGGCCCATCCTTTCTCCCCTCTAGCAGCAGCAGTTCCAGCCCTTATCCCATCATGCCCCGCCGGTGCCCCTCACCCCGCGGCCGGCCGGGCTGGTGGGGGGCAGCGCCACTGGGCTGCTCGCTCTGTCGGGAGCGCTGGCTGCACAGGCCCAGCTAGCAGCCGCTGCCAAAGAGGACCGCGCAGGGGTGGAGGCCGAGGGATCTGGGGGTGAGTGGGGTGACCCGGGGGGGGCTTTGGTAGAGGGCTGGGGGACACTGGCAGTGGCTGTGTGGGGGCTGTACTTAATCCCTAGTGCTGTGTGTCCTTAGGGAGATTGCTAGCCTTCTCTGGGCATGAATGGATTCAGTGCACTACTTGCAGGGATGGATATAGGAGATTCTTTGTTTGTTTTGTTGGTCGTGGGACTTGAACTCAGGGCCTGGCACCGTCCCTCAGCTCTTCAGCTCAAGGCTAGCGCTCTACCACTTGAGCCACAGTGCCACTTCCGGCTTTTATGGCTTATGTGGTGCTGAGGAATTGAACCCAGGGCCTCAGGCATGCAAGGCAAGCGCTCTACCACTGAGCCACCTTCCTAGCCCACCCCCTTGTTTGTTTGCTTATTTATTTATTTATGTATCTATTTATTTTTGGTGCCTGTCCAGGGGCTTGAACTCAAGGTCCAAGCACTGATGATGAACTTTTTTTTCTGCTCAATGCTGGCATTCTAACCACTTAAGCCACAGCTCCACTTCTGGTTTATTTTTTTGGTGGTTCATTGGAGATAGGAGTCATGCATTTTTCCTTCTCTGGGCTGGCTTCGAACTGTGATCCTCAGATCTCAGCCTCCCGAGTGGCTGGGATGACAGGCGTGAGCCACTGGGGGTGTCTGGACTTGGATAAGAGAGATTCTCAGCTGGGAAGGAGGTTTTATGAACTGGGTTGTACTTTGTACTCCACATTTATGGAGCATGAAGCCTTCATATTCTCTCTCTTTCTCTCTCTCTCTCTCGTCTGTTTCTCTGCCTCCTACCATCCTCCAGTGGAGAGAGCTGCAAGCAGGGTAAGTTGAGGCCTAGCAGCCAAAGCTGCTGCTTGTCCTGAGTCTGGGGGTACAGTGCGGGGAGAGCCCTGGGGTCTAGAGAGACTGCAGTTCTGACTTTCACACTGGGAGTCCAGGAGGCTTTTGGTGAGCGAGATGCCCAAGGCGTTGGAGTTTGCTTTACTCAGTCTCGGCTGGGAAGGTGGCTCAGTGGTAGAGCGCTTGCCTTGCATGCATGAGGCCATGGGTTCCATTCCTCAGCACCACATAAAGAGAAAAAGCCAGAAGTGGTGCTGTGGCTCAAGTGACAGAGCGCTAGCCTTGAGCAAAAGCAGCTCAGGGACAGTGCCCAGCCATGAGTTCAAGCCCCAGGACTCCGGGGGCGGTTGTGGGGGGAAGAATTCCACCTGTCATGCTAGTGACTCAGGGCTGAGCTCTGAGGATCGCAGTCAGAGCCGGCCTGGTCTGGAGTACGGTTTGGGAGCCGGGGCGCTGACCTTTCACCCGCACCTGTCCTGTCTCCCTGCAGAGCGCGTCCCCCTCGCCCCCTGAGAGCCTGGTGGAAGAGGAGCGACCCGGCGGCCCCGGGGGCCCTGGCAAGCAGAGGCCCGAGGACAAGGAGCTGTCTGGACCTTATGTGAGTCAGGGCCAGGCCCGGCCCGAGCCTTCCGTAGCTCGGGGCTGCCCGGACCCTCGAGAACCTTGCCTCTGTCCCCTGGCTCGCGCAGCACTGGCCAATCAGAAGAGACTCTGCTTGCAGGCTGGAGTCTGTAACGGCTCTGATCCCCCCAGGAGCCCCTCCACTGTGCAACCATTGGACCTCCCTCCTCCCTCCTCCCTCCCTCCCTGCCTCCCTCCCTCCCTCCCTCCATCTCTCCCTCCCTCCCTGCCTCCCTCCTGCCTCCATCTCTCCCTCCTTCCTTCCTTCCTTCCTTCCTTCCTTCCTTCCTTCCTTCCTTCCTTCCTTCCTTCCTTCCTTCCTTCCTTCCTTCCTTCCTTCCCTCCCTCCCTCCCTTCCTTCCTTCCTTCCTCCCTCGTCCTGGGGCTTTTACTCAGGACTCCGGTCTCTGTCTCCCACCCCTCTCCCAAAACAGAGGGGTACCCTGGGGCTGGGAAGGGGTGTGCAGAGGCGGGAGGCAGGGCGGCACCGCAGCGGCTCCCCGCCCCATGTTTCTCCCAGGAAAGCGATGAGGACAAAAGCGACTACAACCTGGTGGTGGACGAGGTAGGCGCGCGCACCGCTCCCAGCACAGGGCATGCGGGTGGGGCTGGGGAGGGGAGCCCAGACCCCCTAGCGTGGGGGCCAGGAAAAGTGGGGGTCGCCAGGCTGATTTCTCTTAGGGCACGGGAGGGGAAACTGAGGCCTTACCCTTACACAGCTGTCGTCAGACTTTTCAAGCCCGGATCTGAGCCACTGGGAGGTTTATTCCAGGTCCCCAAGGCCATCCAGGGTGCTCGGCTGGAGGGTGACGTGGGAAAACACACAGACCGATTCCTTCCAACCACCCCCCTCCTCGAACCCAGGACCAGCCCTCAGAGCCCCCCAGCCCGGCCACCACCCCATGTGGGAAGGCGCCCATCTGTGTCCCCGCACGGCGGGACCTGGTGGACAGTCCAGCCTCCCTGGCCTCTAGCCTTGGCTCACCGCTCCCTAGAGGCAAAGAGATTGGCCTGGTAAGGAAGGGTGTGGGGGGGGAGCCTTGAAACTCATTTTACAAACCATCCTGCAGGATGGGAAGGGGGGCGGCTGGAAACGGACACAGGACAATGAGAATTCAGCTTGGCTGGAGCAGTGTACTTTTTTCTGTCCTCCTGATTCTTCGGCCCCTTGGTTTTTTTCCTCTGTGGAAAGTCAGTAAATATTAAAAAGGTAACTTTGTCACAAAGCTTAGAAAATACAGAGGAGGCTGGCTGGCTGCCCTACATGGAGACCGAAGAACTCTTGAAATAAATAAGAAATAAACACAGGGAAGGAAAGAGAGCGAAAACCCCGGGGACGGAAGGGAAAGCGGGGCTGGACCCCAGAGACCCTGATCATGTAAAAAGTACCCACAATGCAGCTGCACTGGGGACCTCTCTCCCGCCCCCCCCCCCCCCACTGCCCCGCCCCTGCCTGGCACTTACCAGCGGAGACCATCAGTTTCCAGGCTCCTCTTCTCCCTCCCTCCCTCCCTCCCTTCCTCCCCAGCTCCGTTGCCATGGTAACCGCCAGAGGTTAGAGCTCAGACTCTAGTGGGGTTTTTGTTGTTGTTGTTGTTTTAAATTTTAGAGGGCTTTGTTTATTTATTTTGTTGCCCATCCTGGGGCTTGAACTCAAGGCCTGGGCGCTGTCCCTGGCTTCTTTTGTTCAAGGCGAGCGCTCTTCCACTTTGAGCCACACTTCCGGTTTTCTAGTGGTTCACTGGAGATAAGAGTTTCACGGACTTTCCCGCCCAGGCTGGCTTTGAACCGCGATCCTCAGATGTCAGCCTCCTGAGTAGCTAGGATGACAGGCGTGAGCCACCGGCGCCCATCTAGTGCCTTCTCTTAAAAGCTTTTCTTCCTCCCCTCTGGGGATATGCTGGGTGGAGGTGCGCAGGGCAGCTTTGTTCCGAAGCACGCAGAGGTCTCCCCGACCCTCCTGGGGGTGCCTTCCAGCCCCTTTTGGGCATATGACTCTGCAAAGGTGGTGGCACCCAGAGAAAAACGTGGGAAGTGGGGGGAATTGGACTCAGGGCCTAAGTGTTATCGCTTAGCTTTGTTCCCCCTCGAGGTTGGAACGCTACCACTTGAGCCACGCCTCCAGTCCAGCATCTTGCTGGTTAGAGATAAGACTCTCACCAAGGACTTTCTGTGCCTTGGCTGGTTTTTCAGGAAACTATCTGGTTTCTGAGCAGCTCCCTGGGCTGCTGGGCGCCCCCCATGCTGGGGTTCAGCCTGGCCCTGGCCCCCGCACCCCCCCACCCCCGGTGCCAGGGTTCAGCCTGGCGGTCAGCCCTGGACCCCCCCCACCCCCATGCTGGGGTTCAGCCTGGCCCTGGCTCCCGCACCCCCCCCACCCCCGGTGCCAGGGTTCAGCCTGGCGGTCAGCCCTGGACTCTCTCCTCCGCAGAGTGACCTTCCCACGGGGACCTCCGCCTGCAAGTCCTCTGACTCCTCCCCACCCCAGGACGCTTCCACGCCCGGGCCCAGCTCGGCCAGCCACCTCTGCCAGCTGGCCGCCAAGCCTGCGCCGTCCACGGACAGCATCAGTGAGCCCCCGTCCATCCCAGGGACCCTCTTCCTTCCGGCTTGCAGAAAATGGTGGAGAAACTTGAGGCCCAGATAGATGGAGTGACTCCCTCTACCTAGTACCCAGAAAAGAAACAGTCATACTTGGCCATTGGCTAGCTATGCCACCTTGGGCTGGTGACCCAACCTCTCTGAGCTTCACTTTCCTCCCTGCAAATCTGAGTGAGGGGGTGTGGGGGCAGGGCTCTGTGACCCCTGAAACAAGTTGGCTTCAGGACATGTCCTCTACCAAGTGGTGGAGGAAATGACTAGACCTCATTATCTGCGCCCCCCCCCCATAGGATCAGGGCTAGAGGAGGAGAGACTCAACACTAGGGTGTGGGTTTTGAAGGATGTGTAGGAGTTCACCAATTGAAGGCAAGGAAAGGCATGTCAGTCACAGGAATGGAATGTGTGGAGCTCTGGAGTTGTCCCTGGGTGTGCTGAGGTAGAGCCGCAGCATAGAAACTGTGGGCAGCGGGATCTGGGTACAGAAGGTCTGAGCCCTGTCTTGTCCCCTGTTGCTCAGCCCTGCGGAGCCCCCTGACTCTGTCCAGCCCCTTTACCACGTCCTTCAGCCTGGGCTCCCACAGCACCCTCAATGGGGACCTCTCCATGCCCAGCTCCTATGTCAGCCTCCACCTGTCCCCCCAAGTCAGCAGCTCGGTGGTCTATGGACGGTCTCCCATGGTGAGTGTTCAGGGTGAGGGGGCCCCAGCAGGAGGCTAGGGGTGTGTTTGGGGAAGTAAACCAGGAGGAGGGGGAATGGGGAAGTTTGCTTCACAATGCAGGGAGGGAAGACAATCTGATGGTCTCAGCACCCCCCACCCCCCAGCGGGGTCGGGTGTGGTGTTGCATGCCTGTAATCCCAGCACTGGGGAGGCTGAGGCAGGAGGATCTCAAGTGTCAGGCCAGTCTGGGCGCTGGTGGCTCACCCCTGTCATCCTAGCTTCTCAGGAGGCTGAGATCTGAGGATCGTGGTTCAAAGCCAGCCTGGGCAGGAAAGTCCCTGTGAGACTCTTATCTCCAATAAACCACCAGAAAACCGGAAGTGGTGCTGTGGCTCAAGTGGTAGAGCGCTCGCCTTGAGCTGAAGAGCTGAGGGACAGCGCCCAGGCCCAGAGTTCAAGCCCCATGACCACCACCACCAACAACAACAAAAAGCAAAAGGCCTAGTCCCTGGGAAGTTATTTCCAAAAAGCAGGAGTGGGAGGCTGGATTTGTTCTGGGGGCTTTGCAAACCCCTGGTCTGTAGCAAGTCTGGAACTCTAGACTCGCTGTTAGATCCTCGGGGCTCCCTGCAGTGCAAACCTCTGCTCCTGTCTCTGCTTCCTGACACAGATCCGGTCTTCCGATAAATGTGTGTGTGTGGGGGGGGGGGTTAGGACCAGTGAGCCTGGGAGGAGGCGGGAGGGAACAGCACCCAGGTGGCTGGGAGAGAACTTTTTTTGTCCTTTTCGGCAGATGGTATTTGAGTCGCACCCACATCTCCGGGGGTCGTCCATCTCCTCCTCTCTGCCCAGCATCCCTGGTGGAAAGCCGTGAGTACTAGGGAGGGTCTCCCCACACTGGGACCCAGCTGTCCTCCCACCCTCCTGAGGGATTGGTGTGGGTGGACTTGGGGGTTTCCTAGTTCCTGACCCTTCCTGAAAGTCCCTTCTATGGGGTAATGGGGGTTCTCTGATGAGTTTCAGGGGGAAAACAGCAAATGCAGGCTAGTAGTTTTATGGGGAGCATGTGTGTGTAGTGGGGGGGTAGATACTGCCCCTAGGAGACAGCTGGCCATATCAGGTGGCTGTCAGGACTGAGGGGCTCCTGGCGCGAGGTGGGGAGATGACCCTAGAAAACAACCTAGTGGCAAATATCACTACAACTTTCTGCAGTCTGAGTATTTGTTGTTGGTGGTGGTCGTGGGGCCTGAACTCAGGGCCTAGGCGCTGTCCCTGAGCTCTTCTGCTCAAGGCTGGTGCTCTACCACTTGAGCCACAGCGCCACTTCTGGTGCTTCATTGGAGATAAGAGTTTCGTGGATTTTCCTGTACTAGCTGGCTCCAACCACCATCCTCAGATCTCAGCTTGCTGAGTAAGTAGGATTACAGGGTGTGAGCCACCTGCACCTGGCGCCTGAGAATATTCTAGACTCAGCATGGTCCTCTCAGGTTGCCTGCAAGCGTGTGTGGTTTCTGAGCACTCACAGTGCGGCCCCAGTAGCTCAGCTGACCTTTTAGCTATTCACGGTCGGGTTAGGTACGGGATGCTAATGGCTCACAAAATCCTAGCTGGCTCAGGAGGCTGAGATCTGAAGACGACGGTTCGAAGCCATCCCAGGCAGAAAAGTCGGGTGACATTCTTATCTCCCACGAAGCACAAAAAGGCAGAGGTGGAGCTGTGGCTCGGAGTGGTAGCGCGCCAGCCCTGAATGAGACAGCTAAGGACAGCGCCCAGTCCTAGTCCTAGCGCTGGCACCAAAAGAGACAGAAAACAGTTGGGCTATTTAAGTGGCCACGGGGCTGCCGTCGCCGGCGGTGCCCGGCCCGGCGCCCGGCCCCGGGGCTCGCTCGCCGGTGATCAGAGGCGCCCTCGGGCGGGAGGAGGGCGGGGGGCGCGCGCCGCGGCCTCCCGGGTCAGGCCCCCCACTTTGCAGGGCCTACTCCTTCCACGTGTCCGCCGACGGCCAGATGCAGCCGGTGCCCTTCCCCTCGGACGCGCTGGTGGGCACGGGCATCCCGCGGCACGCGCGCCAGCTGCACACGCTGGCGCACGGCGAGGTGGTCTGCGCCGTCACCATCAGCGGCTCCACGCAGCACGTGTACACGGGCGGCAAGGGCTGCGTGAAGGTGTGGGACGTGGGCCAGCCCGGCACCAAGACGCCCGTGGCCCAGCTGGACTGCCTGGTGAGGGCGGGGCTTAGTCCCGGGAGGGGCGGGGCGCACGCCAGGCCTGGAGCCAGTCAGGAAAGAGTTACAAGGTGGCAGGGGCGGGGCTTAGGATGCTAATATAGGCGAGGCTTCCGTGTAAGCCAATTGGTGCCTGTAGCCCTCTCGGGGGTGGGGCCTAATGGTCTTTCAGCCCAAAGTGGGTGGGGTCACCGCAAAACGGGTAGAAGCGGTAGTCAACCAAGGCGGGATTTGCAGGTTGTAGGCCGAGGGGGGCGGGACTTTCAGGCTGATGGGTGGGGCTTGTGAACGGATGGACAGACTTGCAGGCTAATGGGCAGGGCTTGAAGGTCGGTGGGGCGGGACTATATGCCCATGGGGCGGGACTTGCAGGCCAGTGGGTGGGGTTGAAGGCTGATGGGCCAATGACATGAGGGTGTTGCAGGTCATAGGGCGGGGGCAACAGTTTCCAGGGCCCCCTGGGGATGAGGCATCCGAGCATCCGCGGGGCTGGACTTGCAGGCCGATGGGTGGGGTTTGCAGGCCGATGGGTGGGGTTTGCAGGCCGATGGGTGGGGTTTGCAGGCCGATGGGTGGGGTTTGCGGGCCCACGGGTGGGGTTTGCGGCCGATGGGTGGGGTTTGCAGGCCGATGGGTGGGGTTTGCAGGCCGATGGGTGGGGTTTGCAGGGCCCACGGGTGGGGTTTGTGGGCCGATGGGTGGGGTTTGCAGGCCCACGGGTGGGGTTTGTGGGCCGATGGGTGGGGTTTGCAGGCCCACGGGGTGGGGTTTGCAGGCCGATGGGTGGGGTTTGCAGGCCCACGGGGTGGGGTTTGCGGCCCACGGGGTGGGGTTTGCAGGCCCACGGGGTGGGGTTTGCAGGGCCAAGCCCTGGGGCGGTGCTGGATCGAGGCTGGGTGGATGGCACCCCGCAGGCGGCCTCCCGGCCCCGGGGGCCGGCCCAGCCCTGCCCTTGCTTCTGTCCTCGGCCGGCTGCCGGCTGCAGAACCGGGACAACTACATTCGCTCCTGCAAGCTGCTGCCCGACGGCCGCAGCCTGATCGTGGGCGGAGAGGCCAGCACCTTGTCCATCTGGGACCTGGCGGCGCCCACGCCGCGCATCAAGGCCGAGCTGACCTCCTCGGCCCCGGCCTGCTACGCCCTGGCCGTCAGCCCCGACGCCAAGGTCTGCTTCTCCTGCTGCAGCGACGGCAACATCGTGGTGTGGGACCTGCAGAACCAGACCATGGTCAGGTGGGTGGCGTGGCCCGGCCCAGGGCGGACGGGGACCCCGGGGGTGGACACCGGGCCCCTTCTCCCCTTCTCCCTTCCCCAGGCAGTTCCAGGGCCACACCGACGGGGCCAGCTGCATCGACATCTCTGACTACGGCACCCGGCTGTGGACGGGAGGCCTGGACAGCACCGTGCGCTGCTGGGACCTGCGGGAGGGCCGCCAGCTCCAGCAGCACAACTTCAGTCCCAGGTGGGGCCGCGGGGCAGGGGCGGGGGGGGGGGGGGGGGGGGGGGGGAGGGCGGGGGGGGTGGAGGGGGCGGGGGAAAGGGCAGGGGCGAGGGGCAGGGGGGCAGGGGGCAGGGGGGCGGGGGGCAGGGGGCAGGGGCGCGGGGGGTGGGGGGGTAGGGGCGGGGGGCAGGGGTACAGGGGCAGGGGCCAGGAGCCAGGGGGCAGGGGTGGGGGGGGGCAGGAGGCAGGGGCTGGGGGGGCAGGGGTAGGGGGCAGGGGCCGGGAGCCAGGGGGCAGGGGCCGAGGGCAGGGGCAGGGGCAGGGGGTGCCCCCCAGATGCAGGAGTCCAGCGACGATGCCAAAGGAAGGCCAAGGCTAGATCTTCAGGTTTTATACATTGGGTTTGTCACCTCTTGGACCTGCCTGCTGTTCAGGGTTTCTATAGTTGGTCTGTCTGTCTGCCTGCCTGCCTGCTTGTCTGTCTGTCTCTCACACACACACACACACACACACACACACACACACACACACACACACACACACACACACACACACACACACACACACAGTTGCCCCAGGGTACCTTGAGATTTCTGCTCCTAGTGATCTTCAGACAAAGGCACTTCCTGTGTGTCCTCCTTTCTTTTTTCCAATTGACAAAACTCCTACTCATCTTTTTTCTTTTTTTTTTTTGGTTCCGGTCGTGGGGCTTGAACTCTGGGTCTGGGCGCTGTCCCTCAGCTCTTCAGCTCAGGCTAGCACACTACCACTTGAGCCACAGCGCCACTTCCGGCTTTTCTTTTTGCTTATGTGGTGCTGAGGAATTGAACCCAGGGCCTCAGGCATGCAAGGCAAGCGCTCTACCACTGAGCCACCTTCCCAGCCCTCCTACTCATCCTTAAAGGCCTATCTGTGGTTTGCCCTTCCTCCTGAAAACCTGAGGGCCAACCAGACTCTGTGTCATCTCTCTGCTCTTACTTTGGCTTCAAGATTTCTTTGATAGGGAAATAGGGGTGCAGGTGGACATACCCGTCCATCCCTTGTTCCTCAAGTTAACTGGTTTGCAAGTTCCACTGGCTGGTCCCACTTTTTTTGTCAGTCGTGGGGCTTGAACTCTGGGCCTGGGCACTGTCCCTGCGCTCTTCAGCTCAAGGCTAGCGCTCTACCACTTGAGCCACAGCGCCACTTCCGGTTTTCTAGCAGTTTATTGGAGATAAGAGTTTCAAGGACTTTCCTGCCCGGGCAGGCTTTGAACTGAAGATCCTCAGATCTCAGCCCCTGTGTAGCTAGGATTACAGTCATGAGCCACCAGCGCCCGGCTATGGGTCCCACTTTGTGTGGGAACATTTCCTAGTGGTGCACGCTTTAGTTTAGTTGTTTTTTTCTTTTTCTTTTTTCTTACCAGTCCTGGCGCTTAAACTCAGGGGCTGGGCACAGTCCCTGAGCTTCTTTTGCTCAAGGCTAGCACTCTACCACGTGAGCCACAGTATCACTTTTGATTTTTTCTGTGTATGTGGTACTGAGGAATCGAACCCAGGACTTCATGCATGCTAGGCAAGCACTCTACCACTGAGCCACATTCCCAGCTTATACACTTCGGTTCTTAAGTAGTTCAGAGCTTCACCCTTGCTCAGCTTGTTTGGCTGGACTGGTGCTATACCCCTTGAACCATGCCTCCTTCCTGCTTGTTGGTTATTGGAGATGGAATCTCATGGACTTTTCTGTTCAAGCTGGCTTCAAATATCTAGTCCTCCAGCTCTCAGCTTCCTGAGTAGCTGGGATTATGGGCACCATTACCAGGCAGGAAGATGCATAAAGCCCTTCACACTTCTCAACTATAAATGTATTTATTTATTTGGTGTGTGGGCCCATCCTGGGGCTTGAACTCAGGGCCTGGATGCTGTCCCTGAGCTTTTGCTCAAGGCCAATGATCTACTACTTGAGGCACAGCGCCACTTCCAGGTTTTTTCAGTGGTTTGGTGGCATCTCACAGACTTTCCCACCATGATCCTCAGATCTCAGCCTTCTGAGTAGCTGGGATTTCAGGCGTGAGCCACCGGTGCCCGGCTCTGCAGTACATTCTTGGCTTCCACTGGAGCCTTGTCTGTCAGTGAGACTTGGCGAGGTTGGCACGGGGCAGAGCGTCAGTCCTCAGGGTGCCTAGTGCGAGGGCACAGCGCAGAACGACGAGGAGAACACTTTGTGCTTTCCAATCCAAACAAACCCGGAGCTCTGGCAAGGCTCCAAGCTGGGTCTCCGAAGTTCTGGCTCCCAGACCTCTTTCATGGTCTCCCCGTGACCTTGAGCGTGCACAGTGACCTTGAGCCCAGGCTTCCTCAGCCTCTACCATCTGCTCAAGGGGGAGGGGGGGGCGACCATGGCCCTCCCCCCCACTTCCTCTCCTCCCTCCCTGCTTCCCCCCTTGTCCCCCCACCCCCATCCACAGCCCTGTGCACTCACAGTAGAAAATGGATGTGCGGCCCCGGGGTTCTGTGTAATTCTGATTAATATTAATGACTCGACACGCACTGGGCCCGCTGTGCACCCGGCCTGGGCCAGCTGCCTGTCTCCTGACTCCGCGGGGGCCTGCGGGGAAGAATGGGGGATGCTACTGATGTGTTGTTCCTGAGGATCTCCCCTCCAGCTCCCCCCAAAGAGAGTCTGGATTCACCACTGCCCTCTCTTCCCTTTAGATCTTCTCCCTCGGCCACTGTCCCAACCAGGACTGGCTGGCTGTGGGCATGGAGAGCAGCAACGTGGAGGTGCTGCACGTGCGTAAGCCCGAGAAGTACCAGCTACACCTGCACGACAGCTGCGTGCTCTCGCTCAAATTCGCCTCCTGTGGTACGGTGCCTGCGCTGCCCTGGGGCTCCCTACACCTCCTCCGTCATTCCCGGTTGTTTCTGGGCCAGGCGGGGCTGTCTTCCTCCTCCCCACCTTCTCCCCTCCCCCCCCCCCAAAAAAAGTGAAGTTTGGTGACTATCAGGTGGTTTGTGAGCATAAGTATATCAAAAGCATATAATCTGCTGGGCACTGGTGGCTCACACCTGTAATCCCAGCTACTCAGGAGGCTGAGATCTGAGGATCATGGTATGAAGCCAGCCTGGGCAGGAAAGTCCAGTTATCTCCAATAAACCACCAGAAAACCAGAACTGGAGCTGTGGTTCAATGTGGTAGAGTGCCAGCTTGGAGCAGAAAAGCTCAGGGACAGTGTCCAGGCTCTGAGTTCAAGCCCCATGGCCGAAAAAAATAATAAAATAGACCAGCTAACATTTCAGATATTACCTGGATTACACTAAAAAGCCAATACTTAATGAAGTTGGGCACCAGTGGCTCATGCCTGTAAATCCCAGCTACCCAGGAGGCTGAGATCTGAGGATCATGGCTTGAAGCCAGTTCAGCCAACGAAAGGTGTGTGAGACTCTTCCTCTCCAATTAACTGAGGAAGACAAAACAAAAACCCAGAAATGGAGCTGTGGCTCAAGTGGTAGAGTGCTAGCTTGAAGCAAAAACAAACAAAAACTCGGACAGTGCCCAGGCTACAACTTGAAGCCCCAGGACTGACCCAAAACATAAAAAATGAACAAAAAAAAAAAAGAAAATTGAGGCTTGTAGTAACTGAGTTGGGCAGCCTGCCCGTGGCTCAGCCAGCGGTCCCCTAGGATGTTCACTAGACCATGTGCACACAAAGGAAGACACTGAGCCCCAGGCCCGGGCCGCAGGCCACCCTGTATCTCACGCCTCTGTTCTCGGCCCTCCCCAAACAGGGCGCTGGTTCGTGAGCACGGGCAAGGACAACCTGCTGAACGCCTGGAGGACACCCTACGGAGCCAGCATCTTTCAGGTACATCTGAAGGGGGACGGGGCAAGAGAGCACCCGCCCGTGTTTGAACCCCCTCCGAGAGTCCCACTTCCTCCCTCTGGATCCACCTCTTCTAGGCATTTCCTCTCACCGCGTCTGCTTCTCGCTCTGGGCATGATGGCCTCCGTGTAGTTTGGTCAAAGCTTGCTTTTCATGGCTGAGTAATACTCCAGTGTGAGTGGAGCGTGCTGGGTGTCTACCTGTTCGTGTCCATGTCCACTTGTTAGCTACTGTGCATCCTGCTGCTCTGGATGTCTGAGGGCAGGTCTCCTGTGAGCGGATTTTCATGCTTTTCCAGAGACCTTTTGGACGGTGGGTTCTGGTAAACCTGTTGGACCCGTCAAGCACAGAGAGCCTGAGCCTGTAATTCTAGCTCATCAGGAGGCTGAGATCTGAGGGTCACCGTTAGAGGCCAGTCCAGGCAATGAAACTGTGCAGCTGTTATTTTCAATGGATAACCAAAAAGCTGGAAATGGAGGTAGAGCTCCAGTGGTAGAGCACCAGCCTTGAGCAGAAAAGCCAAGTTGGATCATGAAACCCTGAGTTCAAGCCATAGTACCAGTGCATGCATGTGTACACATACACACACACACGCACACATGCACACGCCATTGTTTGATACATACTAAACGTACTTACCCTGTCTTACACACAGCACACACATTACCTGAGGAAAATCATTTCTCGCAACCTGTTTTACCCTAAAGTGCTGCGGGCCTCCTCTAGTGTTCTAGTAGACAAGGAAAGCATTTGTACTTCTGGCTCCTTTTGTGAACTGGTTGGAGGTGTCTCATGGACTTTCCTGCCCAGGCTGGCTGTGAGCCGTGATCCTCAGATCTCAGCCTCCTGTGTAGCCGGGATGACAGGCGTGAGCCCCCAGCGCCCGGCCTCACACTGTCTTTTGGTCAAACCACTGTAAGTGGCGCTGCTGTAAATCAAGACGTCCCAGGAGTGTGTGGCGTTTCCAGCGCACCATGGCGATGGTCCTCTCCTCACCTCCCCTCTTCCTGTGTCTTCTCCCCACCCCACCCCCTCCCGGCTGGCAGTCCAAGGAGTCATCCTCCGTCCTGAGCTGTGACATCTCCAAAAACAACAAATACATCGTGACGGGCTCCGGGGACAAGAAAGCCACCGTGTATGAGGTGGTGTACTGAGACCACCTTCCCCTGCGCCCAGTCCGGCTCCCTGGGGTGACCGGGGTGGGGCCTCCCTGCGTCCCTGCGGAGGTGGGGCGTGGCTCAGGGGAATAAATGTTCTTCTCACACCTGCCTCTCTGTCTCGGGGTGGGGAATGGGCTGTGTGGTTTCCCTCCTTCGTCACTGCCAGAGGACCCAGCTACATCCTAGTCCTGCCAGAACTTCTGCAGGGCTGGGCCCCAGGGGCTCACGCCTGTCATCCTAGCCACCCAGGAGGCTGAGATCTGAGGATCGCGGTTCAAGGCCAGCCCGGACAAGAAAGGCCCTGAGACTGTTCTCTTCAATGAACCACCAGAAGACCAGAAGTGGCGCTGTGGCTCAAAGTGGTAGTGCGCTGGCCTTGAGCGGAAGAGCTCAGGGACCGCGCCAGGCCCTGAGAGCAAGCCCCACAAAAACACCCAAAGTTTCTGCGTGAGACAAGGTCTGTCCATCTTGGTAAAGGCCCCCCCCCCCCGCCCCCCAGATGCCTCTGTCCCCACTTCCTGCACCCTGGGGCTGGTGATAAACTTACAAAGGGCAAAAGTGTATGTGGACCTGGGGATTTGAGGTTCCCGTCTGTGCTGGCTGGTCTCATGACCTCAGATCTGGAGGTGACACAGCCAGAACCCACTCTCCTGGCCAGAGGGTAAAGAGCCAGGGGCTGAGGTCCCACGAGCCCCTGCAGGAGGACACGCCTCCAATGACTCCCCCCCCCCCCCCCCCCCCCCCCGCCTTTATCTCCCTTCCATGTACTAACCAGGCCGACCCTGCTTAGCTTCCGAGATCAGACGAGATCGGGCACGTTCAGGGTGGTATGACCGTAGACCCCACCTCCCTTTATCACCGCCGCCAATCCTCGCCCCCATCATGACTCTTTTGGGGGATCACCTAAACCACATCCACACAGGAGCCCAGGGCCACACCTGGAGAGGGTCCAAGTGTCGGGAACTGGGGTGTCTTCCCGGCCTGCTCTACCCCGGTGGCTCCCCGGGCCCGGCCCACAGTCAAATGTCACTGTCCCCAACCCAAGGGCCACGGGCCACGCTGATAGGAATCATTCATTCCATTCATTCATTCATTGGTTCAGGGAGATCAAGGTCTGCGCGGGGGGAGGCAGTGGTCATTCTGCAGGCGGGGCAGGGGCTCAGCCCGCTGTAAGCTCCTATGGCTGCAGGGCTGGGTGGTTTCCTCCCTGCACGACACCCCTATTTTCACAGGATCTGCCCCCCCACTCAGGCCCCAGGAACCCCAGGCCTAAATTTGGCTGGAAAGCACAGGAAACCTGTGCCGCACCGCAGCTGTACAGCCCCCCTCAGAGCCGCACCCCACCTTCCCCTCGCCCCCTCAGAGGGGGGACAGATACCCACATGGCCTTTTCACATGCTTTATTACCAGTGACAAAGATCAGAGACTGTGGGACCCCCCCCCCAAACACTCCTCCTTCCCCTCCCCCACATCCTCCGGAGAGCAGGGAAGCCCAGCTGGAGCTGGGTGGGTGCCGGGGCGGGGCCCGGGCGCTCAGTAGGTGACCTGGTACACCGTGGCGTGCTGCTGGGAGCCGGTGACCACCAGACGGTTGCTGGAGGACACGGCGCAGCAGTTGATGCCGGAAGTCTCGGGGACCTGGGAGGGTGCGGCCGTCCCATGAGACGCGTGGGGGACACCCCAGGGAACACAGGTCCCCCACGGTCACTCATGTCCCCTCCCGCAGCCACCGTGGTACCTGGAAGACCTTGGCTCCCGTGGGCATGGCGTGGATGGTCACCATGTCGTCCATGCCGACGCTGGCCCACCACTGCCCTGGAACCAAGCGTGGGTCACAGCAGCAGCCCCGCCCCCCCTCCGCCCACACCAGCAAAGGCCCTGGGGCAGCCTGGCAGGGCTGGGCAGGGTCTGGGCTGCCTTGGGGGGAGATGAGGGGGAATCCTCGGGGGAAATTCTGCCTGGTCACTTACCATACGGGGAGAATGTCACCCCGAGAATGAGTTCCCCCTTACTCCCCACCATGCATGCTGGGGTCTCGGCAGAGGGCTGCAGCCAGTGCTGGCCGTTGGCCAGGCCCAGAATCAGCCGGTCGTCCTGGGGGCTCTGGCACAGGCTCATGATCTGGGGGGCGAGGGGGGAGGAATGTGATCAGACCCTGAGAGGGGCAGAGGGGGACAGGGGCGCGGGGTCCAGCCCCAAGGCCTGCTGTCTGCCTGGGCACTTCCGGTTGCCATGGTCTGTGGAACACACACACAAGGTTTGCGGCTCCCGGGTTTACAGCGGGAGCACCTGAAGCTTCCGTGCCGGTACTGAGGCTTGAACTCGGGTCTTGGGAGCTGTCCCTGAGCCTTGTCACTGAATGCTTGCACTCTACCACTTGAGCCACAGCTCCATTTCCAGCTTTTTGCTGGTTACCTGGAGATAAGAGTCTCATTGAGCCGGGTGCTGGTGGCTCATACTTGTCACCCTAGCTACTCAGGAGGCTGAGATCTGAGGATCTGGGTTCAAAGCCTGCCCAGGCAGGAAAGTCCCTGTAAGACTCTTATCTCCAATGAACCACCAGAAAACCAAAAGCGATGCTGTGGTTCAAGTGGTAGAGTGCTCGCCTTGAGCTGAAGAGCTGAGGGACAGCGCCCAGGCCCAGAGTTCAAGCCCCATGACCAACAAAAACAAAAAGTCTCATGGAATTTCTTGCCCAGGTTGGCTTCAAATTGCAATCCTTAGCTCTCAGCTTCCCGAGTGGCTGGATTTACAGTCGTGAGCCACTAGCACTGGACTCCTTTCTTTTAAGAGGGTTGTGCTGTGCACACCAGGAAGTTGTAAAACTGGCTTTCCTCCTTCTCTGCCCAGCTTTGGCAGGACAGGCTGCCATGGCTTGGCTCATGTCCCTGTCCTTTGGGATGACTTGGGAGGACGCGGCCACCCCGAGCCCAGTCCGTCTCCATCACGCACCTGAGAGTTGAATGGGAATTTCCTTAACTCCTTAGACATCCGCAGGTCCCAGCAGCGCAGACACGCGTCCAGGCCCCCTGCCCACACCTTGTGGCTCTTCACAGCCAGGCTTCGGGCTCCATTGGGGGGGCAGGAGATGTCCCTGGAGGGGCGGCCGCGGGGAGTGGGGTGACAAGACGCCAAGCACATGCCCCAGACACCACTGCTCGCTGGCTCACTGCCTCGCAAGAGGGTCAGCCACATAACGGAAGGGCCCAGAAAGGGGACTTTGGAGGCCGAGCTGCCCCCATGCCCTCGACTCCATCCTCCCTGCGATCCTGAGCCTCAGTCTACCCACACTGCCAAGTGGGCCCACAGAAATCCCTCACCACCAAGTCATGCTGGCATCTTCCAGAAACATCTATGCGAGCATGTGCCACAAAACAAAACAGCACTCCTGGGAGTTCAAATCCCAGTACCACCAAAAAAAAGGGGGAGGGGCGGGGCGGGAGGAGGGGCGGGAGGAGGGGCGGGAGGAGGGACCCTGCCCCGCACCTGATCACGCTGTGAACCCGCAGGTCCCACACCCGGACGATCCCTTCACTGAAGCCGGCCAGGACCAAGTTTTCCTCCACCTTGGCGGCCAGGGACTGGCAGGAGAGGGCGGGGCAGGGCAGCTCGTTCTTCACGAACAGCGAGGACGCCGACAGGTCCCACAGCTTCACGCCGGCCAGGTGGCGGCCGCCCGCCAGCAGCGTGGTGTTGTCCGAGGCCAGCAGGCAGGTGCGCAGGTAGCCGCGGGCCGGGGACACCTGGGTGGGCGGGGCCGCGGGCCGGCTGAGCCCCGCCCCCGAGGGCTGGCCACGCCCAACTCCGCCCGCCGCCGGCCACGCCCTCTGCAACCAGCCCCACCCCTAGTACTAGCCCTGCTCAACCACTACTTATGCCTGGCCCCGCCCCCGGGCCCCGGCCCCGCCCCGGCGAGGTCGGCCCCGCCCCCGCGAGTCCGTGGCCCCGCCCCGGCCCCGCCCCCGCGAGGCCGGCCCCGCCCCTCACCTGTGGCCCGGGCCGCAGGTGGCTCTCCGGGAACCTGTCCTCCGCCACCTGGCCAGCCAGGCTCCACACCTTGACGCCGCCCTTGCTGCAGGTGAAGGCGTGGCGCGAGAAGCTGCTCACAGCCGCCGACAGCACCGGCTCCCCGTGGTTTAGCACCCGCACCTTCTCCACGCGGTGCGGGACCGCGAACCGCTTGGAGCGCCCGGGCTCTGCCGCCGTCCTGTCCCACGTGTCTTCGAAGTCCTCGGGGTCCCAGGTTCTCGGGAGGGGAGAGTTCGGAGATCACCCCCCTGCCGACCACGGGGTCCAGTCCTTCCAAACCCCGGGGGCTCTCAAGTCTTGCTCCACGCCCACGCTTCGCCTTGGGAGAGCAAACTCCTACTCGTCCTTCAAGGCCCTAACCATGATGCCCCTTCTTCCAGGAAGTCAAACCAACACTTCTGGTCCTACTTCCTTCCCCTTATGGACAACAGGAGAGTCAGCTACCCCTCCTCCCCCCAAATCACCTTCTCTCCGGGGCGGCAAGCTGCGGGATACTCACAGGGGCTTCAGAAATGGACCCGTGGCATCAGGCAGCTCCTGTGGGGTGAAAAGCGCTCAGAGGCCGGGGTCATGCTCTCCCCAGCCCAGCCCTCGCGGTGAGTGCTCACCTGGGACTCAGGGGGCTGGGGGCTGTCTTTTGGGGGACGCAGGATAGACTTGGTCACCATGGAAACCGGCTGGTGACTATAGAACTGTCCAGTTTGGAAGCGGACTCTCTTCCCCAGGGTCATCGTCTCCTCTTCCTCTTCCACCTCCACCTCCTCCTCTTCCTCTTCCGGTTCCTTTTCCCATTCACCCAGGTCACTGGGTTCCAGCACCTTGTTCCCCTGTGCCCAGGGCCGTGGAGCAGTCAGGGGACCCCTAGGGCCCCTCTGAGCCTGGGGACGGGTTAACCCCATGCAGCCTGCCTGAGATCCCCCCGGGTCAATGGGGGGGCAAGCTGCAGGTGCTGAGCACCCCAGGGACCAGGCAGGAAGAGGCCCCTCAGCCCACACTGGGTCACCCCAGCCCCCCCAGGCCCGCCGCCACTCACCCCAACCTGTGCGGTCACTGTGGCCACGGCCAAGGAGAGCATGGAGAAAAAAAGCAGGGGTTTGTGAGCTGCCCTCCCCTGCACCCCAACACTGCCTAAGCCAGCCCTCCTCCCCCTCCCGTCCCCTCTCCCCATGGGATACCCTCCGAGTGAGAGGCCCGGAGGAAAAGACGCCACAGCTCCTGCGTGAGCGCGTCGTGCCAGAACTGGGGTTTGGCGCCACGGGGCGGGGGCCGCTCGTCCCCCCGCAGGGCCTGGGGCAGCCGGCCGGAAGACTTGGGGTCCGCGTCTGGGGGATCCTGTGGGCTCCTGGCTGTGGCACACTGGGGGAGTTTGGGGCTCGCTAGCTCTTTTGCAGCCCAGCCCAGGTCCAGCTGGAAGTACAGGAGGGATGTGTGAGGTCCATGTGGGGGACCCCCTTCCCTGAGTGACCCCCCCACAGCCAGCAGGACCCCGAGACTCACCTCTGTGGTCTGCTTCTTCAGGAGTGAATTACACTTCTCCATCTGCTGCAAGAAACTGTTTACCTGGGGGGGGCGGGGGGGGGGGGGGGAGGGGGGGGCAGCCTGGATGAGTGACAGTCTGGAAGCCGCCCCACCTCCACCAGCAGCTGGGTTGTTGGGGTTCACACCTACCATCCCAACTAAACTGGAGGCCAATGATCTGGCAGGGGGCGGGGGGGGGTGGGGGGGGGGGGGGGGGGGGGACAGGAAACAAGACCAGTCCTGGGGCTTGAACTCAGGCCCTGGGCACTGTCATTTCTTTTGCTCAAGGATGGTGCTGTACCATTAGAGTCACAGCCCACTTCCAGCTTTCTGGTGGTTAATTGGAGCTTTTAAGAGTCTGGTGGAGCCGGGCGCCGGTGGCTCACGCCTGTCACCCTAGCTACTCAGGAGGCTGAGATCTGAGGATCACCGTTCAAAGCCAGCCCGGGCAGGAAAGGTCATAAGACTCTTCTCTCCAAGGAACCACCAGAAAACCGGAAGTGGCGCTGTGGCTCAAGTGGTAGAGCGCTCGCCTTGAGCTGAAGAGCTGAGGGACAGCGCCCAGGCCCAGAGTTCAAGCCCCACGACTGACAACAAAACACACAAGCCAGGCACCTCTTGTGGGGAGCCAGGGGTCTCACGGGAGGGCCCCCAGCCAGGCCCCTCCTTCCTCTGCCGACAGCCCTGCATGGCCCCCACCTGCCCCAAGGTCACAGCCCCAGGATGCCCCAGTCCTGAGGGATGGACTCCAGCCCCTCCTGGATCCCCATGCTTTGTGTTCCCAAGAGGAGGAAGGTCAGCCCCCTGTACCCCTACTTTCCCTCCCCACCTCCTGCCCCCCACTTACCTGATTGTGATGTTCTTGGATATTGTGCTGGACTTCCTTGAGCTGAAACCAAGGCACAGCTCATGCTGAGTGACCCTGAAAAAGCTGCTTTCCCTCTCTGGTCCTCTCAAATAGGACATGTCCACCACACTCACACTCATGCCAATTTAGGTCACCTCTGTTCTCTCCTCCTCCTCCTCCCAGATCTCCCAACACAGTGGCCTCCAGACATTGGCTCCATTCAGGGACGCTGGGTTCTACCTCACACATTTGCACAGGCTCCACCACCCGTCAATCTCCGCAGGACCTTAACCATTCCTCGGGAGCACCTCCCCCGGGAAAGTCACTTCCTGTGGGATCGCATGCCAGAGACCCCGGCTGTTGGCAGATCCTTGTCCCTTGCCTGTGCCCGGATCTCTCAGGTGGCCACAAACATGACCACTGACATTAAATCAAGTTAAAAACAATTCATGTCAGGCACCGGCGGCTCACGCCTGTCATCCTATCTACTCAGGAGGCTGAGATCTGAGGATCTTGGTTCAAAGCCAGCCCGGGCAGGAGAGACGGTGAGACTCTTATCTCCAATGAACCACCAGAAAACCAGAAGTGGTGCTGTGGCTCAAGTGATAGAGCGCTCACCTTGAGCAAAAGGAGCTCAGGGATAGAGCGAGGTCCCCAGCTCAAGCCCCAGGACCAACCAATAAACCCCACCAGCAGACTCGTATGAAGAAGCCAATGGGCGGAGGGGAAGGACCGGCGGCAGCACTGCCCCAGGACGCTGCTCACCAGGAGGTTGAGAATCCCCAGCTGCTTCATGAGGTGCTCCGGGAGGAGATCTAGAAGATGCTCCGGGAACCTGAGGGAAGAAAGGCTTGGAGACCCAGAAGCCCAGCCCTGAGCCGCTCCACCAGGAGGCCGCAAGTCCTTTGTTTTTGTGCAGGCCTCCTTCTGCAGCCCAGCCTGGCCCCAACTCCAAAGACAGCACTGGTGGCTCACGCCTGTCATCCCAGCTACTCAGGAGGCTGAGATCTGAGGATGGCAACTGGAAGCCAGCCTGGGGAATAAAACCACCCCCACAAAGCCAGAGGTGGAGCTGTGGCTCAAGTGGTAGAGCGCCAGCCTTGCTCAGGGACAGACACGCAGGCGGGCACTGCCACACTACCTAAGGTTCTGTAAGTGGGGGTGACCTCTGGACCTGGGGTCACGTGAGGCCCATGTCCTTCCCCCCAGCCACACCCCAACCTCATGAAGTGCTCCCCTCACATGAGAGGCATCAGATGCACGTGGAAGGGGAAAGCAACCTTTCCATCGATGTTAATTAAGGTGCGGGTGACTGGTTGCTTTGCCTTGGGGACTGGGCTTGGTTGTTTTTTGGGGGGGAAGGGGTTCAGAGTCCCAGGGGAGTTGATGGAGCCAATTCAGGCCCAGACACGCCTTCACCTGTGGGCATCCTTACCCGTGGAAGCCGGACTTGAGCTGGACCTGGGTGAGGGGGAAGGGAGGAGGCTGAAACCAGGGGGGAGGGAAAGGGGGAAGGGGGGAGCAGCACCCCAACCCCCCACGGTACCCTGAATGTGGTCACTGTTTTTTGTTTTTGTTTTTGCCATTCCTGGGGCTTGAACTCTGGGCCTGGGTGCTGTCCCTCAGCTCTTCAGCTCAAGGCGAGCGCTCTACCACTTGAGCCACAGCGCCACTTCCGGCTTTTTTTGTTTATGTGGTGCAAGGAATCGAACCCAGGGCTTCGTGCATGCAAGGCAAGCGCTCTACCACTGAGCCACCTTCCCAGCCCCTCATTCTTCTACTTGTTCTATTTTACCTCTTGTTATGGTTGCTTGTCTTACACAGCTTGTTTATAAATTAAACTTTGCTTTTCCTTGTGTTTGTGTGTGTGCTGGTTCTAGAACTTGAATGCAAGGCCTGGGTGCTAGGTCTCAGCGTTTTTGCTCAAGGCTGGCGCTCTACCACCTGAACCACAGCTCCACCTCTGGCTTTTGGGGTTACTGGAAATACAAGTCTCCTGGACTTTCCTGCCTGGACTGGTTTTGGGTTATGATCCTCTGATCTTGGCCTCCTCAGTAGCTGGGCTCATAGGCTTGAGCCACAGAGCTCATCCATCCGCCTTTCCTTTTCCTTTTTTTTGGGGGGGGGGGGGCGGGGAAGTTCCTGGGGTGGGAACTCAGGGCCTCACACAGGTTAGGTACACGCTCTACCACTGTGCTACATGCCCAAGTCCCGCAAATTAAACTTTCTCAGTACGTTCATAAGTAGGAGTTCGACCATATTTATGCAGGGGCCTTGGAAGGGATTTCTGGATCAGGGAGCAGGATTGTTCTATTTTGCAGATTGTCGGAAAAAAACCTCAGATATTTACCATCTGGTCCTTCCAGCCCTGCCGGTGGGGGTGGGGGTGTCAGGAAGTTAAAATATTAACTGAATGGCCAGGTGCTGGCTGTATCCTAGCTACTCAGGAGGCAGAGATCTGAGGATCATGGTTTGAAGCCAGTTAGGGCAGAAAAGTCCCCGTGAGACTCTCATCTCCAATGAGCCACCAAAAGAAGCCGGAAGTGGCGTGGTGGCTCATAATGGTTGTAGGGCTACTCTTGAGCAAAAAAGAGTTCAGCGACAGTGCCTGGGCCCTGAGTTCAGGTCCCACAATTGACCAAAAATAACTGACTCAGGACGTTTAAGAGGAGTCACCTGCCCCACTGCCGGCCAGCTTAACTTTCAGAAAGCAGCTGGGGCTGGGGGGCTGGGTGGGGCCCTGGCCTTCCTCACCCAGGGATGGGTCATTGCTTCCAGCTGCCCACGTCTGGTCCCCTGTTTCCAAGTGGACAAGACAGGTGGACTGGCACCTGGGAGCTTCTCCCACCTGCCCTTCTCACCGGAGTCTCCATGATGGCAGAACTCTTGGGGAGCTGGTCCTCAGAGGTCATCTGAAAGCAAATGCACGCAGGACTCTGGTCAGAGATGCCAGACACAACAAGGAGACCGCAGGTCCAGAAGTGACCCACAAACCGCAGCCCCGTCCCCCAACCCCACCCTGGAGCCGGGCTGCCAGCACCTGGGGGTATCTGGGGGCCCGCCTCACATGTCGGTGGTGTTGGTGAGGTGGCAAGGGATGTCCCAAGCCATGCACCCCCCGGTCTCCCCCCTCTGCCATGGGACACCCACATACTCCCTGGGGGAACAGTCAGGGAGGGTGAGGCCGGAGAGCCCCCCCAAAAGGGAAATCTTAAGATTTGAGACAACTTCCTGAGGGCAAAAAAGCCAAGGGTTGTGTAGGATGAGTAAGAGTTTGCCAGGTAGAATTTATGAGAAGAGAGACAGACAGACAGACCCTGGCCCACCCATCACTCCCGTCCCTCCCCCAGGGCTGCCCCCCCGGCCCCCCAGGCCCGGACCCCCCACAGCGCCCCTCCAGGAAGCTGGCCCGCCCGCCACGCACCGCCCCCACCCGGGCGGGGCCGGGGAGCCGCGCAGAGCGGAAGCCGCCGGGGTCAGCCAAGTTCAGGGCAGGAGGCGGTGCCTCCGCCCCCACGCGGGGGGCCATTTGACCCGTCTGGCCCCGCCCCGCCCCGCCCCTTCCGCGTCCCGGCCCCGCCCACCACCACCACCACCACCTGGGCCCCGCGGTCCACCAATGACGGAGCCGCAGCTGCACGTGGGCCCGGGCCCGCTCCGGAGCGGCCGCTGGCAGCGCCAGCCAATCACGAGGCGGGCGTCCCACGTGCATCACGTTTCCGCGTCGCTGATTGGCCTGCTCTGCCGGGACTGTCCATCAACGAGTCCCGAGCTCTTCCTTAACCCTTTGGGTCCCGCCGAGGGCGGGAAGGTGGGACGCAGAGCTGCCGGCCGCGGGGAGGCCGGGCCGGACGGAGGAGTGCAGCGGCCTTGCCGGGTGAGAAGTCTGTGTGTTGCCCTGCTGGAGAGGGCGCGGGCCTGGCCGAGATCAGAGGATCAGGGTTCGAGGCCAGCACACTCAGTGAGACGGTTCTCCTTTTGCCAGACCTGGGGCTTGAGCTGGGGCCGGGCGCTGTCCCTGAGCTGCCTTGGCTAGGCCCGCGCTCTTCCACTTGAGCCGCCGCGCCGCTTCCAGCCTTTTCTGTGTATGGGGTACTGAGGAATGGAACCCAGGGCTTCGTGCGTGCCAGGCCACCGAGCCACCTTCCCAGCCTCAACAGTGAGACTGTTATCTCCAATTACTACCAAAAAGCCGGAAGTGGCGCTGTGGCTCAAGCGGTAGAGCGCCAGCCTAGAGGTGAAGAGCTGAGGGACAGCGCCCAGGCCCGGAGTCCAGGCCCCACGACCAACACACACACACACACACACACACACACACACAAGATTTAGACCATCCCATCATGGAGAAACTAGCTCCTGGCACACAGATCTGAGGGTCTGAGCAAAAGCAAATATTCTGGTTCCAGCAGGGCCTTGTGATGAATGCCTGTAATCCCAGCACTCTAGAGGCTGAAGCAGGAGGAACATGAGTTCCAAGTGAGTCTGGGCTCCCTAGGGAGGCTCTGTCATGACACAAAATAATAAAACATTAAAAAGTGAGGGCCAGGTACCAGTGGCTCCCACCTGCTTATAATCCTAGCTACTCAGGGGGCTGACGATCACAAGAAAGTCCGTGAGACTCATCTCCAATAAGCTACTCAGGAAAATGTGGTGGAAGTGGTGCTGTGGTTCAAGTGGTAGAGTGCCAGCCTTGACTAAAGCTCAGGGACAGCGTCCAGGCCCTGAGTTCAAGTCCTAGGATGGGAACCAAAAAATAAAATAGTAAATACCAGCTTAGTGGTTTTTTTTTTCCTTTTGTTAGTTGTGGGGCTTGAACTCAAGGCCTGGCCACTGTCCCTGAGCCTCGTTGTGCTGATGTGCTAAGGCTGGTACTCTAGCACTTAAGCCACAGCCCTACTTCCAGGTTTCAAGTGGTTAATTGAAGATAAGCATCTCAAGTACTTTCCTGCCCGGGCTGGCTTTGAGCCCCAACTCTCAGATCTCAGCCTCCTGAGTAGCTGGGATTACAAGCTTGAGCCACCAGCACACAGCTCAAAAGCACTGTTTTTGTTGTTTGTTGTTGTTGCTTTTGGGGATTTTTGGTCATGGGGCTTGAACTCTGGGCCTGGGCACTGTCCCTCAGCTCTTCAGCTCAAGGCCAGCGCTCTACCACTTGAGCCACAGCACCACTTCTAGTTGTCTGGTGGTTAACTGGAGATAAGAGTCTCACAGGCCGGGCGCCGGTGGCTCACACCTGTAATCCTAGCTACTCAGGATGCTGAGATCTGAGGTTTGTGGTTCAAAGCCAACCCGGGCAGGAAAGTCCACGAGACTCTTCTCCAATAAACCACTAGAAAACTGGAAGTGGCGCTGTGGCTCAAGTGGTAGAGCACTCGCCTTGAGTTGAAGAGCTGAGGGACAGTGCCCAAGCCTAGAGTTCAAGCCCCACAACCGACAAAAAAAAAAAAGTCTCACAGAATTTCCAGCCCAGGCTCGTTTTGAACCATGATCCTCAGCTCTCAGACTTCTGAGTAGCTGGGATAACAGGCGTGAGCCACCAGTGCCCAGCTCAAAAGCCCTGGTTTTATTCCCAGCAAATAAAACCCAAAACACCCCTAAACTCAAGATAGAAACCCCATCTAGGACCTGAGATGAGAAGTTACCCCGCTGTGCAGGTGTCCAGTGGCCTGGAAACATGGAGTAAGATGCGGACAGGCCAGGGGCCCTCAGACACACTGGTGGGTCTGGGGGACGCTGTCCCCCATTCCCAGGCTCCTCCTGTACCCCCCTCCCCACCTCCAGGGAATGTTTCCAATAACCTAACATTAGGCCAGGCTGTCCTTGTGCCCCCTGGTGGACACCTGCTGCCATTGCACTCCTGATGGCTGTGGTGATTTGTGTGGATCTGGGTGGCCTAGTGTTTCCCAGGGCTCTGGGGACAAGACTGGGGTTTGAACTCATGCCTCTCTGTGGAACTGCCCCCCGCCCCTTCTCCAGGGAGGTTCCAGGAAGCGCCTCTCCTGCCTCTCTCAGGTCTAGTGGAGGTGAAGTCTTGGATGTCTTGCTTTGGGGAAGCGTCAGCTCTCTCTGTCTCCATCTCTGTTTCTAGGTGGCTATGTGTCTTTTTTTTTTTTTTTTTTGTCAGTTGTGTGTCTTGAACTCTGGGCCTGGGAAGGGGAGGCAGACTCCTCCCTATTTTGGCTAAGTCTCCACCCAGTACCTGGGTCACCTAGGCAACTGGCACACCTGGAGGTCACATCTTGGGTCACCCAGTCAAGCTTCCCAGAGGACCAGGGGAGGGTCCCAGGCCTGAGGTCACATCCACATCCAGTGTGACACACCTTCCCTCTGGCTTTCTTTTTTCTTTTTCTGCACTGGGGCTTGAACTCAGGACTCTGCACTTTCCTGTGTTTTTTTTTTTTTTTTTTTGGTCAGCCATGGGGCTTGAACTCTGGGCCTGGGTGCTGTCCCTCAGCTCTTCAGCTCAAGGCGAGCACTCTACCACTTGAGCTACAGCGCCACTTCCGGTTTTCTGGTGGTTTATTGGAGATAGGAGTCTCATGGACTTTCCTGCCCGGGCTGGCTTTGAACTGCGATCCTCAGATCTCAGCCTCCTGAGTAGCTAGGATTACAGGCGTGAGCCACCAGCGCCCGGCTTTCCTGTGTGTTTTTTTAATTTCTTTTTTGTTTTGGCCCAATGGGTGGCTGGGACTGTACTGCCCGAGCCCTGGCTCCAGTCCCCACATTTTAGTGGTTACTTGGAGATAAGAGAATCTCATGGAGTTTAGTTTCAAGCATTGATCCTCAGATCCCTGTCTCCTGGGCCACCAGCACCAGCCTGGCCTATTTATTTATTTATTTATTGAGCCCTGTGTTGCCTACGATGGCCTGGAAATTTGTAGATTCCTGCCTCAGTTTCCCAAGTGCTGGGATTACAGGAATGCATTACTGTGCCTGGCTCCTCATGACCCTTTCACTAATTACCTTCCCATATATCCAATCATTTGAGGCTCCATCTCAAATGCCATCAATGGAAGAGTTTTGGGAGTAACTTTTCCACTTTGAAACCACAGCGCCTAGTCAGGACCACACAGCTGCTAAATGGTTAAGCAAGGGTTTGAACCCAGGCCCTTTAGCTTCCAGATTTGCGCTGCTTTTTTTTTGTCAGTCATGGGGCTTGAACTCTGGGCCTGGGCGCTGTCCCTGAGTTCTTCAGCTCAAAGCAAGTGCTCTGCCACTTGAGCCACAGCACTACTGGTTTTCTGAAGGTTAATAGGAGATAAGAGTTTCATGGACTTTCCTGCACAGGCTGGCTTTGAACCACAATCCTCAGCTCTCAGTTTCTGAGTAGCTAGGATTACAGGCGTGAGCCACCAGCACCCAGCTAGTCATTACATTTTTTTAATTATTATAAAGCTGATGTACAGGCTGGGAATGTGGCTTAGTGGTAGAGCACTTGCCTAATATGCACAAAAGCCTGGGTTCTATTCCTCAGTACCACATAAACTGAAAAAGCCAGAAGTGGCACTGTGGCTCAAGTGGTATAGTGCTAGCCTTGAGCAAAACTCAGTGCATAGGCCCTGAGTTCAAGCCCCAAGACTGGCAAAAAAAAAAAAAAGTGATGTACAGAGTAGTTACAGTTACATAAGTTAGGTAGAATATATTTCTTTTTCTTTTCTTTTCTTTTTGCCAGTTCTGGGGCTTGAACTCAGGGCCTGGGCACTGTCCCTGATCTTCTTTTACTCAAGACTAGCACTCTACCACTTGAGTTCTACTTTTGGCCTTTTGGTATTTTTAATTAGAGATAAGAGTCTCATGGACTTTCTTGTCCAGGTTGGCTTTGAACCCTAATGTTCAGATCTTAGCCCTGTGAACAGTTAGGTGTACAGTCATGAGCCATCAGTGCCTTAACACAGATTATACACACACACACACACACACACACACATTTTACAGGTTTTTTTTTTTTTTTGGCAGTCCAGGGATTTAAATTCAGGGCCTTTCCCACTTATTAAGAAGGTGTTCTACCACTTGAACCAGGCCTCAAGTCTGGCTAATTAGAGATAGGGTCTTACAGTTTTGTTTTTTGTTTTTTTTATGTATTTATTATTTATTTATTTTTTGGTCATGGGGCCTGAACTCTGGGCCTGGGCGCTGTCCCTCAGCTCTAGGCTAGGGCTCTACCACTTGAGCCACAGCACCACTTCCAGTTTTCTGAGTGGTTTCTTTTTTTTTCTTTTCTTTTCTTTTTTTTTTTTTTGGGTCCGGTCGTGGGGCTTGAACTCTGGGCCTGGGCACTGTCCCTCAGCTCTTCAGCTCAAGGCTAGCACTCTACCACTTGAGCCACAGCGCCACTTCCAGCTTTTTTCTTTTTGCGTATGTGGTGCTGAGGAATCGAACCCAGGGCCTCTGGCATGCAAGGCAAGCGCTCTACCATTGAGCCACCTTCCCAGCCCTCTGAGCAGTTTCTTGGAGATAAGAGTCTCACAGCCTTTTTTGCACGGGCTGGCTTTGAACCCCGATCCTCAGATCTCAGCCTCCTGAGTAGCTAGGATTACAGGCTTAAGTCACCAATGCCTGACTTCATTATTTTTCTAATAAATTCTTAGTTGTATGCTCCACCTGGCCTGGACTTCAATCCTCCTATTTATACTTTCTACATAGCTGGAATGACAGGTCTGCACAGCTGTAGTCCAACTATCTATTACGATAGCATCTTATGTGTCTGCCTCAAACCTTGATCCTCTCAATCTCTGGTTTTTGATTATTACAGTACAGACATAAGTAATTGACACTCAGCTATTTGTGTGCAGGTGCGCACACACACACACACACACACACACACACACACACACACATTGAGCCACATCAAGGCCCAACTCACACATCTAAACCATGGGGTTGTCTTTGTCCCGGAGTGAGTCCAGGGATGGAAAGGCAGTGTTCATTTTGGGGGAAAATGTCTTATTTAATTTCTACCTTGTATGCTTTACTCAGAGCTGAACTCATGGTCTCTGGTGCCATCTATGGGTACAACCTTTCATTGCAGATTTAAAATCTTCCCTACCAGTCTTAAAATACCCTAATGTGTGGGCCAGGCGACAGTAGCTCACGCCTGTCATCTTAGCTACTCAGGAGGCTGAGATATAAGGATCACCGTTCAGAGCCAGCCGGGACAGGAAAGTCCATGAGACTTTTATCTTCAATAAGCGACTAGAAGCTGGAAATGGCGCTGTGGTTCAAGGGGTAGAGCGCTAGCCTTGAGCTAAAGAGCTGAGGGACAGCGCCCAGGCCCAGAGTTCAGGCCCCAGGACCGACAAAAACAAAACACCCTAATGTGTTACCAGACTCTTCTCTCTTTTCCTCCTCTCCCCCTGTCCCTTTCTGTCATTTTGTTGGGCAGGCGCTGTTCCGTAACACCTTAGGCTAAGTGCCCATCACTGAATCACTCCCCCAATGATTTTGCTCCTCCAATATTGTGTCTAGGAAGGCTTGGGATCATGATTCCGTTACCTCGGCCCCCTCAGTGTCTGGGACACCCGTTTGGTCTTTTACATGGGCCTTCAACGAGCAAATGTGAAATGTTCTCACGGTTGATCGATGTGTGTGTGTGTGTGATTGCTGTATTGTGTCCAACTTACGAAACTTTCGCTTAGCCCAAAGGGTGACAACGACTCCGGTTTTGTCTTCGGGTGGTTTGCCCCCAGGGTGACGGTGGTCGGCTCCAGGTGATGGCGATGGCGCACACTCTGAACCCGCGGCCCTGCCCTGGCGGGGGAGCGCGGCGCCGGGCGCTGGGGGCGCCCCCGGGGAGCACGGCGAGCCTCGCGCCGCGCCGCCGGGCTGCACCGCGAGCGCCCACGCCCGCGGCCGCGCGCGGAAGACCCGGGCGCGGGAGCGGCGGCGCCACCTCGCGGCCGCGACGGGGCATCGCAGCGGCGCGGGGGCGGCGGCCAGGCCGCGTGACGTCACCGCGGTCACGGCGACGACGTAAGCTGAGTCACCATCACCAGGAAAAAGCTCCCACCACAGACTCCAGCAAGGACCGCCGGAAACGGGGGTTTGTGGCTCCCGTCCCCAGCCGCTCACCAGGTCCCGCGAAGGCCTCGAGCACGCCCACGTCCGGCCCCGCCCACAGGACCGTTCTTGCCTTAGGCCCGCCCCAGGGGGGCGGATCCCGTGATATAGGGCCGAATCGCGGCTCGGAAAAGGCCCGGAGTAACGAGGCTCTGGTCACCGATTGGGTGAAGCAAGATGTCCCGCCCAACCTGGAGTGTGCACCAATCCCAAGCGCGGCTTTCCTCCTCTCTTCCGTTTCCAGGAGACCCGGAGGCGGAAGCGGGCTGCCGCTCCGTCGCCCGACGGGTCCCGCCGCGGTGCTCAGGCTGCTGTCCGTCCTTCCGGTCGCGGCGGACGGGGAGCGTGGCTCGGGCGGCCGGCGCCTCGGGGCGCAGGGTCAAAGGGCACGTTCCGCCGCGCTCCTCCCGGGACCCGCGGGCGAGCCGCGCCGTGGTTTTTCCTGGCGGGCGAGAGGGCCGGACTTGGGTGGGGGACGCCGGGCAGGGCGACCCCGTGGACTGGGGACCCCGAGCGGGCCTGACAGGATTGGGGGGCTGCTTTGAACCCCCGAACGATCTCGATAGGGCTTGGGTGGAGGAGGAGGAGGCTGGAGTGAAATGCAGTGCCGCCTGCTTGCTGGGACCTGGGGGCCACGCGCACCGTCATGTCCGGCCGGGAGTGGGAGGGGGTCCCGGGCCTGCTCTCCCAACTTTGACGGGCAGAGAAGGCGCGTGTGTGTGTTTCCTGGGGCCTGGGCGCTGTCCCTGAGGGTTTTGCTCAAGACTGGCGCTCTTCGCCTTGAGCCACAGCGCCGCTTCCAGGCTCACACCAGTCAGTGGGAGATAAGAAAGAGTCTAATGAAATGTCCTGCCCGGGCTGGCTTCGAGCCGCGATCCTCAGATCTCAGCCTCCCGAGCAGCTAAGATGACAGGCGTGAGCCACTTGAGCCCGGCACACCTGTGTTCTTCGCTACTCAGGAGGCTGAGCTATGAGGGTCGCGGTTCAAGGCCAGCCCGGGCAGGAAAGTCGGTGAGACTCTTACCTCCCAATTAACCAGCAGAAAACCAGAAGTGGTGCTGTGGCTCAAAGTGGTAGAGTGCCAGCCTTGAGCAAAAGAATTCAGAGACAGCACCCAGGCCCTGAGTTCAAGCCCCACAAGCGACCAAAACCAAACAAAAAGAACCTGCACTCTGAGTCTTCAACTCTCATCTGCATGGGGAGCAAGAAATATTTCTCTTTCTGCTTCTATTTCAACAGTGTTATATTGAAATAAATCCTTGCTAAAACTTCCACCTGTGAGACCTTTCTTTTTTTGGCCAGCCCTGGGGCTTGAACTCAGGACTTGGGCACTGTTCCTGAGCTGCTTTTGCTCTACCACTTGAGCCACAGTGCCACTTCTGGCTTTTTCTGTGTATGTGGTACTTGGCCCAGGGCTTCATGCATGCAAGGCAAGCACTCTACCACTGAGCCACCTTCCCAGCTGAAACTCTTATTGGCGCCTGTGGCTCACGCCTGTCATCCTGACTACTCAGGAGGCTGAGATCTGAGGATCATGGTTCAAAGCGAGCCTGGGCAGTAAAGTCCATGAGACTGATCTCCAATGAACCACCAGAAAACCGGAAGTGGTTCTGTGTCTCAAGAGGTAGAGCACTAGCTTTGAGCTGAAGAGCTCAGGGACAGCACCCAGGCCCAGAGTTCAAGCTCAACGACTGACACGCCCCAAGCCCCCCACACCCTTCCACCCCCGTCCTTGGGCTTGAACTCAAGGCCTGGGCGCTACCCCTGAGCCTCTTTGTGATCAAGGCTAGAAGGTCGTTAATTGGAGACAGAGCTCACAGGCCTTCCTGCAGGGCTTCCTTTCAACTGCAACCCTCAGATCTCAGCCTCCTAAATAGCTAGTGAGCACCGGATACTTGCTCTTCAAGAGTTCATTTGCTCGAGTGACCTCGCGTCCTGGGCTGAACCCCGACCGCGGGACCCCAGGACCCCAATCCTCTGCCCAGTCCTGTCCCTGAACAGTGGTGGGCATAGTGGAAAGAAGCTGAGTCCGGAGTTCCGATGCACACCTAGCCCCTCCGTCCGCGGAGGACACGGAGGGACACGCGTTGTCCTCCTGCTGACCAGGCGAGCTGGGCTCATCCCCGGGGAGTGACGCGGCCAACCACGCATGCTCCAGGTGCTCCCGTCACTCAGGCTGCGGGAGCGGGGTCAGCCACGCGAGTTCCAGGCGTGCTCATCACTCAGGCTGCAGGGGGCGGGGTCAGCCAGGCACGCTCGTCACTCAGGCTGCAGGGGGCGGGGTCAGCCAGGCACGCTCGTCACTCAGGCTGCAGGGGGCGGGGTCAGCCAGGCACGCTCGTCACTCAGGCTGCGGGGGGCGGGGTCAGCCAGGCACGCGCGTCACTCAGGCTGCGGGGGGCGGGGTCAGCCAGGCACGCTCGTCACTCAGGCTGCGGGGGGCGGGGTCAGCCAGGCACGCTCGTCACTCAGGCTGCGGGGGGCGGGGTCAGCCAGGCACGCTCGTCACTCAGGCTGCAGGGGGCGGGGTCAGCCAGGCACGCTCATCACTCAGGCTGCAGGAGGCGGGGTCAGCCAGGCACGCTCGTCACTCAGGCTGCGGGGGGCGGGGTCAGCCAGGCACGCGCGTCACTCAGGCTGCGGGGGGCGGGGTCAGCCAGGCACGCTCGTCTCTCAGGCTGCGGGGGGCGGGGTCAGCCAGGCACGCTCATCACTCAGGCTGCAGGAGGCGGGGTCAGCCAGGCACGCTCGTCACTCAGGCTGCGGGGGGCGGGGTCAGCCAGGCACGCTCGTCACTCAGGCTGCGGGGGGCGGGGTCAGCCAGGCACGCTCGTCACTCAGGCTGCGGGGGGCGGGGTCAGCCAGGCACGCTCGTCACTCAGGCTGCGGGGGGCGGGGTCAGCCAGGCACGCTCGTCACTCAGGCTGCGGGGGGCGGGGTCAGCCAGGCACGCTCGTCACTCAGGCTGCGGGGGGCGGGGTCAGCCAGGCACGCTCGTCACTCAGGCTGCGGGGGGCGGGGTCAGCCAGGCACGCTCGTCACTCAGGCTGCGGGGGGCGGGGTCAGCCAGGCACGCTCGTCACTCAGGCTGCGGGGGGCGGGGTCAGCCAGGCACGCTCGTCACTCAGGCTGCGGGGGGCGCGGTCAGCCACGCGCGTTCCCAGCGCGCTCGTTGCTCAGGCTGCGGGGCGGGCAGGTTTCCCCCTCGGGGGCCCGGCACAGGCCAAGGAGCACCGGGCAAGGAGCGGCCTGGGAACACGGGAGGTCCCGGGGTTCGGTCCCATGGGCTCCAGCTGTTCAACTCTTGGAGAACCGCCCAATCACGGCGCTTGTCCGATCAGAGTTTCCGGGGGTTTAGCTTCGCAGTCCAACCGTGAGCGCCGCCGTCCGAAGCCCTGTCCAATCAGGGCGCGGGGCGGGGCGTCGCTGCGCGGGGATCTCGCGCGCCTCCCGCCTGGCTGCGAGCTGGGGGTGCCGTCGGGCCCCCGCGCTGGCCAGGGCCGGCCGTGGGGTCGCGGGGAGCACGGCCCCGGACACCCCAGAGCAGGCGGAGGGTGGTGAGTGCGGGGCGGGCGCCGAGCCTGGGCCGACCGTGGCGGGGAGCGGGCCTGGGTCTCCGCGAGACCCGTGGTCCACGGTCCGGAGAACCCAGGGTCCGGGGCAGCCTCGCAGCGGCAGCCTGGGCGGGCTGGGGCCCCGTTGGAGGACTCTGGGCAGCAGGGGGAGAGCTTGGGGGTTGCCCAGGGCTGTAGTGGCTCGGACCGTAAACGGGCCACGCCAGGCCTGATTCCTGTGATAATCAAATGTGTACTTAGACCTTGTTCAAAAAGACTTTTGCCTGCACAGCACTGGGGTCTCCACAGGTCTCCAAAATCAAGCGAGAGGGTCTCTGGGGTACACACGCAGGGATCTGAAGGGAGGAGGGCTAATCTGGGGGGAGCCTGATAGAAAATTATCCATCTGGCAGCAAAAGGGGGGTGTCTGTTCATTTTTGTGTTGGCTCAGATTTAGGGCACCAGTGGGTGGACAGGTTCTGAGGAATGATGGGTTGAGAAACAGGGGACTGGGTTTCTGGGCCCTGCTTGTGTGAAATATAACAAACTTAGTAAGGAAACGCTTAAAAAGGATTGCTGAGCCGGGTGGGGTGGTGCAGGCCTGTAGTCCCAGCACTCAGGAGGCAGGAGGTAGGAGAATGAAACGTTCCAGTCCATCCTGAGCTGCACAGGAGGTACTCTGTCTCAAAGCACAAAAAATATAAAAGAAGGAGGAGAGGGAACGAAGGAGAGGAAGGAAAGAGAGGAGAGGAGAGAAGGGGAGGGAGGATTAATTGGTTAGTGGAGAGTTTGAACCCTCTGCCACTGGGTCAGCAAGTACCTGAGACCTGGGAAGGAACCATTCTCTTCCTCGGGGAGCGATAGAGACGAGAAAGAGCCGGGGGAAGAAATGGGGTGACTCACAACAGTGGTCCTAGCGCCAGCTTGTTCTCAGGAGAGGGTATCCACAGGCCTAGTGGGACTCTCTCTGGGAAACTGAGGCAAGCTGAACCCAAGAATTGATTATCACGTTTTGGTGGTGGGCTCCCAAGGGAGGGATGCAGGTGGGTAGAGGGGGGTCCTCCTCATGCAGAGCGCCGAGGTGGGGTGAGAGGAGTCCTTTATCCTTTTCCAGGAGTAAACTGAACAGGAGCACATGCCAGCTGTGCCACGCTGCCATCTGTCTATCCCAATCACAGTGTTTTCTCAAGTCTCAGCTTTCAAGCAACATAAATGAGTGTGTGTGTGTGTGTGTGTGTGTGTGTGTGTGTGTGTGTGTGTACTGGGGCTTGAAGTCAGCGCCTCATTCTCTCACTTGGCTTTTTTTTTTTTTTTCCACTCACAGCTAATGCTGTACCATTTGAGCTACACGTCCACATCTAGCTTCTTGCTGGTTAGTTGGAACTCAGAGTGTCATATATGGACTTTGTCCTGTCCTGGTTAGCTCTCTCCTTCAAGTCTCTGTCTTGAGACTTTGCCTGGCAAACAGTAACTTTAGAGTGGGCCATGTCTCAGTTTCTGCTCAGCCACCTGAGTAGCAGCTTCAGTGTCCTGTGTCAGAAGGGTGGATCTTGTTGCTGTGTCAGGCCTCCAAAGCCCTTTCTGTCACCAGTGGTGCTGTGTGGCTTTTGTCCTCTTGCTGCGTGGGGGGACACGGCATTGGGATGACACAGTCTGTAGCATTGCTGCAGGACCTTGTGGTCTTTGAGGACGTGGCAGTGATGTTCACCCCCCGAAGAGTGTGCCTGTCTGGACGCAGCTCAGAGGCACAGTGCTGGGAGGTGGTTGGTGCTGGGCACCTGCAGGAACCTGGCTGCTGTGGGTAAGCAGCCTCCTTTTTTTCCTTCCCTGGCTGTGTCCTGGACTTTCTTCCTCAGGCCAAGAAGTCAGAATAGATTTGAACAGTGTTGCCTTTTTTCAAATCACCATCTTAACCCTCATGGAGTCAGAAGTTCCCTCAGGACACAGACTTCATGGATCATTGGTATTTGGTTTTACTTGGTCACCAGTCCTTTTTTTTTTGGTCAGCCATAGGGCTTGAACTCAGGGCCTGGGTGCTGCCCCCGACTTTTTTTTTGCTCAAGGCTAGTGCTCTACAACTTTGAGCCATATGTCACTTCCAGTTTTCTGGTGATTAATTGGAAAGAACAGTCTCACCAGTTTTCCTGTCAGGAATGGCTTTGAACCGAAATTCTCAGATCTCAATCCCCTGAGTAGCTAGGATGACAGGTGTGAGCCATCCACCTGCACCCGGCTCACCAGTCTTTTGTGTGTTTATTTTGTGCTGATACTAGAACTCCAGGCCTTGTATTCTTGCTCACTCAAGGCTTGCACTCTACCCTGTCAGGTCTTTGTCCCTCCGACAAAAGACGGACAGGTCTGAGGAAAGGTAAGTGCAGCAGTGAGCTGCTCCCCTGTTCCCCAGCCTCCCTTAGCCCGGGAGACAATCAGACACAGCTGGGAGTCAAGTCCAGCTGGAACTCGTTTATTACCACACAGCAAGCCCTTTTTAAAGCAAAAGACTTCGTGGGAGGGGAGGAAATGGAACCAACCAATCACAGTAAAGGTCACACCCTATCATGCACCTAAGCTTCCACGAGCTGTTTATGCACTGAACTGTTTATGCACTGGAGGTAAACAAATTGGGCTCTGCCCATTCAACTTCCTCTCAGGGCCATCTTTGCTGCCTGTGTGTCCCACGCTACCCCATGAGCCACAGCTCTATTTTTTTTGTGTGAGTTAATTGGAGATCAAAGAGTCTCGTGGACTTTCCTGCCTGGGCTGGCTTTCAACCATGGTCCTCAGAGTCCTCAGCCCCCTGAGAAGCTACGATTATTCCAGACATGAGCCACAGGTGCTGGCCAGCAGCTGCTGATGCCTCTTTCAGCCCATGCAGGGATCCCCTTGCCTGGCTGTGGAAGTATTTTTTTTTTTTTTGGGTCCAGTCGTGGGGCCTGAACTCTGGGCCTGGGCGCTGTCCCTCAGCTCTTCAGCTCAAGGCTAGCGCTCTACCACCTGAGCCATAGCGCCACTTCCGGCTTTTTGCTTATGTGGTGCTGAGGAATCGAACCCAGGGCCTCAGGCATAGCAAGCCAAGCCCTTTGGCTGTGGAAGTATTTCTTGAGAAATAAGTATTTTATCCTTTGTCCGTATTATTGAGAGAATCCTCCATAGCTGAGGCTCCAAAGCTTTTCTAGCTCTGAGCTTGCTCCGTGTCCTTTCTTCAAGGCCTTAGGGGCGTGGCTCATTCAGTAGAGGGCGTGGCCAACACCGTGGGGCGTGGCTAACATGACAGGCCGTGGCCAAGGAGGAACTTTGGCTCGACTGCTGGGGGCGTGGCACTGGATTGGGGCGTGGCCTCAGTGAGGGGGCGTGGCCCACACAGAACAGTGCCTGACTGTAAGTGGTCGGGGTGTTGAACGGAAACTGTCGCTCTGTGGTTCCATTTCCTGCGTTTTCTCTTTTGTTCACCTGCAGAACTGCGGGTAAACTGCCTCGCACACGTGTCAGGCAGTCGCGGTACCCCTGAGCCACTCCCCCCGCCTGCATCTGGGGGCCAGGCTAGCCGGGGTGGGGGCCGGGGCTGCCTCTCCTTCCCCGCGCTGTGTCTTCCCGCGGGGGTCAGTGGGGTCGCTCTCGAGGTGGAAGCCACGGCTGCAGCCCCCACTCGGCCACGGTGAGGCGATGGTAACACTCGCCGGAAACCATGAGGGGTCTTTGTGTGGACCCACGTGGAGAGTGGACAAGCCTGGGGCCAGGCCGGGGCCCAGCAGCGTGGGAGGTGAGCAGCTGGCGGCCTTGGGGGGTGGGCTGGGCCCCGAGCAGAGTTAGACTCACTGTAGATGAAGGGACACAGCCCCTGCCAAGCAGGGTTCACAGAGGCTGCACCAGAAGGCCTCCGGTGCACGTGATGTCCACACTGCCCATCAGAGGCCGGGATCCCTAAAGTGGTGAGCGGATTCACACTCGCCCCTGAGACTACAGCCAGTCAGGGAAACCAGCCGGACTCCACGTTGCTTCTGGCTCCCCCAGTAAAGCGTTTATTTTTACATCATTTGCAATGTATTATGTGTGTGCAAGCACTGGGGCATGATCTCAGGGGCGCTGTCCCTGAGCATTTGCCCTCAAGGCTGGTGCTCTATCACTTGTACCACAGCTCCACTTTTAGCTTTTTGGTGGTTCATTGGAGATAAAGAGTCTCACAGACACTTTGCTTCCCCGCTCTAGGTTTGGACTTTGATCCTCCTATCTCAGCTTCCTGAGTAGTTAGAATTACAGGCATGAGCCACCAGGTGCCTCACTTGTTATTTTTTAGATGAAGTCTCATGAGTTTTTTTTTGCCCAGGGCTGGTGTTGGAGCTAGATCCTTCATGTAGCTGGCATCACAGGTGTGACCCACAATGTCTGGCATTTTGATTGAAATGGGGTTTTGCTAACTTGGCCTGGGCTAACCTTGAACCATGATCCTTCTAATCTTTGCTTCCCAAGTAGCTGGGATTATAGGTATGAGCCACTCTATCTGTATCACTTTTGTACTGTTAACGACGTTCATCTCAGGCTTCCCCTTTTGTCCACAGTCCTCCCGTGGACAGCCATTGTGAAGGGAATGAAGAGCCGCACGGGGAGCCTTGAGCTGGGGGAGGGGAGCCCCTATGGGCACACCCCACGAGCCCAATAGGTGTGGGAGAGCCTGCGCTCATGAACAAAAATCTGTCGTGGGGCACAACCCCAATCGATGTGAGGGATGTGGTGGGGCCTGTTCACCCACTCAGGTGAAGGACAGCATCACAAACCCCTGTACCCCTGAGCCCCAGAGGAGGGTGTCTAAGGTAGATGGACAGAATCCCAGTAAAAAAAGAAATTTTTTGGAATGGAAGAGACGTGGGAAAATCTGTCCCTCATCTCCAGAAGAAAACCCACGCGTGTGGCACATGCGGGAAAGCGTTTCAGTTCCTATCCTGAGATGACATGAGCGTGTGCACCCACGCACACACACACACGGCGAAGCCGTACGTGTGCACCGAGTGTGGGAAAGCCTTCAGCTGTCCTTCCTACTTCCACGACCACGTGAGAACCCACCGTGGGGAGACACGCTCCTGGTGCGAGCACTGCGGGAGAACCCTAGGCTGCTGCTCCTGGTTCCGAGGCCACGTGAGGGTGCACACGGGCAAGAAGCCCCACACGTGTGTGCACTGTGGGAAAGCCTTCAGCTGCTACTCCTCCCTCCGCGAACGTACAAGGATCCACCATGAGGACAGGCCCGACGGCTGTCAGGACTGTGGCAAGGCCTTCTGCTACCCCTCGTCCCTGCGAAGCCACACAGCAACACACTCGGAACACCAGCCCACGCGTGCCGGCAGTGTGGGAAAACCTTCAGCTGCATCACGAGAGATCCCACCGTTGCACAAAGCCCTACGAGTGCCAGAAGCGCGGGAAAGCCCCTGGGTATCTGGTGTCCCTGCGTGCCCATATGAAAACCCACGCCAAAGAGAAGTTCTGAGGGCACCCCGTGGCACTGAGGGTGGCTCAGCTGAGTGTGTCTGAGGCCCTGGGTTCCTGGCACATGGGTGGGGGGGGTGAAAGTTGTACAAAGATGTGGAGTATTTTTGTTGTTCATGGAAGTTGAACTCAGGGCCTGGGTGCTGTCCCTAAGTTCTTGCTCAAGGCTAGCGTTCTAGTACTTTTGAGCCACAGCCCCACTTCTGGTTTTTGAGGGTTTTTTTTCCCAGTCCTGGGGCTTGAACTCAGGGTCTGGGCACTGTCCCTGAGCTGCTTTTGCTCAAGGCTAGCACTCTACCATTTGAGCCACAGCACCACTTCTGGCTTTTTCTATGTATGTGGTACTGAGGAATCAAACCCAGGCCTTCATGCATGCTAGGCAAGCATTCCACCACTAAGCCACCTTCCCAGCCCCTTGAGTGGTTAATTGGAGATAAAAGTCTCATGGACTTTCCTGTCTGGGCTGGCTTTGAACCATGATCCTCAGATCTCAGCCTCCTGAGTGGCTAGCATGACAGGCAAAAGCCACCAGTACTTGGCTATTTTTAATTTTTACTTTTGTTGCTCTTGGGGTTTGAACTCAACCTAGTAACTCTCCTTGTGCATTTTGTGTTCAGGCTAGCACTCTACCATTTGAGCCACAGTTCCATGTCCTGAGTTTGTATGTGCACGTGTAAGTTCATTGTAGGTAAGAGTCTCATGGACTTTCCTGTCTGGGCTGGCTTTGAACCATGATCCTCAGATCTCTGCTTTGCTTTCCTAGTAGCAAGGATTACAGGTATGAGCCACCAATGACTGGAGAGAAAGCTTATTTATGCCAGGCATGGGGAATGGATTATCTAGACCATAGATTGTATTTAAGCCCATGAAATCCTTTGGTGTGTCTTTCTCATTGAGCGTCTGCAGCCTGTCTGCTTGTACTGCTCATTTTGATGGCTTGTGAGTGGTGTAATAAAATCCACATGGCCCTTAGCAGAGAACACATTCCCCACATCTGTGTGGGAATACCTTCAGGCATATCCCTCCATTTATTTTGTACATGACTCCTTAGGAGAATAATTTATTATTCATATGATATTGACCATTTTTTCCCTTTGTGTGTGTGTGGGAGGGGGGCGTGATTCTGGGGCTTGAACTCAAGTTCAAGTGCTATCCCTTGAACCTGAGCACTGAACCCTGGGTACTATCCTTGAGCATTTTTGCTCAAGGCTGGTATTCTGCCACTTGAGCCACAACTCTACTTCTGGCTTTTTGGTGCTTAATTTGAGATAAAGAGTCTCATAGACTTTCTGCCCCACTGCGTTGAACTGTGATCCTCAGACTTCAGCCTCCTCAGTAGCTAGGACTACAGGCGTGAGCCATCAGCACCCAGTCGTCTCCCTGCCCCCACTCCCAGCTGTACTGGGTTCTGAACTCAGAGCCTCACACCCCCAGCCCTTTTTGTTCTGTTCTCCCAGGAAGGGCCTGTTTGGTGTTCTATAAGCCTCCCAAACCTAGATGACCCTCTCTTCCTCAAGATTGGGGAAGTTTTTTCTTATTTTATTGAATAGGTTCTCTGTGCCTTTCGCTTATATTTCTTATATTTTTTCTGAGCCCATGATTCATAGGTCTTTTTTTTTGGTTAGTCGTGGGGCTTGAACTCTGGGCCTGGGCGCTGTCCCTCAGCTCTTCAGCTCAAGGCTGGCACTCTACCACTTGAGCCACAGAGCCACTTCCAGGGCCTCAAGCATGCAAGGCAAGCACTCAACCACTTAGCCACCTTCCCAGCCCCAGGTTTTGTCTTTTGATGAAATTAAGAGGTTCTGTAAATTGGTGTTTTTGTTTTTTTTTTTTGGTTGGTCCTGGGGCTCAAACTCGGCTTGGGCACTGTCCCTCAGTCTTCAGCTCAAGGCAAGCACTCTACCACTTGAGCTACAGTGCCACTTCCAGTTTTCTGGTGTTTTATTGGAGATAGGAGTCTCACAGTCTTTCCTGCCCGGGCTGGCTTTGAACCTCGATCCTCAGATCTCAGCCTCCTGAATAGATAGGATGACAGGCGTGAGCTATGGGCGCCTGGCTTTCCCAACACTCTTAAAGTTACTTTTCCTAATAGGAGTTTATAGCTAACGCCAGAAGTAGTGTTGTTTTTTGTTTTTGGCCAGGGGTCAGCCTTGACCATGGTCCTTGTACCTAACAGCTGGGGTGACAAGTCTGCACTACCATCCCCACTATTCTTTGAGATAGGGTTTCACTGCTCTCAAACTGATCCTCCCAGTTTTCACTTCCCAAGTAGCTACCACGCTGGGTTTTTTTTTGTCACTCATGGGGTGTGAACTCTGGGCTTGGATGCCGTCCCTCAGCTCTTCAGCCCAAGGCTAGCGCTCTACCACTTGAACCACAGCGCCACTTCTGGCTTTTTCTGTTTATGTGGTGCTGAGGAATCGAACCCAGGGCCTCAGGCATGTGAGTCAAGCACTCTACCACTGAGCCACCTTCCCAGCCCCTAGGTCTTTACTTTCAACTTGCAACATTTTCAATTTGTTATGGGCTTACTGGCATATAACCTCATAAATCAAGACGCATATGTGGACAGCTTATTAGAAAACATAGGTAACAGGTATTTCTGAAAAACAAATTCTTACAAATGCACATCATGAAAACAATCACTGAGCAGCACCGAGGGCCACAGTGGCAGCGTTGTGCACAGAGCTCACAGCAGCTGCGGTTCAAGGGCCTCTCATCTCATTGTGGCACAAGCCAGGGCTGAGGGGGTTCATAGCTACGTTCCTGTGTCTGTGGGGGTGCCATCAGGACATAAAGCAGGAGAAGGGAGAGGGGGGTCACTGGAAGGGCAGTCCTGGTGGAGAGTGCAGGCCATGCTGGGAAATCCAAGTTGAATATCTGAGCCTGGGGCACCCCAGGAAGGGAAAATGGGGCTGTGTATCAGACAAATGGAAATCTAGCAGCTGATGCTTATCGCACAAATGCTTTTAATATTTTGTGGCAACTTCTAACTGTATAGCCCACACTGGCCTCAAGCTCCCAGCTCTGCTTCAGCCTCCCAGGTGCTGAGATTACAGGTGTGTGCTCCCATGACTGGCTTGAAGATACTTTTTTGTTGATGGTGGTGGTCATGGGGTTTGAACTCAGGGCCTGGTGCTGTTCCTGAGCTCTTTTGCTCAAGGCTAGCGCTCTACCACTTTGAGCCACAAAGCTACTTCCAGTTTTCTGGTGATTCATTGGAGATAAGAATTTCTCCGGACTTTCCTGCCCAGGCTGGTTTGGAGCAGTCCTCAAATCTCAGCTTCTTGAGTAGCTAGGATGACAGGTTTGAGCCATCCGCGCCTGGCTTGGCTTGAAGACACTTTTGAAAGGAACTGGAATTCTTTTTTGGTGGGACTAAGGAGTCAGGACAAGAAATTGGCCCCTGGAGTCACCTATCTAGGCGGCCACGTTTCCCTGTGCAGCCTCAATGAAGGAATCATTACTTGCTCCATTCTGTACACTTCCAGCAAGGAACCACACAGAGAAGGCATGCTGGGTTATGTAGTCCTAGCTTTACCAACCTTAGCACAGGACAGCCCAGCAGAACCCTCTCCACTAGATGCCACTTGTCAGGCCGGGCATCTCTCATTTCACACACTGCCCAAGGCCTGGCCCCAAGCAAGGTCTGAGAGCAAGCAGCAGCACATGAAACACTTCCTAGGCGATGATGCTCCAACCTATGGGTACTAACGAATGTATGCCAACTCTTAATGAGCCAGTCGTCAAAATGCAATTACAATCTTCCGGCCAAAACTTAACTATCAGAGATTATATACCTATATATAAAAAAAGTGTTAACCAAAAAAAAGGTTGTTGGGGATGGAAATATGGTGCACGCGCCGGGGGCGTGGTCAAGTGGTAGAATACTTGTCTAGCAAGTGCCTGGGTTCAAACCCCAGTGAATGTAGTTTCCTCAGTGGACATAAAGGTGATGTGACATCCTGTTTGGACGCACAAGCCACTAAGAACTGAATCAGCACCACTTAACGACCCCACTGTTGTTACAGAACAACAACAACAAACCCTATACTACATGCATATTAGAAAGCACTTCAGATCACCCTGCATGCAAGACACTTCAAGGTGGGAAAGTTAGCCCCTCGATTATTCTCACCTCAAGGTCCATTTGCAGAACCCAAAACAAGCTGGAGACGGGCTGGCGGGGTGGCTCTGGGCGCGGGCTGCGCGGGCACTCGGGCTTGCCTGGGCCCGGGCCGTCGCCGCGGCCTGCGCCGGGCGGCTCCACCCCGGAGGCCGCGCCTGGCCGTCTTTGCTTTAGCTACTTTTCAGGCCGGGGGCCGGGGTCCTCACCGGGGCCGCCGCCGCCCGCGTGGCGGGGGTCCCAGGCGGGCGCCACGCCGCCCGGCTCCTCGGCCTGGTCTGGGCCACTTTCGTGGCCGGTGTGACTTCCCAGCCGGTCCTGCACGGACGCGGGGCGGCCGGACTCTTCCGCGCGGGGCTCCAGGGCGTGCGTCCGCGTGTGCCGCCGCAGCGACGAGCGCTGGGCGAAGGCTTTCCCGCACGTGGCGCACGCGCGCGCCTCCTGGCGGGCCTGCGCAGGCGCGGGCGCGGGCCGGACGGGCCGCGCTCCCGCCCGGGCTCCGCTCGCCCACGCCTTCCGGGCGTGCGCGCGCGCGTGCTTGTGCAGGGACGAGGGCCAGCCGAAGGCCTTGCCGCAGCGCGTGCACGAGTAGGGCTTCTCCCCGTCGTGGACGCGCACGTGCTTCTGGAGCGAGGCGAGCCAGCCGTAGGCCTTGCCGCAGCGCGCGCACTCGTGCAGGCGCTCGCCCGCGTGCAGGCGGGCGTGCACGCGCGCCGAGCGGGGGCAGCGGTAGGCCTTGCCGCACTGCGCGCAGCGGTACGGCTTCCCCGCCGTGTGCGCCAGCACGTGCGCGCGGAACGACTTGGGGCAGCTGAAGGGCCGCCCGCAGCGCGCGCACTCGAAGGGCTTCTCCCCGGTGTGCACGCGCGCGTGCACCGTCAGCGAGTAGGGCCGCAGGAAGGCCTTCCCGCACACCCCGCACGCGTGCGGCTTCTCCCCGCTGTGGGTCTTCTCGTGGGTTCTGAGGTACGAGGGCCGGCTGAAGGCCTTCCCGCACACCCCGCACTTGTGCGGCTTCTGGCCCGTGTGGATGCGGATGTGCCGCTGCAGCGAGGAGGGGTGCGTGAACACGTTCCCGCACCGCCCGCACTCGTAGCGCCGCCCCGGCCCGGCCGGCGCCCCGCGCGGCCTCCGGCCTGGCCCGCGGCCCCCGGCGCGCCGGCTCCTCGTCACCGAGACCCTGCAACGACAGCAGCGGTGCCGCGTCACCGCGGGCTCTCCCCGGGGCTTCGCTTTTTTTCCGCTAGGAGACCAGGACTCGAACTCGGGACCCGGTGCCCTCGCTCACTGGCTGGCGCTCTACCGCCTGAGCCACGCCTCCAACCCCAACGGGGCTGCCTTTCTAGCTGGGATGCGAAGTGAGGCCGAGGGGAACACACCGCCCCTCCGGGATGGCAGGCAAGGCCCGGCTCCATTCCCGCGCAATCAAAACGGCATCCAGTTGTGCCTCCTCAAATTAAGGATCCTTCAAAATGGAATCGGCTGAATAGGAAGCCAGTGTATACAATGGGACATGAAACTGTGTCTTCCGGATGAGACAGCACCCACAGAACCCGCGCGTCAGTATTATGCGCGCGGAGAAGTGGAAATTCGGTTGTGGGCGGGGCCAAAACAGGGCGTGGTTAGATCAGCAGCTCCAGCGTTGGGGCGTGGCTCAACGGGCTCAGCTCAAGCGTTAGGGGCGTGGCGAGCGGCCAGGGCGGAGTTCAAGCGGTGGGGGCGGGGCTCAACTGACCGGGGAGGCTGAAGTGGTAGAGCAACTGCCTAGTAACTGCAGCGCCCTAAATCCAAACCTCACGACCACCAAAACACTGAACAAAAGAAAAGAAAGCAAACTGGAAATTCGTTTGCTAAGGGTTTGCTTTTCGAATGAAATACCTAAGCAGTTTATATTTTCCGTATAAGTGTGTGAGGTCTGTCTGGTTTGGATTATTTCACAGCAAAGTTAACCATAGTAACCCATTAATCATTTGTGGCTTCCTATGACTGTTTTCAACTAAATTATCTTCCAGACACAATGTCTAAGGCATACTGAGGAAAAAGTCTGGAAACCTGTGAATAAATTTGAAGCTAGGTGTGTGTGTGTGTGTCTGTGCACACGCACACTGCTACCAGGGCTTGAACTCAGGACCTGGGTGCTGCCCCTAAGCATGGTGCTTTTTTGTTTTTGTTGGTCATGGGGCCTGAACTCGGCCTGGGCACTGTCCCTGCGCTCTTTAGCTCAAGGCTAATGCTCTACCACTTTATCCACAGCACCACTTCCAGTTTTCTGGTGGTTTATTGGCGATAAGAGTCTCACAGACTTTCTTGCCTGGGCTGGCTTTGAACTGCAATCCTCAGATCTCAGCCTCCTGAGTCACTAGGATTACAGGTGTGAGTCACCAGCGCCGGGCTCTAAGCGTTTTTGTTCACGGCTCTACCACTTGTAACATTTGAGTTATTAGTTGGAAATAGTCTCATGGATTTTTCTGCCCAGGCTGGCTTAGAACCATAAGCCTCAGATCTCAGCTTCCTAAGTAGCTGGGATTATAAGCAGGAGCCACCAGTGTGTTTTAGTTAGTTCATTATAGAAGCAAGCCTGTCTCCTGGGAGAGTTCTGTTTGCTTCTAAGAACCACTAACCTCAAATATCTCCTCTGTTTTTTGTGTTTACCTCTGTAATGCTCTTCCCAATTTTCTCCTACAAGACAGGCCCATGTATCATTTCTGATGAACCTTGCTATTTTCTGCTTATTGGATAATTTTTCGGGAAGGAAATCCTGCTGAGAACCGAGTTGCTTCTGGTCACCTGGAAGAACAAAGCACACAGGTCTTAGGTAACAGACACCAGCACGGACACACTGACTCAGGCCTGGTGCACATCCATAGGAGTGCTGTCCCTGACCTCACTACTAACAGCACTCCCACTTGCAATGGAACTCAGAAACATCACAAGACAGCAGACAACTGGTCTCTCTGAGACAGTTTGCTATTGGTATTCAAGAGGGTGCCCGAGACGAGGTGATTTATAAAGTAAAGAAGTTTGCCTAGGCTCATGGTTCTGGAGCTGGGGAGGCAGGACAGGGCCCCGGCATCTGACTGCATCTGCAGGGGTTGAAGAGCGCAGGGCCAATCCAGGGTAGGGGAGGAGAAAGAGGAAGCAGGTGGAGGCAAGGAGGGAAGCAGAGCTGTGTGTGTGTGGTACTGGGGTTCGAATTTAGGGCTTCCTACTCGCTAGGCAGGTGTCTACAGCAAGGCTTGCAGCTCTCTTCCTCTATCTAATCTCTCCATCATCTCTCATCCATCATCTATCAATCCTCTGTCTCTACTTCTGTCTTCTTTACGCATATCTAATCTCTCCATCTGTCTCAGCAATCATCTATCAAGTTTATCCACATCTCTAATTATCTATCACCTATCTACATATCAATCTAAGTGTCTCTCCTGTATCTCTACCACCTACCCCGAGTCGACTACCCATAATCTATCACCTGTCCCTCCATAATCTGTGTATCTCCGCCTGTTTATCATTTATCCATCTATTTATCTCTGTACCCATCTAGGTATCCTTCAGCTAGAATCAGTAATCTGTCTGTCGTGGTGAGGATTGAAGGCAGGGCCTTCTTCGCACATACACAGGCCCGAGCTCTAACACTGGATTCGCACCCCCAGCTCTGCTTTAGTCCTTTATCACTCGCCAGAGCTGGTCTTGAACTGCAATCCTCCCAATCTCTACATTCCAAATAGCTCAGATTGCAGTCTGAGCTACCACACCCCTCTCCATTCATGAACTTTGAGACAAAAACCATACCATCGCATATTCTGGCCCACAGGTATAACCCATGAAGACATAGGAGTGGTTACTCTCCAAATGTCTGCGTGGAAATGCCATGTTGCCCTTACCTATGGAGGCCAGAGCCTGAAAGATGTCCAGCACCACCTCTCTGTAGAGTCTTCTCTGGGCTGGGGTGAGCAGAGCCCACTCCCTCGGGCTGAAGTCCACGGCCACATCCTCAAAGGCCACGGAATCCTGCAGCAAGCCATAAGTGTGAGTGGAAGGCCACGGGGAGAGGACTGGACTCTGTTCTTTGGGGGAGCCCACCAGATCCTGGCATCTCCCAGCGCCCCGTCTTGACTCTTCCTCTCTCATCCTACTCTTCCTGTGTCCAGATGGCTTTCTAGGCTTTTATTGTTGTTGCTGTGGGTCTTAAACTCTGGGCCTGGGTGCTGTCCCTCAGCTCTTCAGCTCAAGGAGAGTGCTCTGCCACTTCAACCACAGTGCCACTTCTGGTTTTCTAGAGGTTTATTGGAGATAAGAGGCTCACGGACTTTCCTGCCTGGACTGGCTTTGTACTGTGATCCTGAGATCTCAGCCCTCTGAGTAGCTAGGATTACAGGCGTGAGCCACCGGCTGCGGGCTTCACTATCTTTTTTTTTTTTTGGTCAGTCATGGGGCCTGAACTCTGGGCCTGGGCGCTGTCCCTCAGCTCTTCAGCACAAGGCTAGCACTCTACCACTTGAGCTTTTTTCTGCTTATGTGGTGCTGAGGAATTGAACCCAGGGCCTCATGCATGCAAGGTGGCAGAGAACATTTAGGATCTGTATCCTTGGCATATGCCAAACATAGCATCATTCCTGCCTCCCCCACCCCCCAGCCAGCGCCCCTAATTTTCTATCGCTTCAGGACACTGGCTCTTTCAGAGTGCACAGGACAGGAAGACCACATCGCCCCGCTGCCTCTGCCTGTGGGTTTCACATGGCTGTGTGTCCTCCACGCTCACCTATGTGGATGGCAGGATTTCTACCAGGTTTTCTTTTCTCAACACTGGGGTTTGAACTCAGGGCCTTGCTTGCCAGGTGGGTGGGTGCTCTACTGCTGAGCCACACCTGCAGCTTCCTGGCTATTTATGAGGCAGGGTCTCCTTTAATGCTCAAGCATCTGCCTGGGCCATGATCACCAGTGGGAAGCTTCCCTTTGTATCTGAGATGACAGATATTCACCACTAGACTCAGCTCTTGGTTTGAGATGGGGTCTCGAGCTCCCCTGCAGCCCCCTCACCAGGTCAGGGAGCGTTGAGCAGCAGAGCTCAGGAAGGTGCGAAGACTTAGAGCGCCCCACTTTCCACTGTGTGAGCCTTGGAGCTGGTACTCAGCAACCTGAACACACAGACACACACATGCCACAAAGCACATGGACACACTTGATCGGTCACAAAACCATGTGTCTACCACAGTCCTGGAAAATTCACTCATACAGGCACTCCTGATCTTGAGGAATGAAGCAAGAAAGCCCCTTTGTCAGCAAGTTATGTGAACTCCAGAACTTTCCATGAAGGTGCCCGTGATTATAAAAATACTGTTTCTAGTTATAGAACCGAATTATAAAAAGTTTTCCCAGTGCCATCCTCCTTGCAGAAATAGATTCCATGCCTGGGGTTGGGCCCCAGTGGCGGGGCCTATCTAGTCTGTGCAAAGGCCCTGGGTTCCATCCCCAACACCAAGCAGAAAAAAACAAAGGAAATAAGGAATGGACTTCCTTGTTCCACCTCCCAGGACACAGTGACATCCCATAGTTGAAGGAGTTGTTTCCATTGCTTCTCCAGCCCCTGTGGGTCACAGCATAATCCCTGAGCCTGGGCACCAGGGTCATGCACATTATGGCCCTCCCCACCCACCACAGGCAGACTGAGGCCCCTCCCACTTCTGAGCCTACATGTACTTCTCAGTGGAACAACTGGATGCCCGCCCCCTTTGAGGGCCTGGAGGGAAAGAGCAGCTGGAGTCATCTCAATATTCTTTCTTTTGATGATGCTGGAAATGGAAGCCAGGTCAGTGAACTTTGCCCTACTCACACCCAGCCTCTAAATTTTCTTGAAATGGTTAATTCTAGTTCAATTCCTACGCACATGCACACAGGAATTTACACATAGATACTAGAGTAGTTAGAGGATGGCGTGAAATCATAATAGTGTACTATTGGACAAAGTGGAAGAACTGATTTTTCAAATCTGTGTCATGATTTGACAATACGTCAGATTAGATTTCACTTTCTTTTCAATGTCACAAGCCAGTTTGGAAGTGCCCCAAATCTAACAAGAACTCCATGAGCCCCAGAGGACCACGGATCCTCACAAAATTGAGGACTGAAAATCATTCACATAAAAGAGGCAGGCCAAGGGTAGTGACTCACTCCTGTAATCCCAGCCACTCAGAAGACTAGAATGAGTCTAGTTTGAGGCCTACCCCCATCTCAATCAATAGTTGGGCATGGTGGCTCATGTCTATAATCCTGGCTACATAGTAGGTATAGGTACAAGGATTGTGGTCTGAGGCTGGCCCTGTCTGGGGGAGGGAGGGGAAAGCAAAAAGAGTTGGGAGGGTGTGGCTCAGGTGTTCTATGACAGAAAATAACTGGAATTAGAAGCACTCATCTAGAGCTGGGTGCTGGTGGCTCACACCTGTAATCCTAACTACTCAGGAGGCTGAGATCTGAGGATTGAAGTTGGAAGCCAGCCTAGGCAAGAAAGTCCATGAGCCTCTTATCTCCAATAAACTACTCAGAAAACCTGGAAATGGTGCTGTGACTCAAGTGGTAGAAGGCTAGCCTTCAGCCAAAGATGCTCAGAGACAGTGCCCAGACCAAGAGTTCAAGCCACAGGATGCTCTCCCCCCCCCCCAAAAAAAAAAAATCAGGACCCTAGTGGCAAGGGAGGTGCGCAGGGCTGAAGTAGACTTGGTCACCCTCCCCAGGTTTTCATCCTGAATAAAACCTATTGGTCTGTCGAGTTCACCTTTCTGCTCCTTTTCTTTGCTCATATTCCTGATCATGGAAATAGTTTATTTTGGTCTCAACACCTGCCTAGCAAGCAAGAGACCCTCAAGTTCAAACCTGAGTATTGCCAAGCAAAAAAGAAAATCCCCTGAGGAATCGAACCCAGGGCCTCATGCATGTGAGGCAAGTACTCTATCACTGAGCCAACTTCCCAGCCGCCTAAGTGGACTCTTGCAGGCGGTTTGAGCTTGAGGATAGGGGCACCTGTCCCCACAGGTCGGGTCAGGAATTAGCAGGCCTTGCCCACAAGGTGACCTGTGTGGCCCTGCGGCGGCAGGACTGCAGAGATGCCCATGAGGGGCATGTCTGTCCCTGGGTGGCCTTTTAAGGGGGGGAACGGCCCATGCACCCCACAAAGACCAAGCCCCGGTGCATCCCCACTCAGACTGGAACTTCCTCTCCGATCGTCCCAACACCACTCCATAAATGGGAGGGCTTAGGTAACTCAGTAGGCCCGCTGAAGGGCGGCGTGGGTGGGGCAGGGCGGGTGGGCTGGGCCTGCGACCCAGGCCGACCCCAGGCTGGTGACTCAGGGGTGGCCTGGGGCCGGGGCCCACGTCCTTTCCCCTCCCCCGCGCCCCCCTCTACCGTCCACCCCCCCCCCCCCCCCCGCCACCTGTTCCCTGCGCTCCGGGACCGGCGCCGCGCCGGGGCCTGGCTGGCCCTGTGCTTCGTGGGCCTGTCGCCCTCCCTGTCCGCCTCCTGCTGAAGGACGCCCTGAGGTTTTCGGCAGTGCCTGCCGGGTGGCTAGCGGCCCCGACCCCGACCCTCGGGGCTCCCCTGGAAGGCTATGGCCCCGGGCTGGACTCGGGCTCCAGCTCTGCCCCCGGCCGTGTCTCAGGGTGCAGGGATGGGCTGGGGCTCCGGCAGCGCGCTCACCATCTCCCTCCTCTGCTCCAGACTGGAGGACGTCGCGCGACGGTCCAACGGCCACTGCCAGCGAGCACGGCAGGAGGAACCCCGGCACGGGCGCCCGCCTCGGCTCTCATTGGGCAGACTGACTGCAGCGCCCCTGATTGGACTGCCATCCGGCCCTGGCCTAGTTCTTCCTCCCAATTGGACAGTTCTCTAGCCCCACCCTAGCTCCTCCCAATTGGATAGTTCTCTAGCTCCGCCCAATTGGCCTGCTCTCCCAGCCCCACCCTAGTTTGCAGAAAGGGGTGACATTGTCTGAAAATAGAAAAGTATGAAATGGGGGCTGGGAATGTGGCTTAGTGGTAGAGTGTGTGAAGGTACGGGTTCGATTCCTCAGTACCACATACACAGAAAAAGGAGTGATGCTGTGGCTCAAGTAGTACAGTGCTAGCCTTGAATAAAAGCAGCTCAGCTCAGGGACAGAGCCCAGGCCCTGAGTTCAAGCCGCAGGAGAAGGAAGGACCGCGGGAGAAGGGAGGAAGGGAGGAAGGGAGGAAGGGAGGAAGGAAGGAAGGGAGGGAGGGAGGAAGGAAGGGAGGAAGGAAGGAAGGGAGAGAGGGAGGAAGGAAGGAAGGGAGGAAGGGAGGGAGGGAAGAAAGGAAGGAAGGAAGGAAGGGAGGGAAGGAGGAAGGAAGGAAGGAAGGGGCTGGGAAGGTGGCTCAGTGGTAGAGCGCTTGCCTTGCATGCCTGAGGCCCTGGGTTCGATTCCTCAGCACCACATAAGCAAAAAGAAAAAAGCTGGAAGTGGCGCTGTGGCTCAAGTGGTAGAGTGCTAGCCTTGAGCTGAAGAGCTGAGGGACAGCGCCCAGGCCCAGAGTTTAGGTCCCACAACTGGACCCAGAAAGAAAGAGAGAAAGAGAAAAATGAAATGGTAATCCCTCTGTACAACACCTTAATAAAACAGTTTTTAAAAAATTAAAAAGAGCCAGGCGCCAGTGGCTCACCCCGGTAATCCTAGCTACTCAGAAGGCTGAGATCTGAGGATCGAGCTTCAAAGCCAGCCTGTGTGGAAAAGACCAAGACCGTGAGACTCTTATCTCCAGTTAACCACTCAAAGACCACTTGAGCAGGGGAGCTCAGGGACAGCACTTGGGCCCTGAGTGGACTTTCCTGCCCAGGCTGGCTTTGAACCGCTATCCTCAGATCTCAGTCTCCTAAGTGGCTAGGATTATAGGTGTGAGCCACGGGCGCCCAGCTAGTTGTGGCTCTTCAATTCTGGGCTTGGGCTGTCCCTGTGCTGTTCAACTCAAGACTAGCGCTCTACCACTTAAGCCACAATGCCACTTCTGGTTTTCTGGTGGTTAATTGGAGATAAGAGTCTCATGCCTGGGCTGGCTTTGAACTGGGATCTTAGATCTCAGCCTCCTGAGTAGCTAGGATTACAGGTGTGAGCCACTAGGGCCCAGCTAAAGTCGTAGACTTTTTTTTTTTTTTTGGGGGGGGGTCCGGTCGTGGGGCCTGAACTCTGGGCCTGGGCGCTGTCCCTCAGCTCTTCAGCTCAAGGCTAGCGCTCTACCACTTGAGCCACAGCCCCACTTCCGGCTTTTTTTTTCTTTTTGCTTATGTGGTGCTGAGGAATCGAACCCAGGGCCTCAGGCATGCAAGGCAAGCGCTCTACCACTGAGCCACCTCCCCAGCCCCCTGTAGACTTTTTTTTCCTTGTCTGTCATGGGGCTTGAACTCTGGGCTTGGACGCTATCCCTCAGCTCTTTAGCTGAAGGTGAGCACTCTACCAGTTGAGCCACAGCGCCACTTCTGGTTTTCTAGTGGTTTATTGGAGATGAGTCTCACAGACTTTTCTGCCCAGGCTGGCTTTGAACCGTGATCCTCAGACCTCAGCCTCCTAAGTAGCTAGGATTACAGGCGTGAGCCACCGGCCCCTGGCTTTAGTCTTCAGTTAATTACAGAAAAGCTATGGCTTAAGTGGTACAGAGCTAGCCTTGAACAAAAAAAAGCTCAGGACAGTGCCCTGACAGGTCCCTAGTTCAAGCCCCAGGACCAGCACAAAGCAAAACACAATGCTTGGTTTGTTCTCTTGGTTTTCCAATACAGCAACTACTGCCCACATGTGGCTACCATCAAGCCTTGAAATGTGACTTCTAAATTGAAGTATTCTGAAGATTTTGGTTGAAAAAGAAATCTATATCTTATTAGCAGTTTCCAGTAATGACATGTGGATACTTTCACTATGTTGGGTGAAACAAATCACTACAGTTGATGTCTGCTTCTTTTTTGTGGTGGCTACTGGATCCGAAATGGATGGCAGTGTAGACTGCAACTCCTTAAATGGGCTGGTCTAGGAGAGAAAGCCATCTTCCAGAGGTCTTACAGGGGCCCTACCCAAGTTCCTCTGAGACCAGGAATGTGGAGTAGGGGGAGGTGAGGCCGAGGGGTGAGACTGTCACCTGCTGGGCACAGCCAGTACAGCAGGCACATGGACTGCAAATACTGAGAAGCCGTTGTGATGGCCTGAACACAGACCACAAGTCTGAGAACTGGGTGTGTGCTGTTCACAACTCACAAGGCAATTTCTAGGGAGTTCAGTAATGACTCAGGTTGAGAAGGAATTCCAAGTGCAGTAAGGACAGAGAAGACGTAGGAAGTCACAGACGCACCAGGACTTAGCCAAGATATGACCTTATCCCTGGGAGGGAAAGGGGGATGTTGAAATCATGCAACTCTGGAACTGCTGTAACAAATAGCACCCCAAACCACAGAAGCTCCCAAACCACAGAGATCTGTTTGCTCTGATCTGGGGCTGGGAGTTAAAGGTAGAGGTGAACAGCTTCAGGGTCTGCTGGACTGGTTTGGGTAGCTTTTGCTTTTTTTTGGTGCCAGTCCAGGGGCTTGAACTCAGTGCCTGGGTGCTATCCCTTCTCTTTTTCACTCACGTTCGGTTCTCTACCATTAGAGCCTCAGCTTCACTTCCAGTTTTTTGGTGGTTAACTGGAGGAGTCCCACAGACTTTTCTGTTCATGCCGACTTTGAACTGTGATCCTCAGGTCTGTTTCCTGAGTAGTTGGGATTTCAGACGTGAGTCACCAGCACCTGGCATAGGGCAGCTTTGAGGCTCACAACCAGCACCTTTTAGCCACATTCTACCCGGCAGACAGCATGCCGAGCTCTCCAGGATTTGTAGTCAGGGCCTCCCACAGACCAGGCAAGGAAGCTTTCACCCATGGGCCACAGCCTAGCCCCTTGGGGTCACCCTGACAAAGGGCCTGTGAGAACCTGCTTCCCATCACTGAGAACCCAAGATACTCAGCTTGTCTAGTTCCCTTTGGTTCACGTTAAGGGAACAAGCCCAGGGCCACGCAAGCCCCTACCCAGTTCCCTGACCAGAGGTGAAGGTGTTGGCAGCGTTGGTGCACAGTAGTGCAAAACCAGCAAGCTGCTCCCCAGTTGCCCCAATGCCCCATGGCCTCAGAGCCCCTATCCAGAAAGATAGCCCAGCTAGTGCAGTTTGAGGATGGGATACTATTGTTAAGTCCCAGAGCCGTGCAAGCTGGTGGACACACATCCTTCCTGCAGCTGTTCTCGGCCGTGCCCAGCTCACCCCAACTCCCCAGCATTTGCCTGGCTTCATGCTAGGCCAGAGGGAGGCCCACTTGGGGGCTTGGCAGCAGCAGCAAAGGCCCCGCCCTGCTGCAGTTCCCTTTGGGTATTTCAGGCCTAAGTGACAGCTGCTGGGCCTGGCGTGGGCTCGGCCAGGCAGCCTGCTGCCAGCTCCGCTGAGAACCCGCTCCACACCCAGGCTCTCAGGCCACGTGAAGGGGAGCAGGCCTGGCCAGAGACTGGCCATGGTGCCACCCCAGGAACCCAGCACACGGAGAGCAGCCCAGGCCACACCACCTGTTCCCAGCACTGATGCCGCCCCCAGCTCTGCAGCGAACACAAGCCCAGAGGCGCAAAACACCCTCCCCTTGGCCCAGGAGGCCAGTGCCCTCGGCCCCACGGACTATATGCACACAGGGGCCAACCTCCCACAGCCTGAGCGCTAAATCTGGTCCCACAGTGACCCAGAGCTGACTACAGATGGGGAGGAACGTTCCAGAACTCTGGTAGGGGGGATGTGGGCCAGAAGCAGACAGCCCTGTGGCCCTTCTCGCTTCCCAGCCTGGGCACACCCTCAGCCAACAGCATGGCCTCCCCAGACCCCAGGGGGCGCGTCAAACCCAGAGAAGTGGAGCAGACAAGAGACCAGAGCACCCCGAAGCTGTGGGTGGGACCCCAGCACCTGGCTGGACTCCCCATGGGATGGAGAGGTCGGGTAAGAACCAGGCAGGGAGTGCCCTTCAAGTGTTTAATGGTTGACCCACAGGACCACGCAGTAGGAACTGACAGCTGGGCAGGGGTGCTCGCCCACACCCCACCTATGGGGCGGCTCCCCCAGCCAGCCCGGCTGGGCCCTGCCCACAGGGATCTGCCGCCTGGACAATGATGACGAGTTGCTGGGGGCTTGCCCCGCCCATCAGGCCCCAGGATGGCAGCTGGAACCCCGTCCCAGTTGGGGCTAAGGCACAGGGCGGCGGGTGTGGCAGGGGCGGGGCTGTCAGCAGGCAGCCTCCTCGCTGCCCTCCACCTGCAGCCCCTTGCTCAGGAGGAAGGCATCCTGCTTGGGTTCTCGGCCCAGGAAGAGCTTCAGCATGGCGCTGGCATCCTCGGAGCCGCCGGGCTTCAGGACGGTGGTCCTGTAGTCCATGCCGACCTGGGGGACACAGGGAGCTGAGCCCGCCACTGGGGTGGGAGGCTCCCCTACCCACTCAAGGCTCCAGAGGCCCGTGGGTGCCTCCAGAGGCCCGTGGGTGCCTCCAGAGGCCCGTGGGTGCCTCCAGAGGCCCGTGGGCACAGTGAGGGAGGGGCACGGACTTGGTGCCGGGGAAGACTATGAGCTGGAGTGGACACTCAGGCCCCAGGGCCATGGGCTGTGAACTCCCAGGGCCAGCAGCAGGCCCCCACGCCCAAGGGCCTCACCTTGGGGTTGAGCACGCCTTCCTGCTTGAAGCGCGTGTGGAACATGTCCATGGAGAACACCTCGCTCCACAGGTAGCCGTAGTACTGTGCGTCGTAGCCCCCCGCCAGGTGGCCGAATGTGGCGGGCATGTTGGTACCTGGGCAGACACAGGGAGAGGCTCAGGACTCAGGCTCTGTCCTCACAGGACAGAGAACCCCAGCAGCTGGTTCTCTGGGGGACCTTGATCCTTCAGGGGGCTGAGCAGCCTACCACCATGGCACCTAACACCACATGGCCTGGTATCCCCTCCGAGAAAGGACAAGACACGAGTGTCCATTCAACATGGTGTCCTAGGCAGCCACGCCACAGAGCTGCACTACAGGCCTGGGTGTGCGAAGCTGTGCTGTGGGAGGTGGGAGTAGCTACCTGGCGTGGCTGGGACCCCGAGGATCTCCTGGCAGAGGTGGGCATATTCCTCGGCTGGGTCCACTCCGGACCGCGTGTGCAGGGCCTGGTCCACCTTGGCCAGGACGATCTGGCGCAGGTTGAAGAGGCCGGTGTTGGCCTGCCGGGACTTGATGAGCTTGTCCAGCAGCTCCTGGGGCATGGTGCCGCCCGTGCGGTAGTGCTGGGACATGCGCAGCAGCGGCTCCTTCTCCCACACCCAGTTCTCCAGCATCTGTGACGGCGCCTCCACAAAATCCCGCTCCACGTGGGTCCCACTGAACATGGCAAACTCCGCCTGCAAAGGATGGCACAGCCTTAGGAAGGTCTGGCTGCTCACCGCCAGCCCTCTCGCAGGCCAGCCAGAGATACGCTGGGGCTCACACACAACGTGACTAGATGCTGACAGGGCCAGGGGAGCCCTTAACTGCATAAGGAGCATGCAGGCCGTGCTTAGGGGTGCTCATCCAGACACAGAAGCAGCCAGTGGCCCACACCTGTAACCCTAGCCACTCAGGATGCTGAGACCTGAAGATCTTGGGTCCAAACCAGCCTGGATGCCGGGTGCTGGTGGCTCATGCCTGTAATCCTAGCTATTCAGGAGGCTGAGATCTGGGGATCGCGCTTCAAAGCCAGCCCAGGCAGGAAAGATTGTTAGACTCCTATCTCCAATAAACTGCTAGAAAACCGGAAGTGGCGCTGTAGCTCAAGTGGTAGAGCACTCGCCTTGAGCTGAAGAGTGCAGGGACAGCGCCCAAGCCCAGAGTTCAAGCCCCATGACCGACCAAAAAACAAACCCAGCCTGGACAGGAAAGAATGTGAGACGCTTATCTCCAATGAGCTACCAAAAAAAGCCAGAAGTGGAGGCGTGTCAAGTGGAAAAAAGCCAAAAACTTAAGCGTTCAGGGCCCAGCCCTGGCATGCGCACGCGCACCTTTCCAAAGCATTGTCATGTCCTTAGAAGGACAGTCACCCAGCCAGGAACAAGACAAGACTGTGAGCTGCGCTACAGCATGGAGGGACCTGAGGCCGCTGTGCTCAGGAAAGAGCAGCACCCACAAAAGGCCCCCGGTGTGTGGCTTCATTGATAGGAAGCATCTAGAATAAGTGGATCCAGAGACAGAAAGGGGACATGTAGGGGCGGGGGCTAGAGAGGGGACAAGGTGACAGCTTATGGCATCTTTAAAGAGAGTGGGCAGGTGGCTAATCTAGTCTGTCCAGCTCCTAAGACCAGATCAGATGGCTGCGGGAGGAAGCAGCCAGACGCTTTCACCCCAGCTCCTGCCTGCAGGTCTGAGACAAGGGCAGCCCCGTCACCATGGGGCATTTCAAGGGGAGCCGGAGAGCAGGGCCGCCACACCACACACCTGCGAGCACAGCTGGTGCATCACGTGACCAAACTCATGGAAGTAGGTCTCCACCTCGTCGTGCTGTAGCAGGGACGGGGCGTCTGGCGTGGGCTTGGTGAAGTTAGCCACCATGGCTGCGATGGCGATCTGGCGGCTGCCATCTTGACGCAGGCAGCCGGGTTGCAGGCCGAAGCAGGCTGCATGGCCGTACTTCCCTTCCCTGGGAGGCACGGGGAGATGGGGTCAGAATCTGTCCACGTGTCCACTCTGCTCGACCCCACGTTGCATCATCCCACCGGGCTATTGGGCAGAGGGGCTAGGCTCCCTCAGGCAGAGCCCCCTGGGCGTCTACTTCTGCAAATGACCCACATCTCCTTGTCCTGTGGTCCCAGGATCCTCTGCCCGCATCCAGCTGTGGCCAGGGCAGGTGCCTCCCTCCCGTGGTGCTACTGGGGAAGGGGTTCCTACCTGGGGTACAGGTCCAGGTAGAACTTGCCGATCACCGCCCCTGAGGCCGTGTCCCGCACGGAGTAGAGCCGCACGTCCTCGTGCCACACGCTGGCACCCTCCTCCAGGGCAAAGGAGAGCCCCAGGAGCTCCTGGTAGATGGCCAGCAGCCCCTGGGTGACCACCTGCATGGGGAAGTACTCCTTGAGCAGGTTCTGGTCCACGCGGTAGCGCGTCTCCTCCACCTGGTTCATGTAGTAGCGCATGTCCCACGCGTTGATGCAGCCGTCGAAGGGCAGGTCCCGCTTCTCACACTCAGCCTGCTTCAGCTCCAGGATCACCGCCCGCTCCTGTTCCCCAAGGGGCTTCAGTTTCCGGGCCAGCTCATCTGTGGAGAAGGGGGGGTTCTCTGACATCCGGCTCCTGCCAGAAGGGGCGCAGAGCAGGTACCAACACCCCACACCAGATGCCAGGCCAATGCCAGTCCACCAGGGTCACGCCTGGGGGGCGGGCAGCTGCACCCCATCCTTATTGGTCTGTGGGTTACCTAGGAAGGTGGCCACTGACTGGCTGTTCCTGGCCATGTTCATTTCCAGGACGTAGTCAGCATGCGTGCTGAACCCCAGCAGGCTGGACTTCTGGGCACGCAGGGCCACCAGCTCCTTCAGGATGGCACAGTTCTCCTGCAGGCCACACACAGCGTTGGCTGCGGCTGCACGCCTACAGCCAGCCACGCTGCATCCTGCCCGGGGCCAGGGTGGCTGCATGCCTCCACTCCACCCGCTCGCCCAGCGCCCCTGCACATCTGCCCAGTGGCCCCCATGCCTCTCCTGTCAGGAGAGCTGTGGGTGAGTCCAGGGTCCTCTTCAAAACCAGACAGGGCTCTGACAGGACAAGTTGTCCCCGAGGGTGTCACCACTATGCCAAAAGCAAGCTATGCAGCGCTGTCACTTAGGAGATGCAGGGGCCCACTCAGAACCAAGCGGCCCTGGCAGCACCCAAAGGTGCCTGTCTGCCTCTGTGCCACCAGCTGCACACAGTGTGGGCCTGGATCTCAAGTGTGGACCCCACGCTGCCTCCAGGAGCCATCCTCACTGAGAGATGGGCACAGAGCCTGCACAGGCACAAGCTGGAGCCGGGATGCGGTGTCCCGTGCGGGCGTCTGCCTGGCTTGAAGAGCCAGAGGCAGAGCCCAGGGGGCAGAGGGGGCGCAGGCGCCTCACCTCCTTGCAGCGGCAGTTGAAGGCCGCCTCCATCTTCCTCCGGGTCTCAGGCACGTGGCACTTCTTCAGGAGGGGGAAGTAGTGCGGGTACTTGAGGGTGACTTTCAGCTTGCCATCCTCCGTCTTCTCCAGCGAGTTCAAGAAGTCGTCGGGGAGCCCCCCTGCAGGAGCAGGACAGGAGGCAGCGCAGTGAGGGGCTGGCATGCACCAACAGTGGGGGTGCCCAGCCCCCGAGATCTGCGGGGGGAGCTAAAGGGGGAGAGGATGAAGGGGAGAGGGAGAGATGACCAGGCCAGCTTCCCTCTCAGACTTGTCTTGATCCAGGCAGCGGGCACCCCACTCCCCTACCCTAAACACTGTCCCTGGTCACTTTCAAATCGACCCCTAATGCAGAGCGCAGAGCGGGCTCTGGACGCCTGGAGCTAATCCCACAGGCATCCATACACAGCAAGGTAGAGCAGGCTGAGGACAGTCCTGCCTCAAAGAAGACTCGAGGAGCTGGATGCTGGTGGCTCACTAGCATCCTAGCTACTCAGGAGGCTGAGATCTGAGGATCGAGGTACAAAGTCAGCCTGGGCAGGAAAGGCCCTACAACATCTCCATTAAACCAGAAGTGGCGCTGTAGCTCAAGTGAGCTGAAGAGCTGAGAGACAGTGTTCAGGCCCAGAGTTTAAGCCCCATGAAAGACAAAAAAAAAAAAAAAAAAAGACTCAGGAGCAGAAAAGCTAGTCCTCACCTGACCATGGGTACAGAAAAGCATACTGGTGCATACACCTATAATCCCTGCTTTGTAGGAAGCACAGGTATGGGGTCAAGATCTAAGGCTGGCCCTAAGCAAAAATGCAGGCTCCTTTTTGCCAGACAACTAGACAAAAAAGGGCTGAGGTGTGGCTCAGCATGAAGCATCTGTACCAGTAACACCAAAAGAAACAAAAAAACCACAGACAAAACAGACTGCTAGGGAGTGAACAGAGAACCCAAGAGATTTCCCACAGACCCAATCTCAAAACTCAAACACACATAAAAAGGCCCTGGGCTCCTGTTCTCAGTCAAAAGCTGGGTCAGCGACTGGCCTTTCCAAGGAAGGATTTAGAAGCCCATTGTCCACCAAGCCCTAAAGTCCACCAGGAGAAGGCTTTGTGCTTGTGTCCAGGACACCCAGGCAGGCGGCAGCGCCGGTTCCTCGCGGCTGTCCCGTGCATTGCAGCTCACCCAGCTCCTCGCGTGTGAAGGGCAGGAAGGTGGTGTCCTCGTTCAGGTTCTTGTTGAAGTCGATGCACAGGAGGCTCAGCTTCTTCTTAATGTTCTTGATTTTCTGAAGGGCAAGAAGGCCATGTGGGAAGAGGGCCATGGGTGAGCGCATGTGGGAGCCCTGCTGGGGTGCTCCTGGGAGACCCCACTCACCTCCTGCGTTTCCTTGGGGAGGTGGAGGCCGTTCCTCCGGCCCAGCTTGATGAGCCGCTCTAGGTACCGCATGGCTTCGGGCCTCAATGTATCCTTTTGCACTTTCTCCTAGGAAGGAGATCAGCATGTTGGGGGGCAGGGGGCAGGGCAGGCAGCGGTGCCATGGCTACCTGCACAGTGGGGACCAGACACAGTAGCTGCTCCCATGGCAGCCGGCTTTCCTGAAAACCAACTCCACACACAGGCCTGGCTACCACACTGCTGAGCTCACAGGTGGCGGCCTGTGTCCTGTGTCCCTGAGGGTGTGGCCGGAAGCAGCCTAGCTGAGATGACGCAGAGGAAGAGGGAGGAAGACTCTGCACTGGGATGATGTGGGTGGCACTGGCCAAGGACTGTACTGATGTTATACAACGTGACACCAGTGGGAATCAGGCAAAGTGCCCCGTGTTACTGGCTGTGAACCAACTAGTGTCTCAATAGAAACTCAACGGACAAATGGCCAAGCACTGGCCAACATGGTGAGGCCTGGGTTCCCCAGCACCACGGAGTAAGCCATCACATCCCCTCCCCCCCCGCCCCACCCCAACACACACCCGTACCTCCATAGCCAGGCTGGTCATGCTGCCCATGTTGGGCCCCAGTAGCCGGAGTGAGAGGCAGCAGGGGGGACCCCTGGGGTCCTCATCACCAAACACAGCCCAGCAACAGCAAGAACCCTGCCAAGCTGGGAGGCAGGAAGCCAATGGAGTCCCATGGGCAGTGAAGGCAGTTGCTAAGCCACAGCAGGAGGGATGTGCAGAGGTGGCTGTGAGGAGCCCCAGGCTCCCACACTGGCTGCTGTGCTGGGGCTCCCCACTGGGCACCACGTGGCCCCCACCGGCCCTCACCTGCAGCCAGACGATCCTCTGGTACACGTCCTGTCTCATGCTCATCTCCACGTCGAACTCCGACAGCTGCTTGTCCGCCTCTGTGCTGGCCGTCCGGATGTCCTTGGATGGGGACACGTGCTGCGGGAAGTCCAGGGTGTTCCTCTGCACTGCAATGGGTGATAGTGGACACGGTACCATCAGAGTCATGGGGTGCTGACTGGGGTGTGGGAGGGGAGAGGCAGCAGGAAGGATGCCCAGAAGACAGGGAAGGAAGGAGATGCTGCTTGATAGTGGTTGGGGAACCAGCTCCTGGTTAAACGTAACCTAGCACCCAAAGCAGTCACTCATGCAGGTGATGCCGATCCCCACCCAGAGTCCTGACCCCACTCGCTGTCCCTGTCCAGCAGCAGCCCCAACCACCTGCAGTCTGAGAGGTGCAAGGCAGGGGTCACTAACCCATCTGTGCATCAGGGACCCATGAGAATGCCAACGTAGGGGCTGGGAAGGTGGCTCAGAGGTAGAGCGCTTGCCTTGCATGCATGAGGCCCTGGGTTCGATTCCTCAGCACCACATAAGCAAAAAGAAAAAAGCCAGAAGTGGCGCTGTGGCTCAAGTGGTAGAGCGCTAGCCTTGAGCTGAAGAGCTGAGGGACAGCGCCCAAGCCCAGAATTCAGGCCCCACAACCGGACCCCTTCCCCCCCCCCCCCCCCCAAAAAAAAAAAAAGAATGCCAACGTAAAATTTTTTTTTTTTTGGTCGGTCATGGGGCTTTAACTCTGGGCCTAGGCGCTGTCCCTCAGCTCTTCAGCTCAAGGTGAGCGCTCTACCACTTGAGCCACAGAGCCACTTCCGGTTTTCTGGTAGTTCATTGGAGATAAGAGTCCCACAGACTTTTCTGCCCAGGCTGGCTTTGAACCGCGATCCTCAGATCTCAGCCTCCTGAGTAGCTAGGATGACAGGTGTGAGCCACCGGCGCCCGCTCAGGGAATATTCTTGTGTGTGTGCTCTGGTGCTTGAACTCAGGGCCTGGGTGCTATCACTTAGCTTCTTCCCTCAAGGCCAAAGATCCACTTCTGGCTTTTCTGTTGGTTAACTGGAGATATGAGTCTATCAGATTTTCCTGCCTGGGCTGGCCTTGAACTGTGATCCTCAGATCTTAGCCTCCTGAATAGCTAGGATTACAGCTATGAGCTACCTGTGCCCATGAGGGCAGAAGTCCACTCGTCCAGAGACCCCTGCTTCAAGGTCTCTCGGTCCTTTGACCCTTGTACACTGCAGACCACTATGAAGGGGCCATGGGATATCATTTCCAATTCCAGGTCCTCACAGGTTAAGCAGAAGCCTGAAGAAGAACCTGTGTGGTAAGAACTAGGCAAAGGCCTCAGGCTGAAGTGGGAGGTGGGAAGGGAGAGCACAAGTATACTCCGCTTGATTGCGAAACCCATGGGGTCCCTGAGGGGAACAAGGAGGCCAGGATCAGGGAAAGGCTGCTCCTAAGGGATCGCTGGAGATCTCTATGTCCTGTAGTCCTCTAGGTACCCGCCCTGCCCAGGGCTCATTCCCTGAGGCCAGTCTCCCCTCTGCTGTGACTCCGGTAGCACAGCCCTTACCGGATGCCTTCCCCATCTTCATTTCCAGCATCCACGTCCCTGAGCCAAAACCACTCTTTTTTGGGTAACTGACCAGGTCTCAGGTAATGAGTTAGGACACCAGCTAAAAAGCAGTGTGTGGTGGCTCTGTTACCCAATCTGCTCAGTAGGCCTGGTGGGGCGGTTGATTATGCCCGGGAGTTTGAAACCGGCCCCATGAATGTAGCAAGTGGTGTCTCAAAAGAAAAGCCAAGAGAGCTGGACGCTAGTGGCTCACACCTGTAATCCTAGCTACTCAAGAGGCTGAGATCTGAGGACTGCAGTTTGAAGCCAGCCTAAGCAGGAAACGTTGAGACTCTTACCTCTAATAAAACTATTCCAAAAAAAGCCAGAAGTGATGCCGTGGCTCAAGTGGTAGAGTGCTCGCCTTGAGCAAAAAGCAGCTCAGGGACAGCACCCAGGCCCAGAGTTCAAGCCCCAGGTCCAGCACAAAAAAAGAAAAGAAAAGCCAACAGAGTAAAGAATAGGGTACAGAAACTGCAACAAAGACCCAGTTCTAGAATTCAGGCAGAAAACAAATACTGGGAGGGGAGGTGGCTACGGGGGCTTGAGTTTCCAGGCTGCCACCTGGGCTGGATTCAGACGGCACAACCAGGAAGCAGGCTGACTGGAGGAGGGCTGGGCGGGAACCCGATGACGGCGACCCGCCAGACCTGACTATTGTCTTGCTCACACCCACCTTGCAAGTAGCTGGGCCACCATGCAGCCAGGGCATGGGCACCTGAGCGATCTATCACATGACACCTGTCATGTTGCCTCCTGGGCACCAGGAGTCAGCCTCACCTGTGTAGGACACTTCCACGTCGGCCAATGCCTTGAGCGTGCTCTCATAGGACACTTCCTCAAACTCCTGGGCACCGACTTGGTCATACACGCGCTTAGTCTGCTCGATGAGTTCCTTGGTGAGCGCCTGAATCTGCTGGGCACTCAGGTCCCACCTGAGGTAGTTGGTGACAGAGCATGGCGATGTAGAGTCCAGGACATCCCCGGCACAGGCTGGACAGAGGAAGCAAAGCAGGGTTCATCTTGTGTGACCGCCACACTCGGGAACAAAGTAACTGGGGTAAGCTAGGCCCAGAGGTTATGGGGGGTGGGGAAGGAGAGATTGATCCTCTAGAGCAGGGGGAGGTATCCCTGGCCCCCTCCAGCTATGATGGTCACAGCCTGGGGAAGGAAAGGGGCCACTAGCTCGGCATAGGTAGAAACCAGGTGGAAACTATACTGTTCAGTGCCTCACAGGGCCTGATATGCCACCACAGAACATGTCAGCCTCAACTGTTGCTCGTGTTGTTAAAATCCCCACCCTTACCCAGGTGCTGGTGGCTCAGGCCTGTAATCCTAGCTACTCAGGAGGTTGAGATCTGAGGATCACGGTTGGAAGCGAGGCTGGGCAGGAAACTCCATGAGACTTTTTTTTTTTTTGCTCGGTCGTGGTTCTTGAACTCTGGGCTTGAGCACTGTCCTTGTGCTCTTCAGCTCAAGGCTAGCACTCTACCACTTGAGCCACAACACCACTTCTGGTTTTCTGGTGGTTAACTGGAGATAAGAGTCTCAGGGACATTCCTGCCTGGGCTGGCTTTGAACCTTGATCCTCAGATCTTAGCTTCTTGAGTAGCTAGAGTAACAGGAGTGAACCACCAGTGCCCAGCTTCCCAGCCCCAAAGAAAGGTTTTTCTAGCCAAGCAACTTTGGTGAGAACTGGGCAAAGCTTCTGCACAGCCTCTGAGACTTCAGAATAGCAGAAAGAGAACAGTGTGTTGAATTAAACTTGTGATCAAGAAGGATTTCTAAGCCAGGTGTTGGTGGCTCACACCTTTAATCCTACTCAGGAGGCTGAGATCTGAGGATCACGGTTCAAAGCCAGCCTGGACAGGAAAGTCCGAGAGACTCATCTCCAATAAACCACTAGAAAACTGGAAGTGGTGCTGCGGCTCAAGTCGTAGAGTGCTAGCCTTGAGCAAAAGTAGTTTAGGGACAGTGCCCAGGCCCTGAGTTCAAGCCCCAGGACTAGGGGGAAAAAAAAAGATGACGACGACAACGAAGAAGGGTTTCTAGCTGGGTGCTGGTGGCCCATGCCTATAATCCTAGCTACTCAGGAGGCTGAAATCTGAGGATCCAGGTTGGAAGCCACCCTAGGTAGGAAAGACTATGAGACTATCTCCAATTAACCACACTCTCCAAAATGAAGTGGACCTGTGGCTCAAGTGGTAGACCTATATAGCCTTGAGAAAAAAAGCTCAGGAACAGAGCCCAGGCCCTGAGTTCAAGCCCCAAGACCAGCACAAAAAAAAAAAAGTGGAAAGGGGAAGAGGTTGGGAAGTCAGGCAAGGTGGGGAACAAGAGGCGCTAGAACTATCTGAACCCACTCTGGGAAGGATATAGGATTAAAAATATCTTTGTGTGCATACGCTCCAGTCCTAAAGCTTGAACTCCAGGCCTAGGCTTAGTCCTGAGCTTTTTTGCTCAAGGCTAGTGCTCTATTACTTAGCCATAGCTGCACTTCTGGCTTCTTTTGGTAGGCTTTCCTGCCAAGGTTGGCTCTGAACTGTAATCCTCAGATCTGGGCCTTCTTACTAGCGAGGATTATAGGTGTGACCTACCAACACCTACCTTGATTGCAAAATGCTGTGGGTATTCATCCACTCTCATGGATGCTAGAACCTCAGGTTCTCAACTTGGGACTATCACTGAGCCACACCTCCACTTCAGCTTTTTGGTGATTAATTGGAGACAAGAGTCTCACAGACTTTCCTGCCCAGGCTGGCTTTCAACTAATCCTCAGATCTCAGCTTCCAAAGTAGCTAGGATTATAGGTGTGAACCACATCCATTCTCTTATTTACACTGCTACCTCTGTGCCTGGTCTTTTGAGCTAGGGATTCATCAGCAAACAAGGTAGACGACATTCCTGCCTTCCAGAAAGCTAAATAACTAATTATCATCATTACTAAGTAGGCTGAGGGGAAAGAACTTAGAGGCTAGGCAAGGATCTAAGCAATAGGCATCACACAATTTCAATGATTTTCTAAAATGTAGTATGCAGGTCATAGTGTTCCCCAATAGTGTCTCCTGATCTTAAAAAAAAAAAAAAATCCCAGCTTACCAGTGATGGGGAACATGGGGCCAGTGGGTTGTATCAAGCCTAAGAAATCATTTGTTGCGCAACAGGACAAACACTATATGCTTCTCATTGGCTTCCCATTTTTACAATTTCATATATAGCCTGACAAGGTTATTAACATCCAAATGGCCTTTGGGAGAAAAAAGGCTCCTCACTTCTATTTGTGTGTGTGTTCAAGGGCTTGAACTTCAGGCTTTTTTTTTTTTTGTTTTGGATGATTCACTGGAGATGATGAGGGTCTCACGGACTTTCCTGTCCAGGCTGGCTTCAAACTGCCATCCTCAGATCTCAGCCTCCCGAGTAGCTCCTAGTAGGCAAGTAAGTCACTGGCAAACCAGCCCAGGTGACTTGTTTTGTGTTTGCTCTGATATTCCTGCCTCCCAAGCTTAGCCCTGGCTCTTCCCCTGGACAACTTCTGGGATAACTGCTTCTCCCCTAGAGTCTCGGTCCCAAGGCCACCACCTCCGAGAAGCCCTCCGGGAACTCTTCTAGGAATTCTTTCCCCCTAAGACAGCCTCCATCACGTTTACTTCCCCACGGCTCATTTACATTTTGTGGGATGGCCCTTCGGGAGGAAGAGGAGAGGGAGAAAGGGTCTAACCACAGTCCACCACCAAGCCCCACCCATCCCATCCGTGGTGGAAGTTTCCGGATGGACGCTGTGGGTTCAATTCCTCCCCCAGGCGAGGGAGACGGGGTCGCCCGCCGCCCTCCTCCTAGCCCCGGTTTGGAGGGTCCCTCGACGGTGTCTCGGCCCGGGTCTTAGGCCCCAAATCACGGTCCCGGGAGGCGCTCGTGGATAAAAGGACAGCCGGGTCCCCGCGAGCCGGGCCTCGGCGAGGGGCAGCCAGTACCTGCGGGGGGCTTCATGTTGACTGGGTCTGCGACGGCGGCCTGCTCCCGGTGCCTGGTCCTCCTCGCCTGGCCGCCTGAGCCGCGGCGGGCGCCTCAGCTCCCCGTGCAACCCGGCGCCACCACCGCGCTCCGCAGACTAAGGTGCCCGCCGCCCGCGCGCCCGAGGCATGCTGGGAGGGCGCGTGCGCACCGACGGCCAGGCGCCTGCGCCCTGAGGCTCCACCCATTTTCGTTGATGACGGGCGTCGCTCCAGCCTATTATTGGCTCTCAGAGACGAGTGTGGGCGGAGCCCCCCAGGTCCCACCCATCCGCCCAACACTGCTGCCAGGAGGATTTGGCCAGAGAGTTTCCATGGAAACTGCACACACCTGATGCTTCTGAGCCTCTGAATCTGCAAGGATGTTGGCCTGGTTTCAGATTCCCGAAATTCATTGGTAGCTTGCTTCCTTACTTCCCTTTCTTTTCTTTTCTTTTTTTAAATTTTTATTATTTTTTCATTTTTGCCAGTCCTGGGGCTTGAACTCAGGGCCTGGGTGCTGTCCCTGAGCCTTTTCACTCAGGGCTAGCATTCTACAGCTTGAAACCTGCCTTCCACCTTCCTTCCTTCCTTTCTCTTAATTATTAATTTATTTTATTTTTATTTTAGAGGTGATGTTCAGAGAGATTACAATGACGAGTCAGGTGACACGTACATTTCCTTTTGTACAGTGTTTTCTGTTCCCTCATCCTCTCCCAGTCCTTCCCTCCTGTCTCCACCCATGAGTTGTATAATTCACTTTCATCAGCGATGAATCCTTTGCTCAAAAGACCAGGCACAAGCTGGGCGCTGGTGGCTCACGCCTGTAATCCTAGCTACTCAGGAGGCTGAGATCTGAGGATTGAGGTTCAAAGCCAGGCCGGGCAGGAAAGACCATGAGACTCCTATCTCCAATAAACCACCAGAAAACCGGAAGTTGCGCTGTAGCTCAAGTGGTAGAGCGCTCGCCTTGAGCTGAAGAGCTGAGGGACAGCACTCAGGCCCAGAGTTCAAGCCCCACAACCGACAAAAAAAAAAAAAAAAGACCAGGCACAGAAGTAGCAGTGTAAATAAGAGAATGGATGTGGTTCTCACCTATAATCCTAGCTACTTTGGAATCTGAGATCTGAGGATTACAGTTAAAAACCAGCCTGGGGCGCTGGGAAGTTGGCTCAGTGGTAGAGTGCTTGCCTTGCATGCATGAGGCCCTGGGTTCGATTCCTCAGCACTACATAAGCAAAAAGAAAAAAGCCGGAAGTGGTAGAGTGCTAGCCTTGAGCTGAACAGCTGAGGGACAGCGCCCAGGCCCAGAGTTCAGGCCCCATGACCAGACCCAAAAAAAACAAAACAAAACAAAACAAAAAACAACCAGCCTGGGCAGGAAAGTCTTTAAGATTCTTGTCTCCAACTAATCACCAAAAAGCTGAAGTGGAGGTGTGGCTCAGTGATAGTCCCAAGTTGAGAACCTGAGTTTCTAGCATCCATGAGAGAGTGGATGAATGCCCACAAGATTTTACAATCAAGGTTGGTGTTGGTACGTCACACCTACCAAGTGTTCTACCCTTTCACCCTTTTTCCCTCCAGTTCTGTACCCACAACCCTTCTGGAGATATACTCTGAATACACCATACATGAGGAAAAGTAGACAGAATCATCAAAACATAAAGATTATAAATAAAAATTAAAAAGAAAAGAGATTTGTTTCCATATGTTGGAGTTTATTTACATATGTGCATTATTTTATATAAATATGATAAGGCACTTAGCCCTCGTGCCTTTCTGTTTCTCTCCTGAGTATCCTCTTTTGGTCTCATGACTTTAAAAAAAAAATCATGCCGGGTGCCGGTGGCTCACGCCTGTAATCCTAGCTACTCAGGAGGCTGAGATCAAACCACCAGAAAACCAGAAGTGGCGCTGTAGCTCCAGTGGTAGAGCGCTCGCCTTGAGCTGAAGAGCTGAGGGACAGCGCCCAGGCCCAGAGTTCAAGCCCCAAGACTGACAAATAAAAAAAAAAAAATCATATCCCAGTGTATTTTAGGTCTTTTTTTTTTTTGGCCACTCATGGGGCCTGAGCTCTGGGCCTGGGCGCTGTCCCTCAGCTCTTCAGCTCAAGGCTAGCATTCTACCACTTGAGCCACAGCGCCACTTCTGGCTTTATTCTGCTTATGTGGTGCTGAGGAATCGAACCCAGGGCCTCATGCATGCAAGGCAAGCACTCTGCCACTGAGCCACCTTCCCAGCCCTAGGCCTAATTTTTGCAAATCAGAAAATGTGCCATTTATCTCTCTGGGCTTGGCTTACCTCACTTAATATGATTTATTTTACTTCCATTCATTTCCCTGCAAATGACATTGTTTTTTCTTTCTAATGGCTGTGTAAAATTCCATTATGTAGGGCTGGGAAGGTGGCTCAGTGATAGAGTGCTTGCCTTGCATGCATGAGGCCCTGGGTTCAATTCCTCAGCACCACCTAAGTAAAAAGAAAAAATCCGGAAGTGGTGCTGTGGCTCAAGTGGTAGAGCGCTAGCCTTGAGCTGAAGAGCTGAGGGACAGCGCCCAGACCCAGAGTTCAGGCCCCACAACCTGACCAAAAAACCAAAAAAAAAAAATTCCATTATCTATAGTTACCACATTTTTTTTTATCCACTCATCTATTGTAAGGCATCTTGGCTTTCTATATCTTGCCTTCCTCCCTCAGCTTTTCAGCTCAAGGCGAGTGCTCTACCACTTGAGCCACAGGGCCACTTCAGCCTTTTTTTTTTCTGCTTATGTGGTGCTGAGGAATCAAACTCAGGGCCTCATGCATGCAAGGCAAGCACTCTACCACTGAGCCACCTTCCCAGCCTGGCCCTTGACCTCTTTTGTTTAATGCTAGCACTCTACTACTTGAGCATCAGAGCCAGAGCCACTTCCAGCTTTTTTTGGGGGTGGGGGGGGTGGGGGTTGGTTGTGGGGCTTAAACTCTGGACCCAGCACTGTCACTGAGCTCTTCAGCTTAAGGCAAGGACTCTAACACTAGAGCCACAGCACCACTTGGGTTTTCTGGTGGTTAGTTGTAGATTAGAGTCTCACAGGGAGTTTCTTGCCTGGCTTGGCTTTGAACTTCCATCCTCAGTTCTCAGCCTCCTATGTAGCTAGGATTAAAGGTGTGAGCCACCAGCACCCAGTACTTCCAGCTGTTTCGGAGTAGTTGATTAGAGATAAAAGTCTTATAAACTTTTCTGCCTGGGCTGGATTTGAGCTGGGATCCTCAGAGCTCAGCCTCCTGAATATATAGGATTATAGGCATGATCCACCAGCCCCCACCTGGCTTCAGGTTTTTGAACTTCTATTATATTCTAAAGCTTTTTTGGGGGGTAGGTTCCCCCCCCCCCCCAACATCCAGCATCTTTATTTTTTTTTTATTTTTTTTGATTGGTCATGGGGCTTGAACTCTGGGCTTGGGCACTGTCCCTGAGCTCTTCAGCTCTAGGCAAGTGCTCTACTGCTTGAGCCACAATGCCACTTCTGGTTTATTTTTTTTCTAGTGGTTTATTGAAAATAAGAGTCTCATGGACTTTTCTGCTCAGGCTGGCTTTGAACTTCGATCCTCAGATCTCAGCTAGGATTACAGGCATGAGCCATCAGCACCTAGCTAACATCCAGCATCTTAAGGAATAGAATGCCCAAGTATGTCAATCAAGTAAAAAACAAACAAACAGTTTTTAATTAAAAAAAAAGCCGGGCGCTGGTGGCTCACGCCTGTAATCCTAGCTACTCAGGAGGCTGAGATCTGAGGATCGCGGTTCAAAGCCAGCCCGGGCAGGAGAGACCGTGAGACTCCTATCTCCAATAAACCACCAGAAAACTGGAAGTGGCGCTGTAGTTCAAGTGGTAGAGCGCTCGCCTTGAGCTGAAGAGCTGAGGGACAGCGCCCAGGCCCAGAGTTCAAGCCCCACGACCGACAAAAAAAAAAAAATAAAAAAATAAAAAAAAAGTCTGGGTGCCAGTTGTTCACACTTGTAATCCTGGCTAATCAGAAGGCTATTCAGAGTTGGAAACCAGCCCTGGCAGAAAGTGCTTAAGACTCTTCCATCTACAAAATAACCTGCCCCCTAAAAAGCAGTCTGGAGATGTGGCTCACATAATGGAACTTCATCAGAATGAAAGACAGGCCCTGAGCTCAAGCTGCAGTACAACCAAAAAAGAAAACCAAAAGCTGGAGAAAAGCAAAGGAAGGAGTGATATTGTCCAAGAATATTTGTACACATTATCTCACTTATGAAATTGTAACCCCACTGTACAATTTCTTCATATTGATAAAATCATATTAAAAACACAGAAGAAGCCAGGAGCTAGTGGCCTCACACCTGTAATCCTAGCTACTGAGGAGGCAGAGATCTGTGGCTCAAGATTCAAAGCCAGCCTGGGCAGTAAAGTCCATGAAACTCATCTCCAGTTAACCACCAGAAAACCAGAAGTGGTGCTGTGGCTCAAGTGGTAGAGTTCTAGCCTTGAGTTGAAGAGCTCAGGGTCAGCACCAGGCCCAGAGTTCAAGCCCTACAACCAAGAACAAGAACAAGAACAAGAACAACTCACAGAAGAACATAAGCCAGTAAGTATAATAAAAAAAACAAAAGTTGGGTATATACATTTTTCTAATTTGGGGAGCGGAAGGGAAATAACAAAATGTTGAAACAAAGATACAGGTTGACCCATTGTAACAATGAGAGATGTACAAGACACTGTTGAAAATGAACTTTACATGTTTGGGTGGGGAGGAAGGAGTTGGGAAGGTGGGGAGGAAAGGGATGGTAGGGGAAAAACAAAGCAGGGGGTAACAATGCTCAATAGGAAATGTACTCATTACCTTACTCATGTAACTGTAACCCTCTGTACAGTATCTTTACAATAAAAATATATATTAAGGGGGCTGGGAAGGTGGCTCAGTGGTAGAGCGCTTGCCTTGCATGCATGAGGCCTTGGGTTTGATTCCTCAGCACCACATAAGCAAAAAGAAAAAAGCCAGAAGTGGCGCTGTGGCTCCAGTGGTAGAGCACTAGCCTTGAGCTGAAGAGCTGAGGGACAGCGCCCAGGCCCAGAGTTCAGGCCCCACGACCGGACCCCCCCAAAATATACATATATATATATAATAAATAATTGGTTTTATTATACACACACACACACACACACAAAGTTAGGGGCTGGGAATGTGGCTTAGTGGCTCACCTAGATTGCATGAAGCCCTGGGTTCAATTTCTTAGTACCAAATCAACAGAAAAGGCCAGAAGTGGCACTGTTTCTCTAGTGGTAGAATGTTAGCCTTGAGCAAAAGAAGCTCAGGGAACACTGGGCACTGCTGGCTCAAGCCTGTAATCCTAGCTACTCAGAAGGCTGAGATCTGAGGATTGCCGTTCAAAGCCAGCCCAGGCAGGAAAGTCCGTGAAACTCTTTTATCTTTTCTTTTTTTTTGTCATTAGTGGGGCTTGAACCTGGGCCTGGGTGCTGTCCTTCAGCTCTTCAGTTCAAGGCTAGCACTCTACCACTTGAGCCACAGTGCCACTCCCAGTTTTCTAGTGGTTTATTGGAGATGAGTTTCATGGACTTTCCTGCCTGGGCTGACTTTGAACTGTGATCTTCAGATCTCAGCCTCCTGAGTAGCTAGGATTACAGGAATGAGCCACTGGCACTCGGCCAATGAAACTCTTATCTCCAATAAACCACCAGAAAACCAGAAGTGGTGCTATAGCTCAAGTGGTAGAGTGCTAGCCTTGAGCTAAAGAGCTGAGGGACAGCACCCAGGCCCTGAGTTCAAGCCCCATGACCAGAAAAGAAAAAAAAAAGTAAATAGATTCCTGACCTAATCACAGATGTTTTGGAACATTGTTAACAAAGAGAAAATTTGGAAGGTCAGAAGAAAGCCAAGAACCTCAGGAGGGAATACTGAAAGAAGCTTAAGAAAAAATGCTTGGTACCTGTGTCTCATGCCTACAGTCCTAGCTGTTCAGGAGGCTGAGATCTGAAGGTTGTGTTTTGAAGCCACCTAGGCAGGAAAATTTGTGACATCTCCAATAAACTACCCAAAAAAGCCAGAAGTAGAGCTGTGACTCAATTGGTAGAGTGTTAGCCAAAAGCAGACAGGGACAAAACAACAGGACCAGCACTAAGAAAAAAAAATAGTTTACATTAAGAAAAGAAACAAAATCTTGCAGGGTGCTGATGGCTCACACCTGTAATCCTAGCTAATCAGTAGGCTGAGATCTAAGGATCACAGTTCAAAGCCAGCCTGGGCATGAAAGTCTGTGAGACTTTTTTTTAATAAGCCACTCGAAAACTGGAAGTGCACTGTGGCTCAAGTGGTAGAGCGCTTGCCTTGAGCTGAAGAGTGCAAGGACAGTGTCCAAGCCCAGAGTTCAAGCCCACGACTGACAAAAAAAAAAAAGGAACAAAATCTTAGCTGGTTGCTGGTGGCTCCCAACTGTATACTCAGGATAGGTGTTTGAAGCCAGCCTGGGAAAGAACCCCTCTGTGAGACTCTTCTTTCAAATTAACCATTACAAAGCTGAAAGTGGTGTCTAAAGTAGTAGAGTGCTACCCTTGAGTGAAAAAGCTCAGAGACAGCATCCATACTCAATCCCTAGTACACACACACACACACACACACACACACACACACCTTGAACTGCTAGTGAAATGAGCTCCCTTCCCATAGCTTAGTATACTCTTTTCCATCTCCACAACTTAGCAAGCTCCCTTCCTAGGCAACACTAGGTGCATTTACTAAAGGCAATAAATAATCAGCCTCCAAACCCCTTTACCTTGTGATGGCGTTTCCTGGGGCAGCTACCATATAATGCAACAGGAGCCCCTTAGAGTGACATTCAGTTCTGGGCAGTTGCAGGACCCCTTATCTACTATTTGGGTAGCAGCCATAAATCCTAGTCCGCCATGATGAAGCCCCTGGCCCTCACATTCACACTAGGGTCTCTGCCTCCTAGCCCCTTCTAGCCCCCCCTAAACCTCCTAGATTATATAGGTCACCCCAGACAATAGCTGGCACATCTCACTTCTCCTTTGTGAGAAGCTGTCTTGCTGGCCCCTTTCCTGGCAATAAACCTTTCTTTGTTCTCTGTATCTGGATGTCTGTATGGTTTTCTGGCAAAGTCCAAATAATTTAACAAAGACTCACAGTGGATTTCCTGCCTTGGCAGCTTTTTTTTTTTTTTTTTTGCCAGTCATCGCATGGGGCTTGAACTCTGGGCCTGAGCACTGTCTGTCAGCTCTTTGGCTCAAGGCTAGCACTCTAGTTGAGCTACAGCACCACTTCCAGTTTTTTGGTGGTTTATTGGAGATAAGAGTCTCATGGACTTTCGTACCCAGGCTTAGATCTCAGCCTCCTGAGTAGCTAGGATTACAGGTGTGCCACAGGCTCCTGGCTCTTGGGCTGGCTCTGAACCACAAATCTCCAGTCTCAGTCTCCTGAGTAGCCAGGATTATAGGTGTGAACCACTGGTACCCAAAGTCCTTTGTGTTTTTTCTTTCTTTTATTCCTTTTTCCAGGCTATTTCTTCTTCATATTGTATAACATTGAAATTTCTTTTACATTCTAATATTAAATCTTACTGTTTATCCCAGTATTAGGTAGAGAACTTTGTTGCTCTTTTGTTGTTGTTGTTGTTGGTCGTGGGGCCTTGAACTCTGGGTCTAGGGGCTGTCCCTCAGCTCTTCAGCTCAAGGCGAGCGCTCTACCACTTGAGCCACAGCGCCACTTCCGGTTTCCTGAGTGGTTTGTTGGAGATAAGAGTCTCACGGCCTTTCCTTCCTGGGCTGGCCTTTCCTTCCTGGGTCGTCCTCAGATCTCAGCCTCCTGAGTAGCTAGGATGACAGGTGTGAGGGAACACAATGCGTCTTGACCAATGTCACCCCTTTAAACATTCTTACTCATCTGTCCCAACCCCATCCCTCACTCTTTTAATTTTGTAGTTATACATTGAATTCCTGACTGCCTTTTCCCACTTTGCTGCTGTTCACAGGTTGGCTTGCAATGAACGTTTATTTAATTTATTTTATTTTTTTGGGTCCGGTCATGAGGCCTGAACTCTGGGCCTGGGCGCTGTCCCTCAGCTCTTCAGCTCAAGGCTAGTGCTCTACCACTTGAGCCACAGCGCCACTTCCAGCTTGTTCTGCTTATGTGGTGCTGAGGAATCGAACCCAGGGCCTCAGGCATGCAAGGCAAGCACTCTACCACTGAGCCACCTTCCCAGCCCCAACAACAAACGTTTATTGAGTAAATATCTGCCACCTGCTGTATACAACCATCCCTGACTTTAGATGCCACGATTGAAGGCACAAAATGATGCATTTGTGCAAGCGAGCAGAAAGCGTGGACAAAGAGAGCGGGAAATGCGCCCTCCATTCATCCAGCATCCGGGAAGGTGCCGGCGCCCAGCGCCCAGCGCAGCTGCAGTCACGTGTCCAGCCGCGCACCACGTGGTCCGCTCCTCAGACCCTCCGGAGTCGACTACTCTCCCACCATGCACCGCTTCACACCCTAATTTCCGGCCTCATACGTCAGTTGCCCTAACGACCAGCTTGTTCCCGCCTCCAAATCGCGCCACTTCCGCCCAGACCCTCTTCGCACGAGAGTGCGCTTGCGCAGTCCCAAAACAAACTGGCACGGGGCTCCTACTGCGCAGGCGCCCGGCAAGGGGGCGGGGCCGGACGGCGCCACGGTGCGCAGGCGCAGCCGTCGGTGGGTCGGGGTTCGGTCGCTTGTGAGGTGAGTTAGGGGCGCTCTGCGGTGAGTCGGGGTATCTGCAGCTGGGGTCTTTCTGGGGTTCAGGAGCCCGTCAGGGGAGGAAGGTGTGAGGCCGACGTCTTTGCGTCGGGTCAATCCTGTGAGTGGGCGGCGCGGAATAGAAACGGAGGCAGGGCAGCGTCGGAAACTGAGGCAGGGCGGCGTCGAGGGCGGCCGCGAACGTGCCGCTGCGCGGGCTTGTGGAGAGGACCGCGCGGGCTGCGGCGGCGAGGGAAGGCGCCGCTCCCGTGTGTGAGCTGCGGGAAGCTCGGCCCTCAGGCTCGGGGGCCCCCGTTTGTTCCCGCCTGGAAGCTCGGGCCCTCAAGCTCGGGGCACCCCGTTTGTTCCCGCCTGGAAGCTCGGGCCCTCAAGCTCGGGGGACCCCCGTTTGTCTCCGCGCTTCAACTTTCCACTGGGTTGACTTTTCAGAACCAGCCTGCTCAAAGCCTCAGTCTCTCCGTCTCTAAATTGGACCGAATCACAATCTCTGCCTGAGTGGATTTAACCCATTTAGCCCAGCACAAAAATGGGACTCCCCCTCCCCCCCCCAAAAAAAAGAAAAACAACAGAAAGAAAAGCAGTTTTTAGGCTTGGTTCACATGTAGGGTCTTTTTTTGTATGTGGAAGTGGAGACATGTGGGATTGAGGCTCATCCTGCCACTACCTCTCACTGGCTGGCTGTTTGACGTCGGGCAGATGGCTTTCCCTCTCTGAGGGGCGGTGGCCTCTGTAGATTGATTACCTGTGAAAGTGTAAGCCTCTCAGAGTCATGTCGAGGTTGCATGGCCGTCGGGTGCCTGGCTGCGGGATGGGCGCTTACTAGAGGCTGGCAATATTTTTTTGTTAAGACCTGGGATGTCTGCCTCAGTGAGGTGGAATGCGTTTAACTGTTTTTGGTTGTTTGCTTCTCTTGATCTTATTTTATCTATCTTCTCAACAGTGATTTTCTTTCTTTTTTTCTTTCTTTCTTTCTTTCTTTCTTTCTTTCTTTCTTTCTTTCTTTCTTTCTTTCTTTCTTTCTTTCTTTCTTTCTTTCTTTCTTTCTTTCTTATGGGGGCTGAACTCTGGGCCTGGGCGCTGTCCCTCAGCTCTTCAGCTCAAGGCTAGTGCTCTACCACTTGAGCCACAGCACCACTTCCAGCTTTTTTCTGCCTATGTGGTGCTGAGGAATTGAACCCAGGGCCTCATGCATGCGAGGCAAGCGCTCTACCGCTGAGCCACCTCCCATCCCCTCTCACAGTGATTTTCAACAGGAGGAAGTTCTGTCCCCTAGGTACCTTAGGCTGTGTTTTGGGACATGTGGTTGTCATGGAATGACAGAGGCCAGGGACACTGCTCAGCAACATAGGACACCCTGTAGAGAATGATTAGCCCTAAAAATGCTGCTGTAAATCACCCTTGGGCTGGGAATGTGGGAATGCTTGCCTAGCATGCATGAACCTCTGGGTTCGATTCCTCAGTACCACACACATAGAAAAAGCTAGAAGTGGTGCTGTGGCTCAAGTGGTAGAATGCTAGCCTTGAGCACAGAGAAGCTCAGGGACAGTGCCCAGGACCTGAGTTCAAGCCCCAGGACTGCCCCCCCCTTCCAAAAAAAAAAAAAAAAAAAGTCCTACTCTTTCCAGGCTCCATTGCCTGTAATCCTAGGAACTTGGGAGGCTGAGATCTGAGGATCAAGGTTTGAAGCCTACCTGGACAGAAAAGTCTGTATGTGTGTGACCCTATGTGTGTGGTATTTGGGCTTGAACTTAGACCATGGGCATGTTCACTCAAAGCTGGCTCTTTACCACTTGAGCCATAGCTCCACTTGTGGCTTTTAGGTGTTTAATAGATGAGAGTCTCTGCCAGGGGTGACTTAAAACTGTGATCCTCAGATCTCAGCCTCCTGAGTAGCTAGGATTATTAGCATCAGCACCTCCCTCAGTGAGACTCTGATCTCCCACTAACTAGCAGAAAAGCCAGACTGGAGGTGTGGTTCAAATGGTAGGGTGTCAGCCTTGAGTGGAAAAAAAGGTGGAAGGACTGTACTCAGGCCTTAAGTTCAAACCCTATTGCTGGCACATACACAAAAAGCATCCTACCTTTGACTAGATAACTCATCACTGAGACTCCACAGAGATGTGTGGTCCCTGGAAATTGTGTGCAGTTTGGGGTGTGTGTATACCCAATTTGGTAGGGCATGTTTAAGTTCAGGCACAGGAGCCAGATGGCCTGGGTTCAGAGAAGCTCCTGGTTTGTTATTCATTGCTGTGGCCTTTGGTTGCCCCAAGGATCTTTCTGGTTCTCAGTTTACCCTCCTGCAGAATGGGGAGTAGAATAGTAGCCATTTCAAGATGTGAGCATGAAATGATCCTAGCTTGCAGATTTGATCATAGAAGCACATGTGAGTGGGTTTAGGTCTGTCCCAGATTAGGGTTCTTGGACAGCCTCAGATTGTGTGTGTGTGTGTGCGCGCGCGCGCGTGCGCATACGTGCGCACATGCCAGTCCTGGGCACTGTCCCTGAGCTTCTTTGCTTAAGGCTAGCACCAGTTGAGTCATAGTGCCATTTCCAGCCTTTTCTGTGTATGTGTTACTGAGGAATTGAACCTGGGGCTTTGTGTATGCTAGGCAAGCACTTTACCACTAAGCCACATTCCCAGCCCAAGGACAGCCTCAGTGTAGTTGGCATGACTTAGTTGTACATGTTTGTGACAAGATCCTGCCTGGATTGAAAGTTGAAGGAATGAAAAGAACCACAGGTTAACAGGCTAGACAATATTACTTTTTTTCTCTTTTTGCTAATATCAGGATTTGAACTCAGGGCCTTGTGTTTGCTAGGCAAGTGCTCTACCACTTGAACTATTTTTTTTTTGTTGTTGTTGGTCGTAGAGCTTGAACTCTGGGCCTGAGCGCTGTCCCTCAGCTCTTCAGCTCAAGGCGAGCGCTCTACTGCTTGGGCTACAGTGCCACTTCCAGTTTTCTTGTGATTTATTGGACATAAGAGTCTCATGACTTTCCTGCTCAGGCTGACTTTGAACTGTGATCCTCAGATCTCAGCGTCTTGAGTAGCTAGGAATACAGGAGTGAGCCACCATTGCCCAGCTTGCACTACTTTCTTTAACCAAGTTTGCTTTCATTATTTTTCCAGTAGGGTTTCACATTTGTGTCTGGGCTGCCTTGAAGCTCTCTCTTCCTAAGCTCTCCTAACGTCTGCCTTCCAAACAGTTGGGATTGCAGGCATGTACCACCACCTTGACTTGATAGTTGAGATGGTGAGATGGCGGGGCGGGGTGAGGGGGGTGATATCTCACTAACTTTTTGCCTGGGCTACCCTTGACCCATCATTTCTTGATCTCTTCCTATCAAGTAGCTTGAAATACAGTTGTGAGCCACAACTAGCCATTTTATTATCTTGTACCGAGGAGGAAACGGGCCAAAGAGAAATGATCTCCCATTAGAACTTGATCACGTGGCTCTGAATTTGTCAGTGATCTGATGATGTCTGTGCAGGCCACTTGTTGCCAGATACTTGTGCCCAGGGTCGGGGAACACAACTCAAGAAGAGTCAGGCCTTGCTGGAGATGCCAGTGAGCAGAGAAGCAGCCCTGGGGTGTGTGTGGGGGTGTGTGTGTGTGGCAGAAATCACAGTGTCTTCCCCCCAGTACAAGGGCCAGGTGATCCCCTACTTGTATGAAAAGCTAAAGCTGGGTGTGAAAGCCACTTTTGGGTACTGTCTGGGCCTCCCCACTGAGGGAGGGGCAGTGTTCCCACAGCTTCCCAGGCTGGAGTGCTAAAGACAGCACTTAACCTGGGATCATGGGCATCTGCTACAATGCTCTTCTAAGGCCCAGCATACTGAATGGCCAGCTTCTGGAAACTTCCTTTTTTCTTTTTCTTTTTGTCCTCTGGGCCTGGGCACTGTCCCTGAGCTCTTCAGCTCAAGGAGAGCCCCCTACCACTTGAGCCAAGCGCCACTTCTGGTTTTCTGGTGGTTCATTTTAGGTAAGAGTCTCCTGGACTAAAGTCCTGTCTGGGCTGGCTTTGAATCACAATCCTCAGATCTCAGCCTTCTGAGTATCTAGGATGACAGGTGTGAGCCACCGGTGCCTGGCTTCTTCTGGAAACTTCTATTCAGAAATTCATGGGCCACAAGTTTGCCCCAGCCTCACCTGGAGCCCATCTTTCCCCCACTCTTGAATGAGGACACTTTGATGATGTTTGGGGACACCTGGGGTTGTCACAACTTAGGGAAGTCCTGTTGTGGAGTGCATAAAGCCCAGGGATGCTACTCAACCCCTTACAGGGGCCAGGAGGGAGACTGAGGCAGTCCAAGATGCCATTGGGCAAGGTGGAGACCTTGAGTTAATTATTTGTGACAAAACATTCAGCCTGTACCCCGCCTCTACCAGATATCAGGACACCTGGGCAAGGGGGTAGCCATGTGAGTTTGGGATCCCCAGCTTTGGGAACTCTTCTTTCTGCTCTGGGTGGTTTTCAGTGTGGGCAGTGTCCTGAGGCCCCAGCAGGACTGGGGCCATGGATACAGTGTTGAGGGGGGGGGGGGGTCTGTCGAGTCCCTTGGGGACCCTGGGTTGAAGCCAGGATAGCCATGTTCAACCAGAAGAAACTGCTCTCCAGATCTCACCACAGTTGTTGACCAGGCTAGGGCCAGGTGCTCAGTTTGCAAGGCAGGAAGTGCCAGCTGCAGAATACCAGGCATTATGATTGCAGGTTCCTGACCTCCTCTGTCCATCCTCCAGAATTGGACCTGCTCCAGGTGGCCCCTCCCAGGTACCGTGCCCACCTGCCCCGGATGTTACAGCCTCTGTGGCAGGGGCCCAGTAGCTCTGCTAGTGGAGTTGCTCCTACACAGGTGCTCCCCAGAGCACCCTCCTGGGCCTCAGGTCTTTTTTTTTTTTTGGTTGGTCGTGGGGCCTGAACTCTGGGTGCTGTCCCTGAGCACTTCAGCTGAAGGCTAGCACTCTACCACTTGAGCCACAGCACCACTTCTGGCTTTTTCTGTTTATGTGGTGCTAAGGAATCGAACCCAGGATCTCATTCACGCAAGGCAAGCATTCTACTACTGAGCCACCTTCCCTGGGCCTGGGCCCTGGGCCTCAGGTCTTGACCTTCACCCCCATCCAGCTCTGCCACAGATATGCAACAGCCAGAGGCAGCTTGTGTGTGCTCACAAAGCTTTCTTCACAAAAGCAAGCCGCCTTGGGGGAACAAGGCTGGGCCTGTGTGCCATGTGTGCAAGGGCGCCCAGGCGCTAGGGCTGGGAACTGAGGCCTGCCAACATTGTGTAGGACACTCAGTCATCCGTGTCGCCCCGTTCCGTGCTCACAGCTCAAGCTCAGAGCCAGGCTAACATTCAGGATTCCTCCATAGAGTTCTGTTAGTGCTTGGAGGGAATTCATGGCCCCTACTCTACACACCCAGGTTTTCACACTTCAGGTTTTCCACAGAGGAAGGCCCTCCGAGTGGCCTGCATCTGGGACGGTCCCAGTGGATCGCCGCTGGAGGCAGAGCCTGTGACCCCTCTCCCACAGCCTTCCAGGTCTTTACCTTTGCTCCAGATCTGAGGTAGGTAAGGCAGGTGCAGCCATCCTCCCAGCCAGTCTTTGTGAAATTTCTAGAAATGTGGAAACTACTTCCTCAAAACCTGTCCAGAGCTGGCCTTTGACCTAGATTTATTTGTGCATGTATTCATGTATTTGCTGTTGCTGAGGTTTGAACTTAGGGCCTGGACACTGTCTCTGAGCTTTTTCACTCAAGGCTGGTGCTCTGCCACTTTAGCCACAGCTCCAGCTCTGGCTTTCTGGTGGTTCATTAAGGTTAAGAGTTTCACAGACTCTTTCTTGGACTGACTTCAATCTGTGATACTCAGATTTTAGCTTCCAGAATGACTAGGATTAGAGGCATGAGCCACTGGTGCTTGGCCTTTGTCTTAGACAAAAGAACCCAGGTCTAGAGTCACAGGTTCCCAAGCAAAGGAAGGGTTACAGACTTGGGCACACATCTGGTGGTTGTACTTTACAGGTGAGTCACCATTTTAACCATGTGAAGTGCATGTCATCAAGTACAGCCACACAGCGGGCTGGCTGTCCTCACCACCCATCTCCAGAACCTTCCATTCTCCCAAACTGAAACTCTGTCCCCATTCACAACCAACTTCCCTCCCTCTAGTCCCTAGGAACCCTATCCTGTTTTCTGTCTCTCTGGAGCTCCTGTGAATGGAGCCCTGCAGCAGGCATCCTGTATCTGCTGTGTGTGCCGCTGAGCACCGCGTCCTCACAGTCCTTCCATGTTGTAGTCGTGTGTCAGAGCCCCATTCCTTTTCATGGCTGCGTGATGTTCCAGCATGCATGTAGCCCGCACTGTGTGTTTCCATTCAGCCATTTGTCCATAGACACTAAATTTGTACTCTTCATGATTAAGAATAATGCTGTCATTTGAAACAGTCCTTTTAAAAGAAAAAGCTCATGTAAGTCGAAACTATTTTGGCATTTTACATAGGCCTTTGGATTTGGAGGTGAGCAGACTTTTTTTTTTTTTTTCTGGTACTAGACTTGAACTCAGGTCCTGGGTGCTGATCCTGAGTCTCTTTGTGCTCAAAGTTCGATCTCTACCACTTAAACCACAGCTTCACTTCCAGCTTTTTCTGAGTAGTTTATTGGAGATAAGAGTCATGGCCTTAGCTGTGCCCCAGTAGCTCACGCCTGTAATCCTAGCTACTCAGGAGGCTGAGATCTGAGGATCATGGTTCAAAGCCAGCCCTGTCTGTGAGACTCTTATCTCCAATTAACCACCAGAAAACAGGAAGTGGCACTGTAGCTCAAGTGGTAGAGCGCTCGCCTTGAGCTGAGGGACAGCGCTCAAGCCCAAAATTCAAGCCCCACAACCAACCAAAAAAAAAAAAAGAGTCATGGCCTTTTTTGCCTGGGCTGGCTTTGAACCATGATCCTTAGATCTCAGCCTCCTAAGTAGCTAGAATTACAGGTGTGAGTCACCAGTGCCTGGCTTCTAGGTTTCTTTTGTGTTTTTTTAAAAAATTATTTTAATTTCATTTCACTTATTTATTTATGTAGCTAGTCCTGGGGCTTGAACTCAGGGCCTGGGCACTGTCCCTGAGCTGCTTTTTTTTTCTTTTTTTCTTTTTTGTCGGTCGTGGGGCTTGAACTCTGGGCCTGAGGGCTGTCCCTCAGCTCTTCAGCTCAAGGCTAGCGCTCTACTGCTTGAGCCACAGCACCACTTCTGGTTTTCTAGTGGTTTATTGGAGATAAGAGTCTCATGGAGTTTCCTGTCTAGGCTGGCTTTAAACTGTGATCCTCAGGTCTCAGCCTCCTGAGTAGCTAGGATGACAGGCGTGAGCCACCAGCGCCCAGCTTGAATTTTCATTTTTAACATAGTGTCCAGTGAGCACCACTCTTGCATTTGGACTTGTCTAGTTTTCACGCAGCCCTGTTTGCTGAGGCAGATTGCTTTACCTCTGAGGGTTCGCTTAGTTCCTTGTGGATGAGCCTCATGAGCCTGGCTGTGTCCAAGTAGACCCTGGGTTCTGAGGCTGGTGGTTTGCACTCTGAGCCCTGGCCCTTCCTCATCCCTGGCCTCTAGAATTCTCTCCTCAGCTGCACAGTGAGTAATTCTTTGGGGCTTTCCCCAAACTTTTTTAAAAATTGAGATTTAATTAATGTATGCAATGCAAGGTTATGCAGAATCACTTCTTAATTCTAAAACATTCCATTACCCTCAAGGAAATACCATCTCCACGAGCAGTTTCCCACCTCCTTCTCCAGGCCCTGGTTCACTTGTAGATATTTCTTACCAGTGGGGTCATAAACAGGGTGATGTATGGTGTGTATGGTGGGTGTCTTGTCGGTTTCAGTATGGACCCCAACCTAGCCTGGAATTCACAATCTTGTCTCTGCTTTCTGGGTGCTGGTTCTGCAGGTGGCTACCACCTAGTGGCCTTTTTCTGGCTTCTCTCACCCCCATTTTTGTGGTGGTAATACTGCGATTTGAACCCTGTGCTTGCTCAAAAGTACTTTATTCAAAGCTGGTGTTTAACCACTTAAGTCATGCCACCAGCCTGGCTTTTGTCTGGTAAGTTGAACTTTTCTACCTGAGCTGGCCTCAAACCGGAGTCCTCTAGATCTCAACCTCCTAAGTGGCTAAGATTACAGATGTGAACCACAGTGTCCTGATCCCTTGTGCATTCGGAGATCCACAAAGTGTCTGCGTCCTTGACCTTGCTGTGTACCATCCATGTACTTTATTGCTGGCAACTTCCTGGATAGGCCGAGCGGTCCATTGGGCACTGCAAGCAGGAGGACTGATTGTTGCTTTCTAAGGGGACATAGGTCATTGCCTTGCTGGGGACATTTCAAGGGCAAGACATAGACATAGCATGGGTGTCAGGGGAAGTGCAGCCAGGTCAGGCTGCTGTGGGTTTGATCCTGTCCTGCCTTTCGTGTCTCCCATCTGTGAAGTGCCAATGGCCAGTGCTGGGGGGGGGAGGTGGGAGGAGATGAGGGCAGGGTGGAGGGAGATGATGGGGGCCGGGGGGAGGTGAGAGCAGGGGGGAGGGAGCTGATGTAAGGTGTGGAGTGCCTTCTAGTGATCGGTCCCTGGAGTGGGTGTCCAGGGCAGCACCCTGGCTGCCGCCTCCTCCACGCCAGGAGCTCCCAGTTGTGACAACCACAGTATCTCCCAGTGTCCCTAGAACACTCACCACTATGCAAAACCATTGCACAAGGAGGAAAATGGTCTGAAAGGGGGTGCCACACCCAGTTTTGCTGAGCACCATGGGTGAGGTGGGTGAAGTGGGTGAGGAGAGCCACAAGGTGCCTATAGAAGTTGGCTCCTGGGGGCTGGGAAGGTGGCTCAGTGGTAGAATGCTTGCCTTGCATGCATGCGGCCCTGGGTTCCATTCCTCAGCACCACATAAGCAAAAAGGAAACATCACCTCAATAAAGATTCTGCCTGGTTTCCACACAATGTTATGGGCATTAGATTTAAAGCAAAATACATTTAAAAAAAAAAAAAAAAGAAGAAGTTGGCTCCTGTTAACTTGTCTGACAAGCTAGGCACTGTACCATGCTGCTCATCCCAGTACTCAAGAGGCTGAGATAGGTGAATCAGTTGAGCCTAAGCCAGGCCCTGTCTCAAAACAAATGAACAAAATGGCTGGGCACTAGTAGCTCACATCTTGTTATCCCAGCTACTCAGGAGGCTGAGATCTGAGGATCATGGTTCAAAGCCAGCCTGGGCAGGAAAGGCTGTGAGACTCTTATCTCCAGTTAACCAACAGAAAACCGGAAGTGGCGCTGTGGCTCAAGTGGTAGAGCGCTGGGTCCCTCATCCTGTGTGTGTGCCCTTCCTCACACGGAGCCTGCGTGCATCAGTGTGCAGGTGTGCTTGCCTGGCCATTGGTGATTAAAGTGGACATTTAGTTTGTGGCATGCGCTTCCTTCTGTTATGGAGACCGAGTGGCTGGCTCCTGGGTCCCTGGAGGTGCACAGCCAGTCATCCCACCTGTCTGTGGGCCACATCCTTCGTGAGTGGACACGTGGTTGTATCTGTGTTCGTAGTCCATGCGTCCTTTCAGCCGACCCTGGGCACAGTCCCAGGCCCTCTTCTAAAAATAGGGCCACCTTGCTGCTGAAAGCTGTCTGGGGACTGGGCCTTGCAGTGCCCATCCCAACGCTGCTAGCCTTGCTGGCCACCCCGGCACAGCGGCACACGCCCTGGAGCCTGAGGAGCAGAGCCAGAGACCTGGGATCCGGGATGGCTCCCTCCAGGGCCTGTCCCGCATCCGGGTGGTGGATGAGCTTGTCCAAGTATTGCCCCATCTCTGCCTCTGTCCTAATGTGGTGTCTCCTCCTCTTCCTCCCCTCTCCCCCAACATCTAGCTCCATGTCCCGCACCCCCTTTTTTTTTTGCTAGTCCTGGGGCTTGAACTCAGGGCCTGGGTGCAGTCCCTGAGCTTTTTCCCTCAAGGCTAGTGTTCTACCACTTTGAGACACAGCTCCACTTCTGGTTTTTGGTGGCTAATTGGAGATGAGAGTCTCCTGGTCAGGTGCTGGTGCTCATGCCTGTAATCCTAGCTACTCAGGAGGCTGAGATTTGAGTGTTGCAGTTCGAAGTCAGCCCACTTCTCATGGAAGCCCCTCACTTATTTCCGAATCTCAGATCTGCCTACTACTCCGCCTGCCTGGGCCACCCCAGTGCCCTGCGAGTGGACTGGAAGGGCCAGCCCTGTCCCTGCCTGCTTGGTCCAGCAAGGGAGATGAGACGCACAGGTGCAGATGGCCCAGGCTTCTGTCCTTTGCCAGGCCTCGCAACACTCCAGGTGCCCCATGCCTCCATCCCTAAGGAGCCCTTCTCGTTGCTGCTGTGATGTGCAGCATGGCCTGGACCTGTCCAGAGCCAGCTCCCACCCTGGGGACCTGGATGCTTCAGCTGAACACTTGGGAGCCAGTGCTTGGGAGGGAGCTGATCGCCACCAGGGACAGAGGCTCACACAACCTACACAGCTGTACCCCGAGCCCCGTTTGTGTTGGCGATGGGCTGCAGGATGCTGAGAACTTAGGGCCTGGAGACTTTGGTTAGTGTCCCCTGACATCACAGCAGCCATGATGGGATTTCTCCATCCCATTACATATGTGGACTTAGGCTCCTCAGGCCCCAGGGTGCCAGCTCCTGAGCTCCTGAGCTCCTGGGCTTCATACCCAGTCCTGATTAGTGACCAGAGCTGGCCCAGCCCATTCTCTATGTCTAGGCTGGGATGGCTATCAGATGACCACGCACCATGGGGTCAATTCTCTGAGAATAAGGCTACAAGCCTGGAATCTGTTATGGGCAGGCCTCGCTCCCATGGAGCCCCCAGGAAGACCTCAGGCTCTGCTGGCTGCCGGGACCCTCATGCACCGTGTCTGTGTCTCTACCACCCTCCTCTTGCTCTCTCTCTCTGTGTCTATGTGTCCTTCTTCTATGGTGTCACCAGGGCCACTTGTGCCACTGGCATAGTCCTTGTTTCCAAATGAGGTCCTGTTTCGGGTTTGGGGCTGAGGCTTGGGATACCCCATCCAGGACAAGGCCGCTCCAGCTGTTGTTGCCGCCCTTAGATGTTGGTTAGTCAGAATGCCCGTGTCGCCTACTGGCTTGGAAGCCGAGCCAACCTGTGGTGGCACTGCCAGGCAGCGGGCAGTGAGTCCCAGGCCTGTGTGGCATTCCCTGCCTACACGGGGAGCACAGGCACCCATGGTCATTGTGTCAGGAAAGAGCCGTCCATGGGCTGTGTCTCTGCATTCCAGAACTCTCCTGACATCACTCTCTAGCTTTGCTGGGAGAACTAGGAGGCTGTGGACCTGAGCAGGGAGTAAGAAGCAGGGTGCATCTCAACCCTGGGGCCTGAAGGTCCCAGAGAGCAGCCACACACTTCTGGCTGTGCAAGGAGCTGGTTTATTGTTGAGTGACATTTCACAGTGAGCTAAACTGAGGAAAGGGCTGTTTTGAGGCAGCAGGTTTGGCCATCACAGCCACTGGAACCAGGTTATTCTGGGTATGTGGGCAGAACCCCCTCCCCCCCTCACCCCCTCTGTAACCTGGGCATGCGCCTACCTTGGTGGAGCGTGGTGTGGAATTGGCTGGCCATTTAGGGTGGCTCTCATGGTGGCAGGTTGGGCAGGGCCCTGCAGGGAGGAGAGTTCATCATGCCTGCTTGTCCCGTAGATCCTGAACACCTGTGTTGCCTCTGCCTGTCTCAAGATGGACAACCGGAAGCGCCTGGCCTATGCCATCATCCGGTTCCTGCAGGACCAGCTCCGGCACGGAGGGCTCTCGTCCGATGCCCAGGAGAGCTTGGAAGGTAGGCACCCCAGATCATGGGACACTCCACACAGTGCCATGCACTCGCTTCAGGCTGAGCTCTGGGGTTGGTAATCTTCACAGTGCTTCCAGAACAGTCTTCGAGTGGTGCTTCTGCAATGTTCTGCTTACCTCTCAGCCCATCGTGCCCATCATCCTGTCTGTCCGCTTGGTCCTTCCTGCAGTACTGGGTCTCAGTGCTGGGGACGGCCTTGGGCAGTCGGTTCTAGTTCAAGCCCTTCTTTCCTTTCTGGTCGGGTGGCGGTGGACATGGTTGTCCCCCAGTTTTACCTGGGGTGAGGGTGTGGCCTGCTCACTGAGGCCTTTCCTGACTTGTGTGGCTGAGGGGACAGGGCTCCCCGGATGTTTCCTGTCCTGCACGTGACAGTCCAGTGCAGGTGTCGAGGGACATCCAAGTGATCTCAGACTCCTGTCTCAGCCCAGGCTGCACCCCTACTGCCCTTCAGCAGGTGACATGTGACCCCTACAGGGGAACCTGAGGTGCTCCAAGTCCCTGTGCATTGCTGCCTGCCCTGGTGTCAGCTTGTGCGGGCTCATCCAGCAGCCCTGGGTGATAGGAGGTTGGCAGGAGGAAGATGTCCAGGGCCAGGAGCTTGAGGGGCACCTGCTGCAGGTGTACTGGGGACCCTGGGGCACAGTGTCACCCCTGCATCAGGGCTGGGTAGACTGTCATGCCCAGCCCACATGGGCACTGTGGAAGTACCCCGTCTTCTCTTGCAGTTGCCATCCAGTGCCTGGAGACGGCCTTCGGGGTGACTGTGGAGGACACTGACTTGGCACTCCCCCAAACTCTTCCTGAACTATTTGAAGCAGCTGCCAGTGGCAAGGTGAGCCCCATCCCAAAGAGAAAAGCAGCGGTGGCTCTGTGTCACCTGCATCTCCCTGGAGATCGGGACCCGCGGGCTGAGAGGGACGGGACGCTGCCCTTCTCATCCTCGGGTAGGACTAGAAGTGCCCTAGTCCTGAGTCTCGGAGCCTGGCAGCTCCTGGTGGCACTTGGTGAGGGGTGAGGCTGAGAGGTGGGTTGGGCCAGGGGCACAGTGGGTCATCTCGCGTCTGTGCAGGAGAAGCCGCAGGATCAGAGGCCTTCTGAGCACACCCCGCCTTCTGATGAGGACTCAGCGGAGGCAGAGCGCCTCAAAACGGAAGGTATGGGGAAGTAGTTCCGTCCCGGTGCTGGACGGTGGTCAGTGGGCCCTCAGGGACGGGGATGGTGTTCAAGGGCTAGGGTGTGCAGAGGGAGCCCCGGTGTGACCGCCTGGGATCGGCCTTGGGCTTTTGTACACTTGTCTAAAGAAGAGGAAAGCAGCAGCCAGACTGCAGCGCCATAGCTCACTGTGGCCAGAGGCCACAGGAAGGGACACAGTTGATACCTCTGGATACCCTAAGGCAGCACACAGCCAGGAACAGGGCGAGGCTGACCCACGCTACAGTGTGGGTCACCACACAGCAGCACACAGAGGTGGCAGCCATACAACAATGTATTGAAAGCTGCTGAAATCTACCCTAAAGTCTGATGGCATGTGAGGTCCAGATGATAGTAAAAACACGGAGATGCCCAGCCACAGCACAGAGGGAAGAGAGAGTGTGTGTTCTAGACATAGGCACACTCGCTTCTGGTCACTGGGGGCCTTGGAAGATGCCCAGCCATAACATAGAGTGGGAAGAGAGTTTGTGTGTGTGTTTTCGGGCACATGCATGCATCCACGCACGTACGCTTGCATACTAGACATATGCACACTCCCAGTCATCAGGGGCCCTGGACCATTGCTGAGTATCTGAGGGAGCACTGCATGGTGGAGGCTGGATGTCTGCTTGGGCTATTTCCAGAGAACAACACAAAAGAGACTCTGGGCCAATCCTGTCTTGGGGATCACCTGTTGCTTGTAGGATCACATCCTACCCCAGAACAGTAATGACCAGGTCTTCAGTATGCTGTGGGTGAACTATGAGGGTTTCTCTTTCTGTACACCCATCTGTATGCTTGCAGGAAACGAGCAGATGAAGGTGGAGAACTTCGAAGCTGCTATCCACTTGTATGGAAAGGCCATTGAGCTCAATCCTGCCAACGCCGTGTACTTCTGCAACAGGTACCGGCATTGGAGGCCAGGATGGAGGGGAGGAGCAATTGAGGAATGGGGGGCAGGGCATCAGGACAGTCACAGGACTTCAAGCTGTTTCCAGGGCATTCTGCATATTCATACAAAATAGGTTTGCTGCTATGAGTGAAAGTAGTGTTTGTCTTTCCTTTAGTGTTGAGCATGGAACCCAGGCCCTCAGGGCCATGAGGAGCTCCCCAGCCTCACCCCAGCTCCTGACAAGCTCCCCAGTCCCAGACCTCTAATTTCATGGAGAAGCCCAGCAACCCAGAGCCCTGTCGCAGTGTTCCGAGTCTTTCTTGACCATGGGAATGAAGTGGGAAACATACAGAGTTGTCTGTCTGGTGCCAGGGCTGTGACCAAGAGCCCGTGGAAGAGGCCTCAGGATAGTTGCCAAATTAACCGATCGCACCCTGGGACAGCCGCTTTTCGCTTTTTCTTTTTTTCCTGTGGCACTGTGATTTAAACTCAGAACTTTATGCCTGCTGGGCAGGTTCTCTACCACTTGTGCCACATTCCCAGCCCTTTCTTTGCTTTAGTTATTTTTCAGGCAGGGTATTACATTTTTATCAGGAGATAGTCTTAGATTATGCCTATGCCTCTGGGATTACAGGTACAAACTACAACGCTTGACTTATTGGTTGAGATACTGGTCTTGCTAACTTTTTGGTCTTGAACCTGGCTCCTCCCAGTATCTGCCTCCTGAGTAGGTGGGATTATAGGCGGAGGTACGGTGTTTGGCCTGCCCTTAGTGTTCTGCTGACACAAAATGGCAGCTGTGCAGTTCCCTTTGTTCTGAGGCCTCTATTGTCACCAGTCACTTCTCTCCTTCTCTTGAGACCTTGTCCATCCTTGGCTTCTGGTGACAGGGCAAAGGTTCCCAGGGTCTGAAATCACAGGAAGCCAGGTCTGGCAGCCACATGTGTGAGTAATCTAAGGCAGGAAGGAAGCAGGAGTTCTAGACTAACCTGGCTGCCCAGTGACGCTTTGTCACAACAACAAAGAAAACTGAAATGACCAGTGCTGGAGCCTGGGTGCAGCTCGGATGTGGGCTAGCCAGGCAGGCATGCGTTTCAAGGTTCAGAGCTCTTCATCCGTGGACTTGTTCTCTACAGCCTCAGTGGACCACAGCCCCAAAATATTTCTATCAGCTTGGCTTCTAGAGAGAGGGGAAGCAAAGGCTGCATCTGCACAGCTTTTCTGTCCACCGTTAGATGCCTAGTTTATAATGTAGCCTTTATTCTTCTATCTACGTGGGAAAGAGCGTAAGGTCTACTGTTGTCCACAGGCTTGGCTTTCCCCAGGCGTCTAGGAGTGGATCCCCTTGCCTGAAGAGAGATGACTGCTTTCTTTCCTTTTTCTTTTTTCTTTTTTTTCTTTCTTTTCTTTCAATTTTTTTTTTCTGTTGGTCATGGGCTTTGAACCCAGACCCTGGGCACTGTCCCTGAGCTTTTTGCTCAAGGCTACTAGCACTCTCCCACTTTGAGCCACAGCAACACTTCCAGTTTTCTGGTGGTTCACTGGAGATAAGAGTCTCATGGACTTTCCTGCCCAGGCTGACTTTGAACTGTGATCCTCAGATCTCGGTCTCCTGAGTAGCTAGGATTACAGGCGTGAGCCTCCAGCGCTCAGTGGCTGTGCTTACTTTGAGGTGCTGGGGACGAGCCCAGCGCCCTGCTGGGCAATCATTAGACACTGAACAGCTTCCCCACCCCTGCCCCAACAGCTCATTCCCTCTGGGGCTGCTGGCTGCCGGGGAAGGTCGTGGCTGGGCTGTCCCACGGTCCTCCCCAAGTGCTCATTGTTTGGCTATGTACTCACGTGACTCGGGCGGCACAGTCCTGCCAGGTCTTACCCTGGGAAGACTGACTAACTTGATTCCGTGAACTTGACCCATCCTCTTGGTGGGTGGTTTTCTATATGCTCAGATGCAGAGGGGGATACTGAGGCATGGCTGGGCTCTTTACTCTCCACTCTACTACCCCCAAGCGTACATGTGTGGGGTGTAGTTGCAGTGCATGCTGGAATTAGCGGACTGGCTTTGGGGCCTCCCCAAAGCCTGGTCCCCTGATGGGACCAGTGACTTGGGTGGGCCCTGGGCCCTGGGCCCTGGCCGCTTGCCTCTGTGGGACAGCTTGGGTCTCCACGTCTACATAATGGTGCATAGCCTGCTGGAGCCTCCGTCCTCAGTGCACCTGATGTCTGTGCCCCTCTCTATGGAAGCCCCCAAGCTCCATTTCACAGGTGGCCCCACTCAGGCCTCTGCCTCTATTTCTCCAGAGCCGCAGCGTACAGCAAGCTGGGGAACTATGCAGGGGCTGTGCAGGACTGCGAGCGTGCCATCTGCATCGACCCTGCCTACAGCAAGGCCTACGGCCGCATGGGGTAAGCCGGGCGCCCCTTTCCCCGCACCTGCAGACACTGGCCTAACTGGCCCTGGGGGACAGGGTCTCTGCAGCCCCTCTGGGACTCTGGTCATTTGGTGGCTTGGCCCACGGAGCTCGGGGAGGCACTTGGTTGGGTCTGCATTCTCGGGTCACCACGAGGTGTCTGCCACCCCCGAATCAGGTTGAGCCTCTCAGCTGCAAGTTCCATCCTGCTCATCAACTCTTTCTGAAACCCATTCCCAGGCCAGGGGGGGATCTCATTGGGTCCACTGGAGACCCAGGGGTAGCCCAAGAGATCTTAAAAAAAACAAAAAACAAAAAACCGGACGCCAGTGGCTCACGCCTGTCATCCTAGCTATTCAGGAGGCTGAGATCTGAGGATTGCGGTTCAAAGCCAGCCCGGGCAGGAAAGTCCATGAGACTCTTATCTCCAATAAACTACCAGAAAACCGGAAGTGGTGCTGTGGCTCAAGTGGTAGAGTGCTCGCCTTGAGCTGAAGAGCTGAGGGACAGCACCCAGGCCCAGAGTTCAAGTCTGACAAAAAACCTATCCCTCAGGATGGAGGGAACAAAGGCCAAAGCTTTTTCTAGCACTCCATCTGGTTCCACCTTTGCCTGGACCCCGCTTGCCGTGTCTTGGGGGCCACTAGGCTAAGGACTTGGGAAAGGGCATCTGTGGGTCCCTCACCATGCCTGCCCCACCCCCACCCCACCCCCCAGCCTGGCGCTGTCCAGCCTGAACAAGCACGCCGAGGCCGTGGCCTACTACAAGAAGGCCTTGGAGCTGGACCCCGACAACGAGACGTACAAGTCCAACCTCAAGATCGCAGAGCTGAAGCTGAGGGAGGCGCCGAGTCCCGTAAGCCCCGCCATGGCGCCCGCGGTGGGTCCCAGCTGGGTGGGTCTCTTGGTGCATGGGTCTCTGGATGCCCAGACACAGGCAGGGTAAGTGTGGGGCACCTGGGGAGCCCAGGTTGGTCAGGAGGTACAGGGAAGCGGGGATGGAGGGCCGTGGCCCCGTGGGTTTGCAGGCTGCCCTTTTGGGACTTGGGACAAGTTGGTGGAGTGACTTGGGCGGGCTGTGGGCGTGGGGCTGGCAGTAGCCATGCAGGATGTGGACTCGGAGTGGCTGGGGCGGCTGCTGCCCTGGTGTGCTTGCGTGTGGGGTGGTTTGCCCTGCAGGACCGAGTGCTCTGCGAGGAACCCGTCCCTGCACCCAGCTAGGCCCACGGGCTCTGCACCCCATGACTGCCAGGCTTGGCTGCTCACCCCAGGGCCTGCCCATGAGGGTCATGCATGTCATTAACCCCCCTTTCTTTTCTCCCCAGACTGGCGGTATGGGCACCTTTGACATCGCTGGCCTGCTCAACAACCCCAGCTTTATGAGCATGGTAATGTGTCCTGCCCCATCCTTGTCTTCCTGACAGTGCTCCCTGCCTTGGCACCCCCACACCCAGTGCTAAACACACTTGTCCCCTCCTGAGGCGCTGAGCACATAAGACAGGATCAGATGCTAGGGTGCAGGGACCACCCCAAGGTGACACTGTAGGGTACCCTGGCCTATACTGCCAGAGCTGTGGCTGGCAGAGGAAGAACCAGCCAGAGCTGCTCTTCTGTGAGGCTCCATGCTGCGGGGCGCTGGGGACGCATCTAGCAGGTGTCTTTTCCATTGTGGGGTGCAGGAGCCAGCCCCCACCCTCCCGGGGGCATCCCATCCTCAGTGCTGCAGGGCCAGCAGCTTCTGTAAGCAAAGCTTCACCGGCACGCAGCCTAGCCACTCGTGCCTAGTGTCAGCCAGCAGATCACCCTGGGGCGGCCATGCGCAGTGCGGGGCTCACATGCCCTGTGGCTGGGGAGGCCAAGGATGTTCCTAGTCCCATCCCCCTGTGAGGGAGCTACCCCTGCCCCAGCCTGGGGGTGGGAGGAAAAGGGGTGTTGGGCTGTGGGAGCTGGGGATCAAGACTCGCCTGTGATCCCAGCTACTTGGAGGTGCAGGTCGGGACTGCTTTTGGGGCCAGGCATAAAAATTCTCAAATCTCCCGTCTCCATCAGTGGCTGGGTACTCCGAACCCACCCAGGGGATCAATGGTGGGAGGATGGCAGGCCAGCCTGGGCAGAAAGTGAGACCCTACCCCAAACAACCAGTTCAGGAAAGGACCAAGGGGTGGCTCAAGCAACGCAACTTGGGGTCATGGCTCACGCGGAAGGGTGCCTGTCCAGGAAGTACAAGGCCAAGTCCAGACAACCCCAGTACCAGCACGGATAAGACTACAGTCAGGCACGGTGACCACCCCTGCCATCCCGGCACGCAGGATGAGGAGGTGGGAAGATGTCCTTGGGTCCTGAGTTTGAGACCAGCCCGGGTAACAAGCAGTGAGTGCTTGTTTTAAGGAGGAAATCAAAGTGTGTTGGGAAGCCGGGCGCCAGTGGCTTACGCCTGTCATCCTAGCTACTCTGGAGGCTGAGATCTGAGGATTGAGGTTCAAAGCCAGCTGGGCAGGAAAGTCCATGAAACTCATCTCCAATAAACCACTAGAAAACCGGAAGTGGCACTGTAGCTCAAGTGGTAGAGCACTTACCTTGAGCTGAAGAGCTGAGGGGCAGTGCCCAGGCCCAGAGTTCAAGCCCCATGACCAACCAAAAAAAAAAAAAAAATATGTTGGGAGCCCCTCATTTTAGACTCTGTTCACTTTTCCAGGCATCAAACCTGATGAACACCCCCCAACTCCAGCAGCTGTAAGTGCCGGCCACGGCCTCTCTCCTCCTGTCTTGTCTTTATTTTCTGTTGTGGTAAAATATGCAGCAGTTTGGTGGCACTTAGGCCACTCATAGTGGCATGCAACTGGGTTCCTAATTTTGTTCTAGAACATTCTTTGACCTCACCAAAAAAGAATATCTGCCCCACGAGCATCACCCTGTCCTTCCCTATCCCCCACGATTTCACTCTCTGTCTCTGGATTCCTCCTGTTCTGAAAATGGGGTGTCCTCAGTCCTCTGGGATTGGTCATGGCCGTGAGATTGCTGGTTGTTTCCTAGCCCCAGAACTGCTGGCATGTGGGGCTGGGTCCTTTGTGGGGTGTCCTGGGCACTGCAGGAGCTAGGCACCACCCCTCTCCCCAGTTCCATGCCAGGGTCTGCACAGGCCACATTCAGTGTCCTCTGGCGTCCTCTGGAGACAGCTGCTCTGCTGAGGCCCCTTGTCCTTGGGCCAAAAAGTGGTCCTTTCTGGCAAAGCCATGGAACCCAGGGCCTGGGAAGTGGGGTGCGGGCCTTGAGGCTGCCAGATGGAGACTCCTGCCTGGGAGGGGCTGGGGTTCCCAGGCCACCCCCCTCTGGGCCTCACCTTCCCGCCTGCCCACTCTCCTGCAGCATGTCCGGGATGATTTCTGGCAGCCACAACCCCTTAGGAACTCCGGGCACCAGCCCTTCGCAGACGGACCTGGCCAGCTTGATCCAGGCGTGAGTGGGGCTGGCGGGGGTGGGGGCCATGGGCGGGAAGAGGGGCACAGAAGAGCGCATCCCCAGGCGCGCCCGCCTCTGTCCTCCAGGGGCCAGCAGTTCGCCCAGCAAATGCAGCAGCAGAACCCGGAGCTGATTGAGCAGCTCAGGAGTCAGATCCGCAGCCGGACCCCCAGCGCCAGCAACGATGAGCAGCAGGAGTGACGGCAGGTGGGGGCCTGGGGCCTGTGTGGATGGGAAGTGGGGGCCTAGGGCGAGGGCTGGCCACACTGGCTCACCCAGAACGGATGGGGTCACAGGCGGCAGTCAGGGGTGTCCAGGCGCTCTCACTTCCTGCTCGCCCGTACTGAGTGGGTGCACGCAGTCTCAGCTGGCATGGCCCAGGGACCCAAGACAGAGACCTTGGCTCGGATATGACCCCCCACCCCATACACACTATATATGCTTTATTTCATTTGCAGTCTGAGATTTGAGCTTCACTTGTACTTGTTAGGTTGGTGCTCTACCTCTGAGCCACATCCCCTGCCTTTCTTTCTAGCTGAAGGCTAGTGCTCTACCACTTAAGCCACAGCACTACATCCAGCTTTTTCTACTTATGTGGTGTTGAGGAATCGAACCCAGGGCCTCTTGCATGCAAAGCAAGCACTCTACCACTGAGCCACCTTCCCAGTCCCTCCTCCAGCCTTTTTTTGATCTGGTTATTTTTAGATAAGGCCCAGACCTCTTTCCTTCTGATACTTTTCAGATTGGGTCTCATGTTTTTACCAGAGGCTGATTGGACCTTAATTGGCCTACGTCTCTTTTCTAACTGGGATTATAGATGTCTACCACTATGTCTTGCTTTACTGATTGAAACAGAGTTTTGGTAACATTTTGCTGAACTAGCCACAGATTGAGTCTAATGATCTCTGCTTCCCAGGTAACTGAGATTATAGACATGAGCCACCATACCCAGCCCACACTTAATCTTTTAGCCATGATTACTTCAGAAGAATTTAGAAAACAAAATAAGCTGCAAACATAGCCCTAATCTTTCCACCCAGAGTGAATGTCATTTATATATGTGTCTTGGATACTTTTCCTTCTAGGTGATTTTTCTCTTCCTTTTTTTTTTCTTTTTTAAAAATTCTTTTTGGTACTGGGGTTTGAATTCGGCTTCCTGCATGCCACACAGGTGCTCTGCCACTGAACCATGCTTCCAGCCTACGCGGTGGCTGTTTTTTTTTTTGTTTTTTTTTTTTGGTTATAGGCCTGGGCGCTATCCCTCAGCTCCTCAGCTCAAGGCTAGCACTCTACCACTTGAGCCACAGTGCCACTTCCGGTTTTCTGGTGGTTTATTGAAGAGTCTCACAGACTTTCGTGCCTGGACTGGCTTTGAACCACAATCCTCAGATCTCAGCCTCCTGAGTAGCTAGGATCACAGGCATGAGCCACCAGCGCCCGGCTATGGAGGCTGTGTTTGAGGCGGAGTCTGCCGCTGGATCACAGTCTGCCCATTGTAAGGTTCCCATCGCTGGGATGAGAGGCGTGCACATCCATGCCAGGCTTCCTCTTGTTCATTAGGTTTTGAATAAAGCACAGTTGTTCTCAGTCTGCCAAGCTGGTGCCTTGTGCCCTCAATGGCATCCATGCCTGCTTTGTTAGAACTTTCTGGATAATGTGCTGTGGGCTACACAGCAGCTGCCATCCACGTGACCATCAGTGTCTGTGACATTGTTTTGACTCGAGTTTTTGACAGTCCAGCCTGTACCCTGAGTGTCCCTTCTCAGGCGTGGTCTCCCAGCCCGCCACAGCTCTTAACGGCCTGTGTGTGTCCATCTTCCTGCAGCCATCCAGCCCGATCCTGTCCTTCCCGGCCTGCTGGCAGCCTTCTGGTGTTTTGCCATTTTCTCCCGTCGGACTGCCCAAGAGAGAAAACGAAAGAAGTTGGACCTGCATGTTAAATGGCTCCCCCGTCCCCAGTTTTTGTTTTTTTTTTCTTTGCCCTCCCTCCTCCCTTTTTGTACTCCTCTTCCCGCCCAGTCCCGCGTTGAGAACCGAGCCAGCAAGCTGAGTGTAGACCAGCGCTGGTTTCCCCCAGCCCCAGTTGTTCCAGAATTTTTCTAGAATCCCAGGAGTACTTCCTTTGGTGACTCGGGGAAGAGGCAGGTGTGACGAGGAGCCTCGTGGCACACACCTGTGGCCTCGGGGGCCAGGACTTGAGGAGTAGACCTCGGGCCCGGCCTGGGCCCCCAAGAGCGCTCACTGCCAGCCCGGCCTGGGCGCCAGCTTCCCAGGACCACGCGGGTGCTTGCTCGGCAAACGCGGCTTCTGCACATTGAGCCTCGTGGACACAGGACGGCTTCAGCAGCTCCTTCCTGCTGCGCATGTGCAGATAGCCATGCGGCCATTGTCCCACCTCCTGGTCCAGCCCTCACGGCCAATAGCGATGCGTGACCTTCTGTCCCCGGGGCACAGCGGACAGACCAGGACATCCTGGCCTGCCTGCGTCCCCTCCCACAGCCCTAACCCTGCAGGTGTCCAGCAGGCCCAGGGACCTTCCGAGGGCTCCCCACTCCTGCACCACCCCTCAGCCCTGAGAAGGTCACCAGAGCTGTGTCCAGGGAGGAAAAGCCTGTCCAGGAAACGTGGCCACCATGATGTCCCTGCAGTCTTGTGGTTCCATGGTGGCAGTCGGGGCCGTGTGTAGCCATGTGCAAGGTAGAGGCAGAACTGTGTGTGTGTGTGCGTAGGTAGCCGGTAGGAAGGGGCCACGGCCGCTACCAAGCCCCACGGGGTGGGCTGGCCACACGCTCCACGCTGAGGCGATGGATGTGGAATAAAGCGACATCATGACCTCTGTTGCTCTTGCGTTGATCTTTGAGTGTCACTTGCCCTCCCTCCCCCCCCAGCACTGCTGGCCTGTGGCCACCTCGAGGCCTGGCCAGTCCTTCCCCATCTCGTACCACTGAGTCCAGGTTTGAGCCGTAGTCTATAGCGAGGCCCCCGTCGTGTCCCCATGGGCAACACTGGCACACAAGGGTTACGGGGTAAGCATGCGCATGCGCGGCACCCAAGCTGCTCGTGAACTCCATACCTGTCACCAGGGATATGAGGGGTCCTGCTGGCCAGGCCCACTTTTCATTCCCAGAATCCCAAGGTGCCTACCGTCTAGCCAGAGTCCACCTGGCCGGGGAACAGCAGAGTTGGGTGCAGCTGGTATTGGTAGGCCCGCCCTCCCGCCCACAGTCCTGGTCATGCCCAGACAGCCCAGGTGGGGTGGGATTTGGGGGGCAGCATTACCTGCTGTCAGCTCCCGCTGGTGACAGGGAAGGTCGCCAGTGAGCTTCTGGCATGGGGTGGGGGAGGCCATGGGTGCTGCTCAGCAGGCCCTGGCGCCAGTGGCGCTGTGGTTCAAGTGGTAGACTGCTAGCCTTGCGCAAAAGGAGCTCAGAGACAACACTCAGCCCCAGGGCTGGCGAAAAGAAAGCCTACAAATGGAGCTGTGGCTTCAGCCTTGTTTTTTAGTTTCTGGTCAGTGGTGGGGCTTGAACTCTGGGCCTGGGCGCTGTCCCTCAGCTCTTCAGCTCTCCAATCACTTGAGCCACAGCACCACTTCCAGCTTTTTCTGTTTTTGTGGTGCTGAGGAATTGAACCTAGAGTTTCATGCATGAGAGGCAAGGAAGCACTCTACCACTGAGCCACGCCAGCCCAACCAGCCGTGAGTTTGAAGCCCCTTGAGTTTCAAGCCCAGTATTGGCACCAACATACAAAGTCCTTATTCCATTCCCACCTGCCTGTGTATCCTGACATGTATGGCTCACATGAGCCAGGGGACCCCTTTCCTCACAGCTTGAGGCCTTCAGGGTGGGCAGTGTCCAGACACCCAGCCAGCCAGGTGACCTTGCATACAAAGACCCTTAGCATCTAGAGCCCTCTGATGAGGGTGTGTGCAAAATCTGCCGTACATCCTGGTGTTGCCAGGCACCAAATGGGCGTCCCCTAGGACACGGCAGGTGTGCATGCCGTGAGGCCTCAGGTCCCATCTGTGTGGCCCCCTTCTTGACCTCTTTCCACCCCTTGTTTGTTAAACAGTCATGTGGACTGGTGCACCTGGTGCACCTGCATGGAAAACTGCCCTGAATGGGTGTTCAAGAACACCAGCCAGGGCTGGGAAGGTGGCTCAGTGGTAGAACGCTTGCCTTGCATGCCGGAGGCCCTGGGTTCAATTCCTCAGCACCACATAAGCAAAAAGAAAAAACCTGTAAGTGGCGCTGTGGCTCAAGTGGTAGAGCACTAGCCTTGAGCTGAAGAGCTGAGGGACAGTGCCCAGGCCCAGAGTTCAGGCCCCACGACCAGACCCAAAAAAAAAAAAAAGAACACCAGCCAGCCAGGCGCCAGTGGCTCACGCCTGTCATCCTAGCTACTCAGGGGGCTGAGATCTGAGGATCACGGTTCAAAGCCAGCCTGGGCACAAAAGGCTATAAGACTCTGATCTCTAATAAACAACCAGAAAACCAGAGGTGGCACTGTGGCTTGAGTGCTATCCTTGAGCTGAAGAGCTGAGGGATAGCGCCCAGGCCCAGAGTTCAAGCCCCACGACCGACAAACACAAACATATTTCCATTACTCTCCATCAGCTTGCATGTTTCAGGGCTTCCTGGTGTCCTCTGTCCACCTCCCATCTTGTTTCCCCCTCCCAGGCACCTCTTCCCCACTCACCCCAGACTCAACACTCAGGGGACACAGCAGGGAGAACACTGGAAGGAGACACTGTTCTTCCCCACCAGCATCCAGGCCTCCTTCGTGTAACTTGGCCACAGCAAGCCAGATCACTGCTACGTGAGCCCACATGTTGCCAATGGGGTTACATCAGAATATTTCTGCCATCAATGTACTGAACAGACCGCCCCCTGCCCCCCCCCCCCCCCCCGTCAATTAAACCTGTGCTCATGTAACTCAGGATGGGCCCTGGGGTGGGGTCTGACAATGCTGTGGCTTGTTCATGACCTTGGAGCAAAATTGCTGATTGCTGATGCAAATCTCAGCAGATGCTGGGCCACATCTGGAACACATGGCTGTTACAGCCTGGGGAGCTTCTGGCCTAGAATTGGGGCACACCCAAAAAAGGACCCACCTTGTATACCCAGGGCCCAGCGGGCAGAGACCACGCCCTGCACCCCTGCCTGTGAACAGGAGGCCCTGGACAAACAGAACACACAAAATGTCCTGAAACATTTGGCCACCAGCAAATGTAATTAGCTCATGAGGCTCTACAATGTTTCTCTCTGCAGGAAAATGTCACCCCCAAACAGATCAGTTGATGCCTAGTGCCGGTAGCTCACACCTCGCTACTCAGGAAGTTGAGGTCTGAGGATGAAGGTTCAAGGACAGCCAGGGCAGGGAAATCCATGAGATCTATCTCCAATGAACCAGCAAAAGGCCAGAAATGGAGCTGTCTCAAGTGGTAGAGTGCCAGCCTTGAACAACAACAATAAAAGCTAAGGGACAGCACCCAGTCTCCGTATTGGGGGGGAAATCAGTTGAAACCCCAACGTCAAGTGGGCCTCTCCATCACACCCCTCAGCTTGCAAAATCGATGATAGCGAGTCCTCCCATTGTCCTCTGGGATGAGGGGCTGGGTAGTCTCGTGCCTGGCCAGCAGGGGGCGCACACCACCTCAGTAATGTCTGCAGCACTGAATGACAGAGCCTGGCCTAATACTGAACCCAACCCAACTGAAACCTGGCCTGGTGCTTGTAGAGAAGCCTCTCCTTCCAGAACTAAGAGAAAATGCCATTCTAGCCAGGGTCCTTCGGGCTGCCTTGGCTCCAATGGGGATGTACACCAGGATGTACTCAGCACAGGGACCTCTAAGCTGCTCGATGGCGGCAGGGTGGGGCAGGGAGAGAGGGGGAGCTTCCAGGGTGCAGACGGACCCACAAACCCCACCAGAAACGTGTGTTTCAGATCATGGATGTTTAAGTGCTCTGCAAGTTCTTCCTCTCCCCCTCCTCCATTCCTTTTCCTTTTCCCTTCTGCTCCCTGTCCTCTTCCCCTGCCCCCCTTCAACATATGGACATGTTGACATAGAGGGCAGTATGGGAATTATGTGAGCAGATTTTCACAACCAGAACCCCACCAGCCCTCTCAAACACACACACACACACACACACACACACACACACACACACTACATTCATCAGCTTTCTGTGACTGTTATAAGCACCTGAGATATGCTGCTTATAAAAGCAAAAGGAAGCTAGGCGCTGGTGGCTCACGCCTGTAATCCTAGCTACTCAGGAGACTGAGATCTGAGCATTGCAATTTGAAGCCAACCCAGGCAGACAAGTCTGTGACTCTTAATGCTAATAAACTACTCAGAAAAAAAGCCAGAAGTGGCTCTGTGGTGCAAGTGGTAGAGTGTTACCCTTCAGCAAAAAGAAGCTCTGGAACAGTGCCCAGGCCCAAGTTCAAACTCTAGGCCAGGTCTAGCTCAGTCTGGAGGCTTCCACCTATGGGCACTTGGTCCTGTTGCTACTTCCTGTGGCAAAGGGGTGGGGTGGGGTGGGGCAATGCTATTCATCCCATGGCCTGAAGAGAAAGGGAGAGAAAGGGGCCAGGGTCCCACAATCCCCTTTGACATCAGCCCCCAGTGACCTAAGACCTGCCACCAACCTAGTTCTTTTTCTTTTCTTTTTCCAGTACAAAGGTTTGAACTTGGGGCCTATATACTTGTTAGATAAATGCTCTAACCATGAGTCACACATCCAGCCCTTGTTTGCATTGGTTATTATTATTATTTGTCAGTTGTGGAGCTTGAACTCTGGGCTTGGGCGCTGTCTGTGTGCTCTTCAGCTCAAGGCAAGTACTCTACCACTTGAGCCACAGCACCACTTCTGGATTTCTAGTGGTTTATTGGAGATGAGAATCTCACGGAGTTTCCTGTCCAGGCTGGCTTTGAACTGTGATCCTCAGATCTCAGCCTCCTGAGTAGCTAGGATTACAGGTATGAGCTACTGGTGCCTGGCAGCATTGGTTATTTTTGAGATAGGGTCTCATTTCCCGTCCAAGTCTGGACCTCTATCTGCCTATTTTAGGTTTGCCATTATAGTTGAGATGACAGGCATGTGCCACCACACCTGTCTTCTTTCATTGAGATGGGGTCTTGGCGACTTTTCTTCTCAGGCTGTCCTAGAACAGCGGTCCTCCTGGGAGGACTTCCATAGCTGGGATGACAGCTGTGCCCAGCTATGGGTTGAAATGGAATTTTGTGAATGTTTCTGCCCAGGCTGGACTCAAATTATGAGCATCCCAACCTCAGTTTCCCAAATAGCTAGGATTATAGTGGGGCAGGCACTGGCCCCAGGGCAACTTCTTCACCCTTCATGTCTTCCTCCTCTTCCTCCTCCTCCTCCTCCTCTTCCTCCTCCTCCTCCTCCTCCTCCTCCTCCTCCTCCTCCTCCTCCTCCTCCTCCTCCTCCTCCTCCTTCTCCTTCTCCTCCTCCTCCTCCTCCACCTCCTCCTCCTCCTCTTCTCTTTATTTTGTGGTACAGGGTTTGAACTCAGGGCCTTAAGTCTGTTCATCTTTCTTGCTTACCACTGCCCTCTACCACTTGAACCATGCCTCCAATCTGGCATTTTGCTGCTCAATTAGAGATGCCATCTCCCAGATGCTTTTCCATAGGCTGGCTTTGACTAGAAATCCTCTATATCTGTCTCTTGAGAAGCTGGGATTACAGGTGTTAGCCACAATGCACAAGATTTTTTAAGCTTATTTAAAATTAAACGTTTTTATTTTATTTATTATTATTTTTGGGTCCATTCGTGGGCCTGAACTCTGGGCCTGGGCGCTGTCCCTCAGCTCTTCAGCTCAAGGCTAGCGCTCTACCACTTGAGCCACAGCACCACTTCCAGCTTTTTCTGCTTATGTGGTGCTGAGGAATCGAACCCAGGGCCTCATGCATGCAAGGCAAGCACTCTGCCACTGAGCCACCTTCCCAGCCCTCAAAATTCTTGACTTGGTTGTAAAATAGTACTTTTTCAGTGTTTAAAATATAAATGTTTGGGGCTGGGAAGGTGGCTCAGTGGTACAGCGCTTGCATGCATGAGGCCCTGGGTTCAATTCCTCAGCACCACATAAGCAAAAAGAAAAAAAGCCGGAAGTGGCGCTGTGGCTCAAGTGGTAGAGTGCTAGCCTTGAGCAGAAGAGCTGAGGCACAGCGCCCAGGCCCACAGTTCAGGCACCACATCCAGCAAAAAGAAAAAGAAAAAAAAAAAGTTTTGAAAACCCGTGAGAATAGCACAATAAATTCCCTTACAGTCCCAACCTACATTCACCAATTAACATTTTGCTGACTTTGCTTTTTCTCTGTGTGTGTGTGTGTGTGTGTGTGTGTGTGTGTGTGTACACCACGGTATTCTATTTCTCTGTGCAATGAAAATGTGTCTTCCAAGCCGGGCGCTGGTGATTCACGCCTGTAATCCTAGCTACTCAGGAGGCTGAGATCTGAGGATCGAGGTTCAAAGCCAGCCCGGGCAGAAGAGACCATGAGACTCTTATCTCCAATAAACCACCAGAAAACCGGAAGTGGCGCTGTAGCTCAAGTGGTAGAGCACTTGCCTTGAGCTGAAGAGCTGAGGGACAGCGCTCAGGCCCAGAGTTCAGGCCCCACGACCGACAAAAAAAAAAAAAAGAAAATGTGTCTTCCAGGTGTCCTGCACTGTGCACCTTCTAACATCAAGGGCATTTTATTACATAAACTCATTACAATTTGTAAATCTGGAAAATGAGATAATATTAAATGTAGATACATAGTCTTGTTAAATGTATAGTCCATATTCAGATTAGTTTAGTTTCTCTAAACATGTACTGTAAAACATACTTTTTAGCCAGGATTTAATCCAAGATCACCCCCTGCGTTTAGTTACTGTAGGGTTTGGATGACCATTCCCTGGGGCTTGAACTTGGGGCCTGGGTGGTGTCTCTGGGCTTGAGGCACGGATCCACTTCCAGATTTTTGCTGCTTAATGAAAATAAGAGTCTAACGGACTTTCCTGTCCGAGATGGCTTCGAACTTCGATCCCCAGATCTCCGCCTCCTGAATAGCTGGGCTTACAGGTGTGCGCGAATCGCAGTTTCTTTCAGGAAATCCATTCCCTCCCGCCAACCCTCGGATCCGCCGGGATTCAGCACCAGACGCCCCTGGACAGCTCAAAAAGCCAAACCCTTCCGGAACCATTGCTCGGTGGTCCATGTTTCCCGTCGGAGACACTTGGTGGGTGAGTCCACCGCTCCGCGGGAGGAAACTACTTTCTCCCGCTGGTGGGGAGGTGGGGTCGCAGGATGAATGTCAGCCAGAAAAGCCAATGAGACTTGGGTATCGGCCAGCGGTGCTCGGAGCAGCCAATGGGCGCGGCGGGGGGCGGGGCGCGGGCCGCGGCGCGCTGAGCCGGGGTCTCGCCGGGTCCGCGGCGGCGGCGGCGGCGGCGGCGGCGGCGGCGGCGGCGGCGGCGGCGGCGGCGGCGGCGGCGGCGGCGGCGGCGGCGGCGGCGGCGGCGGGGTCGGCACCGCGCGGGCGGTTGGCGGCGGGCGGCAGCTGCTGCGGGCCGGGGGCCTGGCTCAGGTTCGTGTGCGGTTGGGGGTGAGGACGGGGCGGCGGGGCGCAGCCTGGAGGAGGGGCCTGGCGGACTCTGCTGGCCGGTGAGCCGAGGCCCGGCGCCAGCGTCCGGCAGCGTGCGGTATCCAGAAGGCGCTCAATTAAGTGCCGAGTGAATGAATGAATGAGTGAATGAGCGGGCCCGCCTCCTCCGCGGCCCGGGCCCACCAGCCCCCAGCCCGCCCTCAACACCGTCGTACGGGCTGGGGCGTCCAGACACCCCGTTGGTATTTATTGGGCGCCTACTGTGTGCCTCGATGGTTCTGACTCCATAGCCTGGAGGGAGGGGCGGCTGCAGACGGCTTTAGATCAGTAAATCCCCCTGCTCCTCCAGCCCGAACACAAAACAGAAGGAAAATACCGCTAGGACAGGGGCTGGAAGCGGCCAGGTCCCCCCCCCCCCCCACACACACACCCAGGAGGTCTGAGCAGAAACCCTAAGGCCTGAATTGAAGCGAGGAAGTGGTTGTTCGAAGGAGAGGAGGGAGGGCTTGGTTGGTAGGGAACCGTAGATAAGGAAGGAACTGAGGTTCTTGCTATTAGCAGTGATGATTTTGGGATCCAGGGTAATGTTTCCGTTTGGGGCCACTGAGTCTTGTATGACGAGGTTCACAGGCATAGCTGGCCCATTTGTTCTGTGCCAGGTCTTGGTATTGGTGGACAAGAAGGAGATGGTTTAGAATGGAAGTTGGCCAGGGAAGGAGCTGGGGGCGGTGAAGTAAAGGTGAAGGACACGTCCTTGGGGAGTCAGAGGAGAAGAGTGTTGTGGACAGAACCACCTGTGCATAGGGCCTGGGGTAGGAATAGGTTTGGCACTTTTGTGGTATGAGAAAGTTGAGTGTAGGCTGGGGTCAGGCAGAATTCAGCTATGCCAAGCCTGAGCCATTCAATGAAGAGTTGGGATTCACAGCTGGACTCTTATGGTTCACACTTGTAATCCTAGCTACTCAGAAGGCTGAGATCTGAGGATCAAGGTTCAAAGCCAGTCCAGCACACAAAAAGAAAGAGTTGGGATTCTATTTCAGGGCCGTGAGAAGCCATTTGCAACAATGGAGGGAGGGGCCCTGCTCTGTGCCTGGGCGGGCCTAATATGTCTGCGACCAGGCTTACATTGCTACTGACCCTTTGAAAGATGGCCAGGAAGCAGAATTTCAAATTTCATTTAATTTGGATCACAGTTTAAACAGATAGGTATGGCCAATGGCTTTGTGTGTATCCACTGGTACTGGAACTTGAACTCAGGGCCTGGGCACTGTCTCTTAGCATTTTTTTCACACAAGACGAGTGGTGACTTGACCCACAACTCCACTTTGCATCTTTTTTGGTGATTCATTGGAGATAAGAGTCTCATGGACTTTCTTGCCAGGGCTGTCTTCAAACAGTGATCCTCCTATCTCCACTTCCTGAGTGGCTTGGATTACAGGTGTATGAATGTCCCCACTGTGATGGGACAGCCCCACCCCTAAAGCTGACAGCTAACACTCATCCTGGTCTTCACAGTTGCGGCTTGCAAGCATGAGCTCCCGGCCTTGTGGCTGGAAGCGGTAGCACCTCGTGGCACCTACATCTGCGTCTGTCTACACATGGTTTGGCATCTCAGTGACCGGCACATCCTAGGCCACCACCATGGTGAAGCTATTAGTAGCCAAAATCCTTTGCATGGTGGGCGTGTTTTTCTTCATGCTGCTGGGCGCCCTGGTCCCCGTGAAAGTCATCCAGATGGACTTTGAGAAGGCCCAGCGCTCCAAAAAGGTTCTGTCCCTCTGTAACACGTTTGGCGGTGGTGTCTTCCTTGCCACGTGCTTCAACGCCCTGCTGCCCGCTGTGCGGGAAAAGGTAAGGCCCTTGGCACCTTGGGGGACCAGGGGTTCTGGTCTTTGACCCTGTTAACATGCTCAGAGTGATAGAAAGGACAGCGTGCCTTGCTGTGTGACTGCACCTTGGCTGCTGCCCCTCTCTGTGCCTCGCTGGGTAATCAGGCTGTGCATCAGACCTGGGTCAGGACCACTGAGGAGTCCAGTGGATGGTGATTGTCTAGACCAGTCTGTCCCCTTTCAGATACTAGACTGTCTTGAAAGCAGGCACCTGATGGTGGTGGTGTGTGTGTGTGATCCTGGCTACTCAAGAGACATAGGTTGCAGTGACTGGGATCCAGGCTGGCCTAGGGAAGTTAGTGAGACCCCATCTCAACAAAACAAGCTAGTGTGGTGTCAAATACCTGTCATCAGAGCTATGTGAGAACACTTATGTAGAAGGAATTGCAGCCTTGAGGCAGTGTTCAAAATAGCTCAGGATGTTGGGGCCTCGCATAGGAATAAGGACACCAGTGTGAACCAGCAAGGCACAGTCTCCTGCTGCAGAAGGGTGTGCATCTGCCAACAATCAGGCAAGCAAGCACTGGAAGCAGCCCGGCTGCTCCCTTCTTATCTCTCATCCACAGGCTCCGCCCCTCTGCTCCCATTGGCTGGGCTCAGGCTCAAACTGCAAAAGAATTAACAAGATGTAGTTAAAATTCAGGAGCTTTGGGCTGGGAAGGTGGCTCAGTGGTAGAGTGCTTGAGGCCCTGAGTTTGATTCCTCAGCACCACATAAGCTGAAAAAGCCAGAAGTAATGCTGTGGCTCAAGTGGTAGAGCACTAGCCTTGAGCTGAAAAGCTGAGGACAGCCCCCAGGACTGACAGAAAAAAAAAAAAAAATAGGAAAAGGATGTATGTAACTAAAATATAATTAACAAAGGACCAAAGCAGGAATCCTTCAGAAAACAACATTCTCTCAAGATGAACAGAAAGGAAGCATACTTTAATAGAAAAGGTGCTTCTCCCAAAGCAGGGGCCGGGGCCTGCTGAGGGCAGCCTGACTCCTGACTGATTGCAGACTTCAGCAGTGTCATCTTCATGGGGGCGGGACTCATCTTGCAGTCTGCATTTGAAGGAGCTCCCCACCTCTGGCCTGCCATCCTTCCATCCCTCCCTTTTCCCTCAGGCTCAGTGAGGAAGGAAGAGAAGGGAGAGTTATCTGTGCTTTAAGGTCTGTGTTACGTTTAGGTTTGTATTGGAGGGGGTTGTTGGATAGCCCCAACATATAGCCCCTGGGTTACAGCCCCTCCCCACTGCCACCCTAGCTTTTTTTTGGGGGGGTCTGGTCGTGGGGCCTGAACTCTGGGCCTGGGCTCTGTCCCTCAGCTCTTCAGCTCAAAGCTAGCGCTCTACCACTTGAGCCACAGTGCCACTTCCGGCTTTTTTCTTTTTTGCTTATGTGGTGCTGAGGAATCGAACCCAGGGCCTCAGGCATGCAAAGCAAGCGCTCTACCACTGAGCCACCTTCCCAGCCCCCTTTTTTTCTTGTTGTCGGTCATGGGGCTTGAACTCTGGGCTTGGGCACTGCCCCTGAGCTCCTCAGCTCAAGGCAAGTGCTCTACCACTTGAGCCACAGCCCCACTTCTGGTTTTCTGAGTGGTTTTTTTGGAGATCCAAGTCTCATAGACTTTCCTGCCCAGGCTGGCTTTGAACCATGATGCTCAGATCAGCTACCTGAGTAGCTAGGATTCCAGGTGTGAGCCACCAGCGCCTGACTTGGTAGGAATGATTTTGTGTGAATGAAAGGCCCTGACTTAGCTGACCTTGGAGGTCATCAATGTGGAAATGACCTGGGTCTGCCTGGCCTAACAGGCAAGCTGCTGTCCTCCTCTTGGAGGACACTTGTGGGCCTCAATGTCCCCAGTGGAGGCTGTGGGGGCCTCTGGTGGCTGCCCAGAAGCAAAGGTGGTGGCTTCTCTACAGCCTTGTGCTGCGGCCAGGGTCTCATCTGCCTCTGGGACACAAACACCAGGAGATATGAGGGGACATGCTGTATGACTGGGGGTTTCTGCCTTGAATAGATTGAGGATGCTGTGCAGCACCCTGCAGGGCTCAGGATGCCCAGGTGTCATTGCTGCCTGTCATGAAAGCCACTGGGCACTGGTGGCTCACACCAGCTACTCAGGAGGCTGAGATCTGAGGCCCATAGTTCAAAGCCAGCCTGGGTAGCAAAGCCCATGAGACTCTTATCTCCAATTAGCCCCCCAAAAAGCTGGCAGTGGATCTGAGGCTCAAGTGGTAGAGCACTAGCCTTGAGCAGAAGAGCTCAGGGACAGCGCCCAGGCACTGAGTTCAAGTACTAAGATTGGCACGTGCGCGCACGTGCGCGTGTGTGTGTGTGTGTGTGTGCGTGTGTGTGTGAGTGAGTGTGAACTCATGATGAGCCATAAGTGGGAGTCAGGAAGGGTGCGTGTTGGGTGCTGTCTGTTTCTCTAATATGGCAAGTCCCTGGGGGACTGTGAGCTGGAATGCAGGCTCAGGTGCGGAAGGGACATGCAGGGAACAGCTCACAAAACATGGGGGACTATAGTGGCCCGGTCCTCAGACCCCAGAGAGACCAGGGCCAGGGCCCACCTAGGCAGAAAGCCGAGGGCCAGGGGCCCTCTGACACCGAAGCTGGCCATGCCTGGTGATTCTGTTTCTAGAATATTTTATCAATTTAATGCCGGTTCTGGCCTCAGTCAGTGCCACCCACATGCCCAGGACTGGCTGACAACCTGAGGCCCATGTCTTCCAAACTTGCGCTGGGAAGTTCTCAGAGGGCTCTGGCGCCGGTCAGGAGACATGCCAACAGCTACATGGTCACTTCCACATGTCCCCAATAATGGCGAGGGGGAGAGTTCTGGAAGCAGAGCCCTTCCCACACGGGCAGCAAGCAGGCTGTCACTGCCATCCTGAGGACCAGCCACCCAGGATGGGGGCCTGGGCTGGCGTGTGTGTGCGCACATGCGTGCACATGTGCATGCACACACACCTGCACACACACGCACTGCTCCAGAGGTTTGAACTCAGGGCCTGGGAGGTAAGAGTCTCACAGACAATACTCTGACCTCAGCCTCCTGAGTAGCTGGGATTACAAGTGTGAGCCACTGGTGCCTGGCTGGCCTTCTTTATTTTTTTTTGTCAGTCGTGGGGCTTGAACTCTGGGCCTGAGCGCTGTCCCTCAGCTCTTCAGCTCAAGGCAAGCGCTCTACCACTTGAGCTACAGCGCCACTTCCGGCTTTCTGGTGGTTTATTGGAGACAAGAGTCTCACGGTCTCTCCTGCCCGGGCTGGCTTTGAACCGCGATCCTCAGATCTCAGCCTCCTGAGTAGCTACGATTACAGGCGTGAGCCACCGGCGCCCAGCAGCCTTTTTTATTTTTTTATGTTTCCTTTTTCTTTTTCTTTTGTCAGTCATGTGGCTTGAACTCTAGGCCTGGGCATTTTCCCTGTGCTCTTCAGCTCAAGGCAAGCACTCTACAGCTTGAGCCACAGCACCACTTCCGGTTTTCTAGTGATTTATTGGAGATAAGAGTCTGATGGAGTTTCCTTGCCTGGGCTGGCTTTGAACCATGATCCTCAGATCTCAGCATGCTGAATAGCTATGATCACAGGCGTGAGCCACCGACGCTCGGCATTTTTTTTTTTTTTTTTCCGGTCATGGGGCTTGAACTCTGGGCCTGGCCCTGTCCTTGAGCTCTTCAGATCAAGGCTAGCATTCTATCACTTGACCACTTGAGCCACAGCACCACCTCCAGTTTTCTGGTGATTAATTGGACATTCCTGCCTGGGCTGGCTTTGAACCTCGATCCTCAGATCTCAGCCTCCTGAGTAGCTGGGATTTATATGTTTTTATTTTGTGATTTTGAGATGGGTCTTCCATGCAGCCAGACTGGCCTGGAACTCTTGCTCCTCGTGCCAGGTGCCAGGGTGCCAGGTGTGGCCACTGCCTGCTCTCAGGTGCTGCTGAGGCCTGGCCTCCCTGCCTCTCTGTGTGTCTTCTGGGCAGGCCCTTCATTGTTCAAGCCGTCAGTCCTTTACAGACCCCTCTGTATAGGCCCCCGCTGCAGCTGTGTCCGCATTGACATACTAGGAGATAGGAGGCTGCAATATATGATTTGGGGGAGGGAGATGGACGACAATTACTATAGCTGAGCCCTTTCAAATGCTGCCGTGTTCTGTAGTTCCAGGTGGCCTTACCTCGTGGGGGCCTTTTGATGTGCCAGCAATAGGATCTTTGGTTTGGTATCCGTCTTGGTTTTGGGCAGTACTTGGGTTTGAACTCAGGGCCTTGCATTTGCTAGGGAGAAGTGCTACCCGTGGAGCCACACACCCCCTCCAAGCCTTTTGCTTTACTTTTCAGGTAGGGTCTTTTTTGCTTGGACCAGGCTGGGTCTACCATCCTCCTCCCTATGCCTCCAGCATAACTGCGATCATGGACACAAGCTATCACACCTGACTTAGTGGTTGAGATGGGGTCTCTCACCTTTGGCTCTGGGCTGGCTTTGGACAGTGATCCTCCTGATAGCCAGCCTCCCAAGTAACTGGGATTACAGGCCTGGTGGCCCATGCTGGGCCCTCATCTTGCGGCCTTGGGCCGGTGTGCAGATGCGCCTCACCGGCCCTGCTGATGGCCTGTCCCCGGCCTGTTCCCCTGCAGCTCCGGCAGGTGCTGAGTCTGGGCCACATCAGCACCGATTACCCGCTGGCCGAGACGCTCATGCTTCTGGGCTTCTTCCTGACGGTCTTCGTGGAGCAGCTGGTGCTGACCTTCCGCCGGGAGCGGCCGTCCTTCATCGACCTGGAGACCTTCAACGCGGGCTCGGACGCGGGCAGCGACTCTGAGTACGAGGGCGCGGGCGCGGGCGCGGGCGGGCGGGCGCTCTTCGCGGAGCCGCGCGGGCACGCGCACGCGCACGCGCACGGCGGCCTGCGGCTGCAGGAGCTGGCGCGGCCCGGCCCGCTGCGGCTGCTGGGCCTGGTGTTCGCCCTGGCGGCGCACTCGGTGTTCGAGGGCCTGACGCTGGGCCTGCAGGAGGAGGGCGAGCGCGTGGTGGGCCTGTTCGTCGGCGTGGCCGTCCACGAGACGCTGGTGGCCGTGGCGCTGGGCATCAGCATGGCCCGCAGCGCCGTGCCCCTGCGGGACGCGGCCAAGCTGGCGGCCGCCGTGAGCGCCACCATCCCGCTGGGCATCGCGCTGGGCCTGGGCATCGAGAGCGCGCGCGGCGTGCCGGGCAGCGTGGCGTCCGCGCTGCTGCAGGGCCTGGCGGGCGGCACCTTCCTCTTCGTCACCTTCCTGGAGATCCTGGCCAAGGAGCTGGAGGACAAGAACGACCGGCTGCTCAAGGTGCTCTTCCTGGTGCTGGGCTACGCCGTGCTGGCGGGCATGGTCTTCCTCAAGTGGTGACGGCGACGCCGCGGCGCCTGCGGCCACGGGGTGCCGGCCCCTCCCCTGCACCCCCCCCCCCCGCCCCCCCTCATCCTCGGGCCCCGCTGGACCAGGGGCTCCCAGGACCCCGGGCCTCGGCCTGGCCCTACACCCCGAGCTCGCCTCGGAGCGCTGACGCCGCTTCCAAAAGACTCTTTTTCAAGGAAATTTACCAAAGCCATATGGCCGTGGCAGCCGCTCACCAAGGGGGGGGGGCGGGCGGCCAGGTACCATCAACCCAGGACCCCCCCACCTCCTCCCCAGCCACGGACAAGGACAGGAGCAGCAGGCCCAGCGTGCGCCCGAGTCCCAGCGGCCACCGTCAGAACCACGGGAGGCCGCTGGGCCCGGCCACGCACCCCCCCCCCCCCCCCAGGCCTGGGTCCTCCAGCCCTGTGTGCTGAGACGCTGCCCACCTCCAGCACTCTAGACCTGGGGGGTCACGGGAGGTTTGTGCCACTGCAGCGCAGCCCCACTATGGGGCATCCATTTCATAATTAGAGGGCTCTGAGCCTCCCGCCTTGGGAGGGTCTCCCTCCAGAGACACACGTGAACCCCACTCCCCACTCCCCGCTCGGGGCATTCGTGTTCCCTGAGCCCTCCATAGAGTCCCTCTTCTCCCCGCCCCCACTTCTTCTGGGGCGTGGGGCCCGGGGCCTGGCCTGGGGTCAACACCCTTGTAGTTGCTCAGCACTGCCTCCCAGGGCCTCCTCATGCAGGACTTGGAGCAGGCCAGGGGGCGGCCCCTCGTCACCCAGAGACTGCTTCACCCCGGGGTGCAGCCCAGCGGGAGGCGGAGGCCCCAGTGGGCCTGGAGGACCAGCCTGGTGCCACAGCAACCCTGCCACCCGACCTGTCGCTGAGCAACCCCAGCCAGCCTCTGGAACCCAGGGGCCACCAAGCTGTGTCTCGCCCTGGGAATTTGCTGCGCCCAGCTCCGATCCACCATAGCCTCGGCAGGTTCTCACGGCCTTTACTGCCCCGCTGTCACCTGGAGCCCGGGCCTGGACTACAGTCCTGGCCACTGAGGCCACCTTGTCTCTCAGGTGTCCACGCTGCTCCCTCCTCCACACAGGACTTCTTTCCTGTGCCTGGCACTGGGCCACCCACTGCCCTGTCCACCAGGGGCTGACCCCATCTGCCTGGCCTCTGCACTCTGTCCAAGGCCAGGTGGGCCACCAAGCTTCGGGACACATGAACTTGGAAATGACCTCAGCTCTCCCTTTGGTCCCCCCCGGAAGAACTTCCGGAAGCCAGGGCGAGTGCCTGAACACTTGTAAATAAAGGAGATTTCAACCCCACCTCTGGGCACTGGGGGTGTGTTACCGCCCCTCCCCCAGGAGGGCCCCCACCTGTTCCTATGGGAGGGTCTCCCGTGAGCCTCCTCCCATCCTGGTTCAGGGTCATCCGCCCTGGAGAGCTGCTGCCCGCACAGAGGAGGCATCCAGGGAGGACTGGGCTGGTAGGTGTGGGAAGGCATCTCCCTCTACTGCTGAAATGCCAAAAGTACAATGTAACTGGCCATCTGCCAGCCCTTTGGCATGGTCCCGGGGACACCAGAAAGCTTGTAGACCTGTCTGCAAGAGCTTGCTGCAGAGGTACCCCAAGCCCCGTCACACTGGCCACCTGTGCACCCTTGGGCCCGCTGCCTCCTCAGGGCCCCGGCACAGCTGCGTAAAGGTTCCGCAGCCCACAGCCCACCTGCCGCCGCTTTGCTTCAGGTCTCTCTGCCCTAAAGCCTAGCAAGGCTGCTCAGGCCATGACCATGCGACCTGCCTGCTCACCTGCCACCCTCTGCCCCTGACCAGCAAGGTCCTGTCCCTGGGCTGACCCCTCCTGTGGGCTGTGGTCAGCCCTGGGCTCTGTGCCTCTGGGGGCCTCGGGGAGGTGGTGATGGGTCTCTCAGCTCCTCCACTCTGATAAAGGGATGCACACGTTGCTGTGCTGGGGGTGACAAGTGAAATGGAGACAGGAAGAGCAAAGCCTGATCCCTGACAGGTCCACATCCGGGCTTTCAATTCAGAGCCTCCTTGAACTTCTTAGCCAGATGCTGTGCCAGCTGATCCATGCTACCAGCCCCTTGGGCTTATTTTTCATTTAGGGCCAAACGTTTGTCTATGTCAGCCTGGGCCACAATCTTCTTACCTAGGCCTGCATACCTGGGATGACAGCTGTGGATCAGTGAACCCAGCTTTTACTGTTTGAGATGGGGGGGCGGTGTCTTTCAAACTTTTTGCCCAGCCTAGCCTCCAATTATGATCCTCCTGCCCTCCTCCTCCTAAGTAGCTGGGGTTGCAAGCTGGGAGATCCTTAGGCCAGGGTCTCCTCGAGGTCTTAGCACCCTCTCTAATGGCATGTACCTGGTCCCAGTGACTAACTTGGATAACACTGAAATCACAAGCTGGGTGCTGGTGGCTCACATCTGTTACCCTAACTACTCGGGAGGCTGAGATATGAGGATCAAAGTTCGAGGCCAGCTGGGCAGGAAAGTCCCTGAGACTCTTAATTCTAATATAAACTACTTAGAAAAAAGCCAGAGGGGCTGGGAAGGTGGCTCAGTGGTAGAGTGCCTGCCTTGCATTGCATGAGGACCTGGGTTCAATTCCTTAGCACAACAAGCAGAAAAAGCCGGAAGTAGAGCTGAGGGACAGCGCCCAGGCCCAGAGTTGAGGCCCCACGACCAGCAAAAAAAAAAAAAAAAAAGGCTCAGAGACAGAGCGCAAGCTGAGTTCAAGCCCTAGGACCAGCAACAAACAAACAAAAAACTGGGGTCACGCTGCAATCGGCCATGGAAGGCAGCTGCATCTGTGCAGTTTCAAAACCCGGAAAATGAGGGGGCTCCTTTGCGGAGGTCCTTTATTGACTGTGACTCTCAGTTGAGGTAACTGCCACCACCACCCCCGCCCCCACCCGGGAGCCCTGAACCCTGTCTAGGCTTCTGTGACTGAGGGAGCCCCCGGGGTGCAGTGGGTCCCCCTCAGTGTGCGCCTGGTGGGAATTACCGTGGGGGGCGGGGCCAGTGGGGCGGGTGAGGGGAGATAATGACGGCGTGTCTGGCTCGTGTTGTGCCATGTTTGTGCACAAGTTATTAGCGTGGGTGGGTAGGGATGGCACAAGGCAGCTCCTGCTCCCAGCTCCCTGCAGACTGAGCCTCTTGGGGCCCAGAGAAGCGGGGGGGGGGGGGGGGGGGGGGGGGATGGGTGGCCTCCCCTCCCTCTGCCCTGCCTTCCTCGGGGGCCCTCACCACGGCTTTCCTGTTCATACTTCTCAGCCATTCTGGTCCCTCTGAGCCAGGCTGCAGGCAGTCCTGTCCTCCTGGGGTGGTTGCTGCAAGCCAGAGGCTGGGCTCTGAAGACTCAGAGCACACGAGGATCACGTGCCAGGAGGCTAGATCGCCAAGGGGGAAGAAAGGGTCCCTGTCGCCCAGTCAGACCAGGTGGCCTTTAGACACATGACCTGTCACCTCAGTGCTGTGAACATAGCAGCCCAAGCAGCTTCCTTGGCTCCAGGCAGTGGTCTAGAGTTCAGATCTCTCCAGGCTCCCAGGAAGTGCCAGCTCTATTGGGCTGCGGAGTGTGACCTCACTGCCTTCACTTCAGGGCCTCCGCTGGCCACGGGGCACGGCAGCAGGCCCTGTGGGCATCGTGGTCCTGCCGTGTGCTGAGCAGGGTCTCCGGCCTCCACCCAGTCCGAGGCAGGAACAGCACCATCGTAACGGTCGCTCATGTCCAGACCTTTCCTGGTGATACTCAAAATGGCTGGGTTCTCTGTAAGGAGACGCAAGTATCAGAGTTAGTTGTTAGCCTGCCAGTGATAGGAGCTTCGGTCATTGCCCGCACCCCTTGTGTGTACTGAGCTGTGTGTGGGAGGGGGGGAGGACATGTCTTTCTTGCTGTCCTGCCAGCTCCTGGAGATGCCAGGAGGGGTTGGAGATGCTATTTGGTGGGTTGTTTTGATGCCAGTCCTGAGTCTTGAACTTAGGGGCTAGGCACTGTCCCTGAGTTTTCACTTAAGGTTGGTGCTCTACCACTTGAACTGCAGCCCCACTTCTGGCTTTTTGGTGGTTAATTGGAGATAAGATTCTCATAGACTTTTCTGTCTGACCTGGCTTTGAACTGCAATTCTTAAGTCTCAGCCTCTTGAGTAGCTAGGATTACAGGACTGAGCCACTGGCACCCAACCCTATTTGGTGCTTTTGTTTTTGTGGGGGGTGGGGGGGCGGGCGTTGGTAGTGGGGCTTGAACTCTGATCCTAGGCGCTGTCCCTCAGCTCTTCAGCTCAAGGCTAGTGCTCTACCACTTGAGCCACAGCGCCACTTCTAGCTTTTTCTGTTTATGTGGTGCTGAGGAATCAAACCCAGGGCCTCATGCATGCAAGGCAAGCACTCTCTCTACCACTGAGCCACCTTCCCAGCCTATTTGATGTTTTGGAATGGGGTTTCACTCTATGACTCAGGCCAGCCTCAAACTCACAAACTTCCTGCTCCCACTTCCCAAGAGCTGGGAATACAGTTGTGTACCACCACATCTGACTAAAGCCTTTTCTTTTGTTTTTTGTTAGTCGTGGGGTTTGAACTCAGGGCCTGCATGCTGTCCCTGACCAATTTTCCTGAGCACCACTTCGGACTTTTTGGTGGTTGATTAGAGATGAATCTCATGGACTTTCTTGCCTGGGCTGGCTTTGAACTGAGATCCTCAGATCTCAGGCTCCTGAGTAGCTAGGATGACAGGTGTGAGCCACCAGCGCTTGACCCTATTTTTGTGCTTTTTGTTGTTGTTTGTATTAATGTGTAGTAAGAACTCTGGGCCTGCCACTTGAGCCACAGCACCACTTCTGGTTTTCCAGTGGTTTATTGGTGATAAGGCTCACGGACTTTCCTGCCTGGGTGGGCTTTGAACCACGATCCTCAGATCTCAGCCTCCTGAGTAGCTAGGATGACAGGCACCAGCCACTGGCGCCCAGCGAACCTAGTCATTTTGAAAGACAAGTTGGATGTTGACAAATGATCTCCTTATTTTAAAATACCAATGCCAAACTTAAAAACAAAAAGCATCGGCAATCTTTGCGGGCCAAACAGGCCTGTGATGGCCTCTCCCAAAGTCACAGGAAGCCTCTGCCCACATGGCTGCGTTAATCCAAGGAACCCAGAAGGGAATGGAGTATGAGGGGTGTCCCTTCCCGCCCCGTGGGTGGAACTGGGTGTGAGGAGGTCCCACAGGGCTGCCGGGCCAGAAGAAGAGCTTTGGGATAAATAGCTGTAGGAGGGTCTGTAATCTAAGACCCCTGAGAGAGGGCCTCTAGCGGTGACAGGAAGGAGGGGTTTCTAGTTGAGGCCCTGCCTCTTCTTCGCTGTGCCACCTTGACCAAGTCACTTACCCTCTCTGGCCCTCAGTTTTGATGAAAGAAGAACCAGTGGCCCCTCAGTGGGCCTCCGTGTGTGCAAGAGCTCTCGTGGGGTTCACTGTGAGGAGTTAGCATGGGTGTTGAGCATGTCGGGATACTGGAGGGGCTGGGGAGACCAAAGGGGGTTTCTCTCCCTGCCCAGAGTTCTCAGAGACTCCCCCAAAGGGAGAGTAGGGTGTGAGGGCTTCTGTGGGGGAGGCTCGGGGGACCCCCAGATTCCAGTGCTGGCTGCTCAGCCTCCCCAATGTCTTGAGTCACACCATCCCTGTGTCCGGGTGGCTCTGTCCACCAGCCAGCCGTGGACTGAGCCTGTGTCCATCCTGGTTCGGGAGGCAGAGCGAGGAGGGGCAGAGGCCTGTCCTCCGCTGGCTCGGAGGCTGGAGCCTGGCCTGGCAAACTATAAATAGCAAGAAGGAGCTCGGAGCTGCTGCTCTGCCCACTCTTCCTACGCATGAGTCAGCCTGCCCGGCCTGGGTGGCACCCGAGGAAGCAGAGCCCAACCCAGGGCCCGCGGTGCACAGGAGACGAGCCAGCGCCCGGGGCGGCCAGCGCCCTGTGCCCTGTGCACAGCAGCCCCATGCAGGTGGGCATCGGGTACACTGGACACAAGAAACCACAAGGTGCAACCCGAGCCTGTTACAGGCGGGGAAACTGAGGCTCCGTGGTGTGCTTCTCATGCACAGCATTGGACCAAAGGAGCTCTGTGTGCCCACGGGGCTCCTGTGGCTGAGAGATGAAGGCTGGGGGGCTGGGTCACCATCTGGGACCCCAGGCGGCAGTGGAAGCCATGAGAGCGTTGGAGCACAAAAGGTCGTGGTCAAGAGTGAGCGTTGGATGCCAGGAGGCCAGGCTGGGCTGAGTCAGGGAGACAGAGACACAGTGGCACGTCTGGGTCCCAGGGCCCCAGCAGGAGGGAAGATGGTACACTTGGGGGGCACGGCCAGGTCTCTAAGCAAGCAGGAATGGTGCCCCCCATACACATCTCAGCCAAAGCCATAGAAGCTGGACAGTGGGAATCAAGGAGCTGAGAGCCGGGGTTCCCACACCCCACAATGGGAGCTCACCACCTCCCTCACGAGCTTCTGGCCACCCAAGGCTCTGAAAAGCCCCTCTCGTGGCTCCTGAGGGGCCTCAAGATTTCCTAGGAAAGTATAATTCACAGTAGCCGTGGACTGCCTCACTCCCCCCCCCCCCCCCCAGTGGCCTGCTGGACCTCCACGTCCAGTCTTTCCTGTGACTCTGCCTAGACGAGGTCAAGATAGGCCATCCACCTCCTGGTCTTCAGGAGGGAGGCGAGGGGGCATGGCTTCTTGTCATCTTTACCTCTGACACAGAGTCACACAAGCAGGTGCATCCCAAAGAGAAATGTTTATTCCAAACCAGGCATCGTAGCACCCGCCTGTAATCCCCACCGTCAGGAGGACCGTGAGTGTGAGGCCAGCCTGGGCTATCTAAAGAGACTCTCAAAACGAGAAGCCAGGCTCCAGGGGCTCACACCTGTAATCCTGGCTACCCCGGAGGCTGAGATCTGGGGACTGAGAGTCAAAGCCAGCCCAGGCAGGGAAATCGGTGCGACGTTTATCTCCAATTAACCAACAAAAAGCTGGTGTGGAGCTGTGGCTCAAGTGGTAAAGCGCTAGCCTTGGGCAGAAGATCTCAGGGACAGGGCCCAGGGTCTGAGTGCAAGCCCCAGGACCGGGGTGGCCCGTGCGTGTACACACACACACACACCTGGCACAAGGAGATAAAGCCCTCTTTGAAGCTGTGTCCGCCCGGGTTCCCACTAGTGCCCGCTTGGAGCAGGACCCACAGCCGCCGTGCTGCCCTGACCTCTCCCCTGCCCCCGGGGGTGTGGGCGGGGCTCGAGGCCCCGCCCCCGGCCACTGATTGACGGATGGATGGATCCCCCACCCTGGGATGTCCCGGGGCGCTGCCCAGGGACCCCCGCGTCTCAGAGGAGGAGGTGAGGAGGGGACGGTACAAGGTTTTGCGGGGAGGGGGGGTCTGGGGCCGTCCCCCTTCCCCCCATTCCCGCAGTCGGGGGTCGGTGACCTTGGGCGGGGCGGGGCGGGGCGGAGCGCGGCGGGGGCGGGGCCTGCGCGGGGCGGGGCCTGCGCGGGGCGGGGCCTGCGCGGGGCGGGGCCTGCGCGGGGCGGGGCCTGCGCGGGGCGGGGCCTGCGCGGGGCGGGGCCTGCGCGGGCGTGACGGCGGCGGCGGCGGCGGCGGCGGCGGCGGCGGCGGCGGCGGGCGGGGGGCGCCGCGGAGCCGAGCGGACACCGAACGCATCCGAAGAGGAGGAGGAGGAGGAGGAGGAGGAGCGGCGGCGGCGGCCAGGTAGGCGGCGGGGTCCGCGCTGGGCCCGCGCCCCGGCCTCCCTCCTGCCCGGGCGCCCCTTCCCCCCCCGGCCGACCCCCGCTGCGGGCCCGCCCCCCCGGGGCTGACCCGGGCTGTCCCCTCGTGGGGCTCCCTCCGCGCGCCATCTGCGGTGCCCACCCTCCCGACCCCGGGCCGATGGAGCCCTCGCTCCGCTCAGGACCCCCCCTCCGCCAAGGCCCTCCCTGAACCCCGGGAGGCCCGGCCGCGCCCCCTGCCCTCCCCCTGGCCCCAGCCTTCCCGGGAGCACGCCCGTCCTGCGGGAGCCCCTGCGGTCAGGGACCCCCGATCGGACGCCGCCCCCCGAGCCCCGGGCTCGGGCTTCTGCTGCCCCTGGCTGAGGTTGCTCCCACCTCGCGGGGCCCAGCCTGGCGCTCACTGGCCGGCGGACTCGGGGTCCCCGAGGCCTTCCGGGCCCCGGCTCTCAGGGTGCGCTGCCTGGCAGGGGCAGAGCCCCGGGGCCCTGCAGGCGCACAGGGTGGGATTCGAACCCTGCCCTGCCTTGTCACCTCCTCACTCTATGACCTTGAGCCAACCCCTCCCACCCCCCCAAAAATTCAAGTTCAACGCCCAGGACCACTGCACCCCAGCGGGGCCCATGACGGGGGCCACTGCGCCTGCGCTAGCGTACAAACTGAAGGTCCTCACGGTGGCTCCCAGGCCCCCGGGGGGGCCCCTCCAGGAGGACACCCCAGGGAGTGGAGGCTGTGGCTCACAGCACCCCCAGGGAGCCTGAATCCCCCCGTCAGTGACCTCGATCCCCAGGCTAGTGGTGACAGTTTCGATCTGCACACTCGTGTACGCACTTTTGGGGTGACCCCCTGGGGAAGTGCAGTGTTTGCAGAACTAGATGACTCCCCCAGTACCCTCCAGCCGCCTTCTGGGGTGCAAAGCATGCAGCCGCACACCTTCCTGCCAGTCACAGAGTTAGTGCTCAGCTCCTGCAACTTTGCCTGTCTCTGGGGCCTGTGTGTCAGCTTGTCCCTTTCAACCCTTTTCTTTTAGGCCAGTCCTGGGTTTTGAACTCAGGGCCTGGGTGCTATCCCTTAGCTTTTTTGCTCAAGGCTGGCACTCTACCACTTGAGCCACAGCGCCACACCTGTTTGTTTGTTTTTTTTTTTTTTGGTAGTTGATTGGAGATAAGTGTCTCAGACTTTTCTGCCCAGGCTGGCTTTGAACCACAATCCTCAGTTTTCAGCCTCTTTCCTGAGTAGTTGGGATTACAGGCATGAGCCACTGGTGCCAGCCTCCCCCCCCCCCCTTTGATCATGGTTGCCTTTGCCTTTGATCATGGAAGCCCCTGGGACAACCCCCTGCATCCTTGCCCCCCATCCCCCAACAGAGCCCTAGTGGTTGTAGTAATAACTGTTCCTCGCTGTCTACCCGGCTCCTCCGTGCCAGGCCCTGTCTACGGTGCGTATCACAGCTTCCAGCTTCCTCACAAGCTGGGCATGTGAACAAAACTGACTTGAATCTGCTTATTCCGGTTCCTACTGCAGGTTCACACTGCAGGGTCGTGTCCGCTTCTGAGGTCACCTTTCCCACACATGACCGAGGGTCAGAACTTGCCCACAGTGCCTGGGAGGGAGGCAGGGAAAGCTTAGAAACTGATTCCTTGTCTCCACCTCTGCCTAGATGTATTTGCCTTCCTATGCCCCTTCCCTACAGTTCTTCCCCTCCCATTTCCAGCCCTTCAGGAATCTCTGTGCTGTGTGACCTTCTGAGATTGCTAGACCTCTCTGAGCACAAAAGAGAAGAGGACTCTCTCCCTCTCATAAAGCATGTCCAGAGAGCAGGTGGCCAGAATGGGCCTCACTGTGCAATGAGGAGCTTTATCTTTAGCTTCAAGCTTTTGGGTTTTTGTTTGTTTGTTTGTTTGTTTGTTGTTGTTGTTCTTGTGCTTGGTCTATGAGCTCCTGTCTCCCTCAGGGATGGAGGAGCGGGGAGGTGGGGAGATGACACTCCAGGAGATGAAGGACTTGGTTGGTAGCCATACAGTGTAGATGCCAAGGGCTGTGGTTCCTGTTCCATGCCGTTAGGGGAGCTGGAACCCTGAAGTCTGCATTTGAAACCCTCTTCCTCCCTCTCCTGTACTGGGAGCTGCCAGGGTTCAGATGCTCAGGCCATCAAGGTGATTTGCTGAGCTGGTCACACTACACAGGTGCCGAGCAGTGCCTGGCTCTCATAAACCAGATAGGGACGAGGGGAAGGAGGGGGGAGAAATGGCCCAGCTGGAGTAGGGAGACCCCTGTATGGGAGGGGGCAGGGAGGGCTCAGGTACTCACGCACCCCTCCCAAGCTTCTTCCCACTCCCAGTACCCTTGGGGAAGAAGGCCCCAGATTTTGTTAGAAGCTACGCCAAAAGGGGCTGGCACCCAGCCCGCCTGTGGGACAGAAGTGCTAAGTCAGCCCGGCCTGCCAGAAGGGCCTTCTAGGACACCTCCTCCTAGGAGCCCCCCCGCCCCATTTCTGCATCCCAGTCCCCTGGCAAGCTAGGTGGCCTCTGACCATTGTCTCTGCACAGGGTTCACCTGGGGTTCTTAGCAGCTAGCCCCCCAACCCCCCTCGCGGTGCCCACTCGGCCTCGGGAAGATGCCGGAGCAGAGCAACGATTACCGCGTGGTGGTGTTCGGCGCTGGCGGCGTCGGGAAGAGCTCACTGGTCCTGCGCTTTGTGAAGGGCACGTTCCGGGACACGTACATCCCCACGATCGAGGACACCTACCGGCAGGTGATCAGCTGTGACAAGAGCGTGTGCACGCTCCAGATCACAGACACCACGGGCAGCCACCAGTTCCCCGCCATGCAGCGGCTGTCCATCTCCAAGGGCCACGCCTTCATCCTGGTCTTTTCCGTGACCAGCAAGCAGTCGCTGGAGGAGCTGAGCCCCATCTACCAGCTCATCGTGCAGATCAAGGGCAGTGTGGAGGACATCCCCGTGATGCTGGTGGGGAACAAGTGTGACGAGACGCAGAGGGAGGTGGATACCCGCGAGGCCCAGGCCCTGGCGCAGCAGTGGAAGTGCGCCTTCATGGAGACGTCGGCCAAGATGAACTACAACGTGAAGGAGCTCTTTCAGGAGCTGCTCACGCTCGAGACCCGTCGCAGCATGAGCCTCAACATCGACGGCAAGCGCTCCAGCAAGCAGAAGAGGGCCGATCGCATCCGGGGCAAGTGCAGCCTCATGTGAGCCCCGAGGCCCGCCCACCGCCACCGCCCGTCGTCATCATTGCCATCGACATCTCCTCGGCCACCGCTGCCTCCTCTTCCTCTTTCTGAGTCCTCCCTAATCCATGTCTTCCTCCATGTTCCCCTCCCCCCCCCAATCTTCCTCCCTCTTCCTCCTTCTTCCAGGTCTTCTTCATCTTCCTCTTTCTTTCCTTTTTTCTTTTTTTTTGTCGGTCATGGGGCTTGAACTCTGGGCCTGGGCGCTGTCCCTCAGCTCTTCAGTTTAAGGTGAGAGCTCTACCCCTTGAGCCACAGCGCCACTTCTGGTTTTCTGGTGTTTGTTTGTTTAATTGGAGATAAGAGTTTCACAGCCTTTCCTGCCCGGACTGGCTTTGAACCACGATCCTCAGATCTCAGCCTCCTGAGTAGCTTAGGATTACAGGCGTGAGCCACCGTACCTGGCTTTTCTTTTCTTTTCCCTCCTTCCCTGTCTCCCTCCCTCCTACCTTCCCTCCCTCCTCTCCTTCCCTCTCTCCTTCCTTCCTTTTTTCCTTCTCTCCCTCCTCTCCTTCCTTCCTTCTTTTCTTTTTGTTGGTGTGCTGGTCCTGGGGTTTGAACTCAGGGCCTGGGCCCTATCCCTGAGTTAGTGCTCTACCACTTTGAGCCACAGCTCTACTTCTGGCTTTTTGGTGGTTCATTGGGCTCACAGACTTTTCCTGCCCAGATCCTCAGAGCTCAGCCTCCCGAGTAGCTAGGATTACAGGCGTGAGCCACCATTGCCTGGCTTTTTCATCTTCCTCCTTGATCTACATCCTCCTCCTCCTCCTCCTCTCTCCTTCCTATTCCTCTTCCTTCCCTCCTTCCTTGTCCCACACCCTAGCTGGCCTGGGGCAGGGATGGGGCCCCCATCTGCCTCCTCCTCACTAGGACACCCGTCTGTTCCCTCCCACCCCTTTCTGTCACCCCCTGTTCTGTCTGTACCCCACCCCTGAGTGCTGGAGGTAGGCCTAGGCCCCTTTGCCTGCAGATAGGAAATGAAACGGAGAGCCATCCAAAGAAGCTGGGACTAGACAGGCAGGCCTTCCTTCAGCTCAGTCTCTGCCCCCCACCCCTGCCATCCATCTGCCCCTCCACCGCATTGGATCACTGTGACCTTGGGGGGCTGGGGGAGGTGAAATGCACAGCGACCTCAAAGTCTCTTCTTCCTGTCTTCTCTTCACTCTGGGACACACATCCACCCATCCCTCATCCTTTGTGACCTCTGACCTGCGCTCCCCCCACCCCAGGTCCCAGAGCACCCCTTTCACCTCATCTGCACACTCGGGGTGGAGGAGCCCCATGGGATGGGCCTCAGGCCACCAGGCAATAACCAAGGGCCTGCAGCAGCCTGGGCCAGCCATCCATCCCAGCCCCGGCCAGCGCACAGCCACCACAGGAGCCTGGGACTGGCCGGGTTGGCTCCCCCAAGGAGGCAAGAGTGGGGGACAACCCTCCACGGACCCCCGGCACCCTTTCCACCCAGGATCGCCCCTCTGTGGAGACAGAGACACTGGCCTGACAGCAAGTCATCGCCAAACCCCTCGGTGGGGACCTCAGGGTGCTTGGTCAGGGGGGCGGGGTGCAGGGCCTGGCCATACGTAAAGCAAACATGCATTGGGGGGGCAGGGATGGGAGTGGGCACTAGCAGGCCCCGGAGACAGACTGTCCCAGGCTTGAGTACCTGTAGCAGTGAAATTTGGGGGACCGGGCACACCCATGAGCCCAGAGGGTGTGCGAACGTGGGTGTGAGCGAGGCATGACTTGGTGTGCGTGGGTGCGTATGTCTGTCTGTCTGTCCGCAGATGTTAGGTTTTTATGCCAGTCTGGACAGAAGGAGGACGTAGGGCATTAAGTCCTGGTGGGGAGCGTGGCGGCTTGTATTGCTGGCGATCAGCAGGGCCAGATGTGTCTGAACTGTAGCTCTGTGACTCTGTGCCCATTCCAGGCTGGGACCCGCTAACTCATGGCTCAAAATCTGTATCAGTCAGCTAGTGCTGCGTAAGGAGTGATTGCCAGTGTAGCACTGGTACGACACCCTGTAGGTGTATTATCTTGGAGGTTCTGGGGAGGCCAGAGGCCGAGGTGGGCCCTGATCTGGACTCTTGTAGGCTGTGATCACAGTGCTGGCTGGGCTGGGGTCTTCCCCTGGAGAAGCAACAGTGGGGAATCTGCTTCCAGCGCCAGCTACTGTGCCTTGTGGATGCCACACGGAAGACCTCAGCCCCTTGCCGGCTGCCTGTGGCCTTGGGGCCTCCTGTGGTTTCTGGCCACGGGGACTTCTCCATAGTGGAGCTGGAAACATGGCAAGAGAGAGAGAAAGGACCCTTACAAGGGCGGATGTCCATGTTCTGGAGGGTGAAGAGGCTGTGTGTGCGCATGCCTGTGTGCATTTTGTGCATGTCCTGGTCTCATGGAGGTGGGGCACTGTCTCTGAGTGTAGCTGACCCCCTTGTCTTTTAGCCAATCTGGAGGACCCAGCAGCTGGTGACCCCTCCCCCCCACAAACCCACTGCCCCCAAGTGGCTCCTGGCTGGACAGGGGCTGCAGCCCTGACTCAGGGACACACCCTGGTAGCACAATCTCCCGGGAGAGGGGGAACCCCTGGCCTCCCCAGGGTCTCCCCTGTTCCAGCCTGCCCGACCCTGGTGGGGGCGGGGAGGGCGGTGTGAGGAGGGCCCGGAGCCTGCCCCGGCTGCTGGCCGTGACACCTGGACATCCCTGGTGCTGGGGACCCTGCCAGGCCACACTTGTGGTGACCCCTGTCCCACTTTTCCCCACCCCGCATGTGGGAGCCCCCCAACCCTGCTGTGGGGTCCGTGTAGCATTCGCTCTAGACATAGTCTTCCTGCAATAAAGATGTGGATCCTGCCTTCCCCAGCAGTGTCCCGATCCTTCTTTGGGGAGAGGGTGGTGCTAGTCCTGCAAAGGATGGCGGGAGTGAGGGGGGAGGGGAGTGGATGTGGAGCACGGGGAAGGAGGGGAAGGAAAGGAGGGGGAAGGAAGGGAAGGGGGGAGGAGGAGGGAGGAAGAGAGTGGAGAAGAAGGCAGGTGTTCCACTGAATTTAAGGGGCAAAGGATGCTGACCACCAGTGGCTCCCACCTGTCATCCTAGCTACTCAGGAGGCTGAGATCTGAGGATCGTGGTTCAAAACCAGCCTGGGCAGGAAAGTCTGTGAGACGCTTAACCTCCAACCAACCACAGTGGCGCTGTGGTTCATGTGGTAGAGCACTAGCCTTGAGCAAAAGGAGCCTAGGGATAGCATCCGGGCCAGAGTTTAAGCCCCAGGACTAGGAGAAAAAAATGAAGTGATCCAGGCATGATGGTACACACCCCTGTAATCCCGGCTATTTGGGAGCTGGAGATAACAATGTAGTTAAAGCCATCCCAGGCAAAAGTTAGTAAACATCTATAGTATAAACAGGCTGGGCATGGCGACACCACAGTGTGGTGGTCTCAGTCATGTGGGAGGTGGAGGATCACTGTCCAAAGCCAGAGCAACAAAGGCTTTGGTTCACACAGATTTGTTTGTAAAAGCCCAAACTGGAAACAACGAAGTTGGTCTTCATTACATAGGTGGATGTTTAAACAAACTGGTCTATTCACATCATGGAATTAAGGCAATCAAAAGGAGAAGTCTGAGCCGGGTGCCGGTGGCTCACGCCTGTAATCCTAGCTACTCAGGAGGTTGAGATCTGAGGATCGCGGTTCAAAGCCAGCCCAGGCAGAAAAGTCCGTGAGACTCTTATCTCCAATAAACCACTAGAAAACCGGAAGTGGCGCTGTGGCTCAAGTGGTAGAGCGCTCACCTTGAGCTGAAGAGCGCAGGGACAGCGCCCAGGCCCAGAGTTCAAGCCCTACGACCGACCAAAAAAAAAAAGGAGAAGTCTGGGTACATAGCTCAGCGGTAGAGTGCATACAAAAAGGCTCTGGGTTCAATCCTGACATGAACAAAGAAGCAAAATGTTGATAGAAGCCACAACTTTAGCACCATCTCCAGGTAATGATATGAACTGGAAATATATAAGCCAATAGACAAAGCTGACATCCTTTGTAACCATTGATCTTTTCTTTGGAGATGGGGTCCTCCGCCCATCCCCTCTGCTCCCATCACCGCTCCCCTGTGGAGTTCTGGGATTACAGGCAGGTGCCACTAGGCCTGACTGCCTATAATAGCATTCAGGAATGACACATATGGAGACCCTGATTGGCCAGGTCTGCTGGGAAGGGGGCATGACCACAAAGGCTGGAGGGATCCTCCTGGTGGTAGAGACGTGTTATAGCAAGGTGGGTGTCCTGGCTGACATTGTATGGGACAGAGGTCCTCATAGCCCGGAACTGAGGGAGCAAACACAAGCTTCCTCTCTATTAATTCTGCATGACTGTGTCCTGATCTCAAGCTAAAAATAATATCATTTAAAAATAGTAGCCGGCGCCAGGCGCCAGTACCTCATGCTTGTAATCCTAGCTTTTTAGGAGGCTGAGTTCTGAGGATTGAAGTTAGAAGCCAATTTTGACAAGGCAAGTCTGTCCAATTAATCTCCAGTTAGTCTGCAAAAATCCAGTAGTGGAGTTGTGGCTCAAGTGGTAGAGCACCAGCCTTGAGTGAACACACACACACACACACACAGAGCCAGAAGTGGAGCTGTGGCTCAAGTGATTGAGCGCCAGTCTTGAGCTAGCTCAGAGACAGGGCCTAGCCTCTGAGTTTAAGCCTCAGTGTTTGTACCTACCCCCCCCCCCCCCCAAATACCCCAAATTCAGGGTCTGGATCAGATGTCCTCGTCCCCTCCACCCAGCCTGTGCTGGCTTCAGCCTCACCTCAGTGATGTGTTCTCAGTCACTACATCCGGTAACTTCAGGAAAATTCTGGGTATTCTGATTTTTCAAGAACACCTGGAGATCAAACTTTCTTTGGGGGAAACATTCGGATTCATTTTTTCTTCTTTTTCTGAGCCAGCATCTCTGTGTGGTAGGCCAGGCTGGCCTAGAACTTGAGGACTGGAAAGACAGCATAACCACCATGCTTGGCTCATTAACAAGGAATTGAAAAAATGGTAGACTTTTGGATCCCATTTCACTGGTAGTCTGCCATCTTTGTTTAGACTTCTCATGAGGGATGTAGGCTGGGGGCAGAGGCTAGCCAGGGGAACAGACAGACAGGGAGGGAAACACCCACACCCAGGGGCCTCATTTTCCCTATTCCCAGAGTCAGAGACAGCTGGGGGCTAGCAGAAGGAAAGAGAGGCTCCTTCCGGGGTGACAGGTGCCTTGGGGAGCCTGTTAGCTTGGGATCACAGAACACCAGTGTTGGACCAATGTTAGTCACCTGACTATGATGGCTGCTTTCTCCTTCCTAGCTAAGACTCTGTTCAGGACTGCACACTGCTTGCAGAGACACGCACAGCAGGACTGGTTAAAAATGCAGGTGCCAAGGCCAGGCATGGTAGCGCATGCCTGTCATCCTGACTACTCAGGAGTTGGAGATCTGGCGGATGTAGGTTGGGGGGGGGGGGGAGGGAGGGAAATAGTGAGATCCCATTTCAATCAATAAGGTGGACATGGTGATGTGTGCCTTTCATCCCAGCTAGGAGGTACAGGGAGGAAGACAGGTCCAGGCTGGCTCTGGATGAGAAGGTGAGACCCAACTCGGAAAATAAAGCAAGTAAGAGCCGAGGAGTGGCTCGAGTGGTGGAATGCTCGCCTAGCTAGGGCCAGGATCAAGTTCTAACCCCATTACCACTTTTTAAACAGTGAGTTAATATAGTTATAATAATTTCATATCCAGGCCTTATTCCCAGAAGTTCCACGAGGGGGAGCCTAAGCAGCACTCATGAAATCATTTGTTATTGGCATTCTCTCCACTCAAGAAAACGCTCAGAGCTAGGATTCAGGAATTGGAAGCTGTGCCCCTGCCCGGGATTCGAACTCGAGGCTGACTAGCGCCTCCTCGACGTCACGCAATCACCTCCGGAAAGCCTCACCCGGGCCACCGCCAAGTCCACCACGGAACGCCAGTATTAGCATATCCCGCCCACCCGCGCCTTTCCCGCTCGCGGGTGGCCAGCCGCACTGTCACTCACAGCTCCGCCCTCGACTCTGGCCGGGCCCGAAGCCCCGCCCCTCTCTCCTCCGCGCAGCCTACCCCGCTGCCGGCTCCGCGCCCCGCCCCCGGCTCCGGCCTCTGCAGTCGTGGCTTGTGATTGGTCATTGCGGGACCCTTGGGTTCCGCCCCCGGCAGCAGGCCCCGCCCTGCGGAGGGGAGAGCGCCGGCGGGCCGGGGCGGCGGGTTCGGCTGCGCGGCGGGACTGAGGCGGCCGCGGCCGAGCGCAGGTAAGGTCGCCCGCGCCGTCGGGGCTCCGCCGCCGGCCTGGGGCTCGGCGCCGGCGGACGGAGGCTGGGGCTGGAGTTGGGGCGCGGGGTTCTCTCGGGAAGGAGCGCGGTTGGTGGGGTCGAAGCTGGCTGAGGAGAGCGAGTTGCAGTCGGGGGTCCGGGGGGGCTGGAGTCGGAGTTCGGGGGTCAGAGTCGGGGGGCCGGAGTCGGGGTCCGGGGGCCGGAGTCGGGGGTCCGGGGGCCGGAGTCGGGGTCCGGGGGCCGGAGTCGGGGTCCGGGGGCCGGAGTCGGGGGCCGGGGGCCGGAGTCGGGGGTCCGGGGGCCGGAGTCGGGGTCCGGGGGCCGGAGTCGGGGTCCGGGGGCCGGAGTCGGGGGTCCGGGGGCCGGAGTCGGGGTCCGGGGGCCGGAGTCGGGGTCCGGGGGCCGGAGTCGGGGGCCGGGGGCCGGAGTCGGGGGTCCGGGGACCGGAGTCGGGGGTCCGGGGGCCGGAGTCAGGGTCCGGGGGGCCTGAGTCGGGGTCCGGGTTAGTGAGGGGGGCCGGAGTCGGGGGCTGAGGCTGGAGTCGGGGTCCGGGTTAGTGAGGGGGGCCGGAGTCGGGGTCCGGGTTAGTGAGGGGGGCCGGAGTCGGGGTCCGGGTTAGTGAGGGGGGCCAGGAGTCGGGGTCCGGGTTAGTGAGGGGGGCCGGTGTCAGGGTCCGGGGGGCCGGAGTCGGGGTCCGGGTTAGTGAGGGGGGCCGGAGTCGGGGGCTGAGGCTGGAGTCGGGGTCCGGGTTAGTGAGGGGGGCCGGAGTCGGGGGCTGAGGCTGGAGTCGGGGTCCGGGTTATCGAGGGGGGCTGGAGTCGGGGTCCGGGTTAGCCAAGGGTCTGGAATTGGGGTCCAGAGGAGGAGCTGGAGTTGAGGTTCAGGTGAACAAGGGGAGGCAGGAGTTGGGGTGCAGATTAGCTGGGGAGAATTGGGGCTGGAGTCTGAAGTAGGGTTTGTGCAGCAGAAGCTGTTAGAAGTTGGGGGGAGCCAGGCAGGGGGTGAGGAACATACTTGAGTCCCAGTTAGAGAGGAATGGGAGGGCTCCTGGATAGGGTTTTCTGGAAAGGTCCAGCGAAGTTAGGACAGAGCTTGAGGAACAGAGAGGTTCTACGTGGGGGTGAGGGCCAGGCTTGATCTGGAGGAGTGTGGGGGGGAGGGGGGGGCTGGTCCCTGTCTGGGGTCCTGGGAGGAGGTGGGTGGGGGGCAGAGGCTGAGATGGCCTAGGCCAGGTGCCCTACTGGATGGAGGTGACCACTTAGGAGAATTGGGAGGGGCTGGGATGGGTTTTCCCCTAAAGATTTGGAGACTAATCTCTCCAGGCCCTGGTGAGGAGGGAGCACTAATCACCTGGGGTTCAGATTGAGATGGGGTGAAGCTCCCTGGAAGAAGGGTGCATCAACACCCCAAGGTCTCTTTCTAGGATGGAGGGGCCCATGGAGCCACGCTGGGGTGCATAGAGGCTCATGGCAGGGCTTGAATCTTTTAGGGATGACCTTGGGAGTTTGGGGGGGGGGAATGATGCCAAAGGATGTGGGTGGCATTTCTTCCCCTGGGGTGAAGGGGGACAGCTGGAGATTGGCTGGTGACTTGCTGAGAGGCTGTGATGGTGTTGCTAGGTATCAAACCGCCAAGGCCAAGTTCACAAGCTGGTCTTGTGCCATGCGCATGCGTGTGTCCATGCGTCCGTGCGCGTGTCCTGGTGTAGCCAGGACCCTGCAAGATTATGTCCCAGCGCTGGGAGATGGATGGACCTGTGTTCAGAGTTTGCCTTTAGCTGGTCTCACTTCTGTGCTCTTCCCTCCTCCCCCATCTTGAGGGCGTGAGAAAGACAATGGTATACCTGGTTGGGACACCCCTGCGCATGCGCCCCCTCCCCACGCGCCCCCCCCCATGTGCCAGGGCCCCCTCCCCTAGGCTGGCAGCATGCTTGAAGCTTTGAACACAGTGTTCTAAATTAAGGATTTTCTTGGGGGGCTGGGAGGAGATGGAGGGGATGACAGGGTTGTCATAGAAGAGAGAAAAGAATTGCAGCTCGAGGCCTGCACTACCATATTGGTACATGGAAGAAGAACCCCAGGAGTTTCAAAAATGAATTTGCAAATAAGGGACAAAAGGAAAGGAGAGAGGGAGAAGGAATGAAGGCAGACAGGCAAGCATGCAAACATTTTCATATTATTAAAAAAGAGAGGCCAGGTGCTGGTGACTCACACTAACAATCTTGGCTACCCAGGAGGCTGAGATCTGAGGATCAAGGTTCAAAGCCAGCCCGGGCAGGAAAGTCTGTGCAAGTCTTATCTCTAGTTAACCACCAGAAAACCAGAAGTGGAGTTGTGACTCAGGGTGATAAAAGGCTAGCCTTGAGCAGAAAAGCTCAGGGACCGTGCCCAGGCCCTGAGTTCAAGCCCCACGGCCAACAAAAATAAATTAGGGCTGGGAATGTGGCTTAGTGGAAGAGTGCTTGCCTAGATGCATGAAGCCCTGGGTTCGATTCCTCAGTGCCACATAAATAGGAAAGGCTGGAAGTGGTGCTGTGGCTCAAGTGATAGAGCGCTACCTTTAAGCATAGACAGGCTCAGGGACAGAGCCCAGGTCCAGAGTTCAAGCCCCAGAACTGACAAAAAAATAAAAATAAAAAAAAAATAAAAGAGCATTTGCCTAGCACTCACCAGGCACATAGAAAATAAACATATGAGTGAAAGTGAAGGGAACACTAAATAGGAAGAATATGTCTGGATCCCACATCCAGTGGTGAAGAAACAACTTGTCTATTTGAGATAAGGGTGCTTGATTATTCCGATTTAGAGCCAACGCCGTAAGAAATCATTGCAAGCTCACACCTGTGTGCTGGTTGGACCCACCTGTAATCCCAGCTACTCAGGAAGCTGATACTTGAGGATTGTAGTTCAGAGCAGCTTAGGCAGGAAAGTCCAGAACACTCCTAATGTCCAATGAACCACCAAAAAGCTGGAAATGGATGTGTGGCTCAAATGGTAGAGAACTAGCCTTGAGCCCAAAAAGCTCAGGGACAGCGCCCAGGCCCTGAGTTCAAACCCCAGGACCAGTACAAAAAGAAAAAAAAAAAATCTCACCTGGAGAGGAGAAAGGAATCACACTGCTTCTAGAGAATTCTCCACAGAGTGATTTGTTTTTCCTTTGTGACTTGACTGACCAGTATCAGGCATGGAAAAATGGCCATGGGGACAATTTCTGTCTTTGGTTTTCAGTGGGGCTTGGGGGTGGGGGTGGGAAGCACGTTTGAGGTCCTGGGGTGATTCTTGGTCTTGTAGGGAACAGCATTCAGGGGGATATCTGTTGAGTAATGCTCTTATTTTCTGTCCGAGTTTCATGCTTCGTCAAGCGTGGGACCCTGTTGTTTGAATGAAAAGCACACAGGAATTATCTTCACTCATACACCTCACTGGCTTGGTGCTTACTGAATGGATTTTTTTCTTTTTGTGCACTGCATAGTAACATTTTAAAAAGTTGCGTTTCTATTCAAGGTGTTGTAGCAGCTTTTCTCATTTGCAGCTGGAAGCAGATGGTCTTTTAAATGGTATTTACTGGCCTGAGGTGTGGCTCAGTGGCCAGCACTTCCTTAGGACCTGGGTTTTCATCCCAATACAGCAAAAATAGAACCCCCAAAAGGTGTTGATTTCAGGGGAGCTGGTGGCTCATGCCTGTCATCCTAGCTACTCAGCTGGCCAAGAGCTGAGGATCACAGGTGGAAGCCATCCCAGGCAGGAAATTCTGAGACTCATCTCCAAATAACCAGCAAAAAGCTGGAAGTGGAGCTGTGGCTCAGATGGTAGAGTACCAGCCCTGGGCAAAAAAACTAAGGGATCGTGTCTAGGCCCTGAGTTTAGGACCCATTACTGGCACACACACACACACACACACACACACACACACACACACACACACACACACACACACACACACACAAACACAAACACACACACATTTAACAAGCAATAGTGTTTATTAAATTTAAATTTTTAACTTTTTTGTTGTTGTTGTTGGTTGTGGGGCTGCCCCTGCACTCTTCAGCTCAAGGCCAGTGCTGTACCGCTCGAGCCATAGCACCACTTTGGGTTTTCTAGTGGTTTATTGGAGATAAGAGTCTCACAGACTTTCCTGCTTTGAACTGTGATCCTCAGATCTCAGCCTTCTGAGTAGCTATGAGCCACCAGCGCTCTGCCTCAAAAAACCTTTATAACTCTCTTTCCCTTCCTTTCTTCCTTTTGTGTTAGAAATAGAACCCCAAGCTGTGTGCATGGTAGTTAAACTTCATTCTTCGACGTCCCAACCATTGTAAATACTATATTTATTTTATTTTGTTTTGTTTCTAATGTAGCCCAAGCTGCCCTTGAATCCTCCTACCTCAGTCTCCTAAGTGCTGGGATTACAGATGGATCCTACTGCACCTGGCTTGTAATTCGTTTTGTTTTGTCTTTTTGTGCTAGCCCTGGGGCTTGAACTCAGGGCCTTGAGTGTGCTCAGGTTGCTTGCTTGACTGGAGCTCTACCACTTGAGCCACCTCTCCAGTCTGGACTTTCCTGCCTGGGCTAGCTTCTCACTTGGACCCTCAGATCTCAGCCCTCTCAGTAGCTAGGATGACAGGAGTGAGCTGCCAGAACCTTGGGTAGGTTTGTAATTTCTTTCAAAAAGGCTGTGATTGGCCTCTGAGTTTGGAATTTTCTAGAGAAGACCATTGCTGTGGCCATCATGGCACCGGTCAGGGTTGATGGAAACAGAGTTTCTGTCTTGTGTCCTGGAGGCAGCCCAGCGTGAGTGAATGCCTGAGCTCGCTTTTCCTTCACTGGGAGGTTTGTCACAGGCAATTCTTCTTAAGTCCCTGAGTTCAAACCCCAGTGTCCATCCACTGTCCCTGTCCCCTAAGAGCTGGGGGAAAAAAGCAAGTGTGATGTCTAAATGGGAAACTCTAAGGTTTGGGGTGAGTTGTCTGGGGGCACACACCAGCCTCCGCGTGTTTGCTCCCCTTTTCCTGTGGGGATGGACCCCATTCTCCCTGGGTTTCTGGGGGACCCCTCATGTCTCATCACACCACTGGTAGGTGACAGCTCCTCAGAGCTTCTATATGCCATTGTAGGTTCTTCTCGAGATTTCTGCAAAGGGAGAAGTCTTACACAGCTTTTGAATTTTAAATGGATGGAGGCATAATTTGCATATCTTAAAATTCAGCCGTTTTATGCATATAATTTAGGGGGTTTTGATAAGCTTATGCAGCCATTTCCATAAATGGATTTTGAGGGGGAGGCAGTAGTGGGGTTAGAATTCAGGGCCTCTCACTTTCAAGAGAGGTGTTCTACTACTTGAGCCACATCTCCAGCCCTTTTTTGCTTTAGTTGTCTTTGAGGTAGGGTCTTGCATTGTTGCTGGGGTTGACTTCAGGCCTCAGTTCTCCCACGTATGGTGTCTGGAGTACCTGGGATGTCAGGCATGCACTAATATGTCCAGCTCACTGGTTGTAAGGGGTCTTGGGACCTTTTTATTCACGCTAGCTCAAATCACTATCCTCCTTATCTCTGCCCCCTTGAATAGCTGGGATTATAGGTGTGAGCCACTGGACCTGGCTTATAAACTGAATTTTACAACTTGATATTACCCTGTTAGATCCCTTTCCCCTGAGCCTTCACCCCATCTCCTCCCCAGGCCCTGGCCCCCACAAGTCCACTTCCTGCCTCTGCATCTTCCTGTTCTCGGGCCATACATTGTGGGTGCCTTTAGTGTCTACTTTTCTTACTGAGCATGGTGCCCTCAGGTCCCTCCACACTGTGGCATGGGTCAGAGCCTCATCCTGTTCATAGGTGACTAGTATTCTAGCATGTGGATGGACCATGCCTGTGGTGTCCATCCATTCATCCACCTATCCATCCATCCACACATTCATCCATCTACCCATCACCCATCAATCCATCCACACATTCATTCATCTACTCTTCACCCATCATCCATCCAACCATCCACACATTCATCCATTCCATCCATCATCTATCCATCCATCCATCCACACAACCATCCGTCATCTATCCATCTACATATCCATTCATTCATCCATCTATCTATCCATCACCCATCCATCCATCTCTCCATCCACACATTGATCCATCTATCCATCACCCATTCATCCATCATCTGTCTATCCATCCATCCATCTATCAATCCACATATCCTTCCATCCATCCACACACATCCATCTATCTATCCAGCCATTCATCTATCCATCCACATATCCTTCCATCCACCATCCATTATAACTTTCTACCTATCCATCCTTCCATCTGCCTATCTACATATCCATCATCTATGGATCAGCCTAGATGGTTCCTTTTTTCTTCTTCTTTTTTTGGTACCAGGCCTAGTGCTTGAACTCAGGGCCTGGGTGCTGTCCCCAGCTTTTTTGCTCAAGGCTAGTGATTCACCACATGAGCAACAGCTCCACTTCTGGCTTTTTGGTAGTTAATTGGAGATAAGAGTCTCATACACTTTCCTATCCAGGCTGATTTTGAACTGTGATCCTCAGCCTCCTGAGTAGCTGGGATTGCAGGAACAAGCTACGATTGCCTGGCTTGGGTTACAGGACTTTTAGGGCTGTGCAGTGGTTTTGTTCAGCCTATAATGAGCCTTAGTGTCACCTCTGGCCCCCACCCAGATGACAATGATGTAACAATGGCCCCTCTGACAGGGACTTGTAGGGCAGAACCTGGCAGTGAGGAGGGGCAGGGAGTGTGTGGGAAGACTTCTGCTTAATTTTACTGGGAACCTAAAACTCCTCTAAAAAAACAAAGTCTATTTTTAAAAACCCAAATGTATCCGACTATTTTAATGCAATCACAGAATCATAAGCTCTTTTATTACAAATGGTTTGGCCTGATGCTTCCCCCCACTCTCCTCTCTCTTTCTCTTTTGGAGTCAGGGTCTCCCTGTGTAATCCAGGCTCTCCATCCTCCTGCCTCATCTTCCCAAGCGCTGGGATTACAGGTGTGCACCACTATGCCTGGCACTCGATGAGATGCCCAGGCCTGCCTGAGGCCCCAGATCCAAGAGCCAGATGAGCAGCCGGGCCCAGCAAACCTTTGACCACTGGAATGGCCCCTGGCTTCCAGCCCTACTCCCCCAAGGCATCTCACAAGCACCCCATTCACGTGGCGCTCCCAGGCCCTGGCACAAGTTCTGAGGCTTAAAATAGGCACACAACAGGCCTTTGTTGAAGAGAGGAAGGAAGGAAGGAACATTTCACACAAAGGAGACAGCAACAGAGGTGTCCAGGAAGCCAGGGCAAGTGCCGGGGCGCAGCGGGGGAGCTGGCGAAGGGGGTTCCAGCCAAGGACACCCTGGGAACTCTGGTAGCAGCGGGGCTGGGGCGGCGTTTGGCAGGACTCCTGCAGCGGTGATGGATGGTGAAGGTGCAGAAGCTGCGGCCCTCCTGGGCTGACCCAAGGACTTCTGGTCATGTGCAGGGGACCACTGGGTTGGAGTGGCAGAGCCCGTGTGGAAGCTCAGAGCCCCTTTGTAACATGGGGTACTAGCAGAGGCAGAATCACCCCGCAAAGATTACCTCATATACTGTTCAGTGATCGCCCCACCCCCCAGAACAAAACCCCCTAAACAGCAGCATAATTCACAAAAGTCAAAAGGGAGGAAGAGGAATTGAGGCTGGTGCCTCGCATCTGTAATCTTAGCTACTCAGAAGACTGAGATCTAGGGCTGGGAAGGTAGCTTAGTGAGAGTGCTTGCCTAGCATGCATGAGGCCCTGAGTTCGATCAACAACAACAACAACAACAGATAATAAAAAGAAATCTTAAAAAAATAAAAAGACTGAGATCTGAGGATGGAGGTTCAAAGCTAGCCTGGGCAGGAAAGTCTGAGGTTCTTATCTCCAATTAACTACTAAAAAAGCTGGAAAGGACGCTGTGGCTCAAGTGGTAGAGTGCTAGCCTTGAGCCATGAGTTCAAGCCCTAGGACCAGCACACACACATAAAAAAATGGATCCTGTGTTCCACCTACCCATCTACCCTCCCCAGTGTATTCTGTGACATAAGCTCAGTACAGTGACCTTGGGTGACCTTGGGGGAGCTGACCATGGCCTATTTCAGAGTGGGACTCTAGGCATGCAGTAAGTTCAGGACTCTGCCACTGAGCTATACCCCAGGCCTGGTGACACATTCTTCCAAGCCCTTCACCCTAAGAAACAGCGCTACTCAAGGGAACACAGTGAAAACATTATACCTATTCTTTCTCATTTCCTTTGAGTTTCTTGCTCGTTCGGTCTTATGATTCTGGGATTTGAACTCAGGGCTTTGAATTTGCTGGACAGATACTCTACCACCAGAGCCAAGTCTTCAGTCCTTTTGACTTCAGTTAGTTTTTCAAATAGTCTTGCATTTATTACCACATCAGCCGGAACCCTAATCCTCCTATTTCTGTTGCCCACAGCACTGAAAGGTAGGTGTGTGCCACCACTGTGCCCAGCTATTAGCTGAAATGGGGCATGGGAGATCTCACAAACTTTTTGCCTGGGATGGCCTCAAATCACAACCTTCCCAATCTCTGCCTCCTTATAACTGGAATTATAGGCATGAGCCACATTGCCAGCCTTTAAAAAAACTTTTTTTTGGGGGGGGGGGGCTGGTCCTGGGGCTTGAACTCAGGGTCTAGGGACTGTCCCTGAGCTTCTTTTACTCAAGGCTAGCACTCTACCACTTGAGCCACAGCGCCATTTCCAGCTTTTTCTGTTTATGTGGTACGAAGGAACTGAACCCAGGTCTTCATGCATGCTAGGCAAGCACTCTACTACGAAGTCACATTCCCAGCCCATATATATACATATATATGCGCGTATATATTATTTATTTTATCTTTGTTATTGTTACTTTTAAGGATTTGTACAAAGGGGTTATGATTTCATATATTAGGTGCCTTTTTTTTTGTTGTTGTTGGTCGTGGGCTTGAACCCTGGGCCTGGGTGCTGTCTTTGAGCTCTTCAGCTCAAGGTGAGTGCTCTACCGCCTGAGCCACAGCGCCACTTCTGGTTTTCTAGTGGTTTATTGGAGATAAGAGTCTCATGGACTTTCCTGCCTTGGCTGGCTTTGAACCGTGATCCTTAGATCTCAGCCTCCTGAGTAGCTAGGATTACACTGGTACCTGGCTCTTTTTTTTGTTTTTGAGGAAAGGTTTCACTATGTTGTTTAGGCCTGAAATTTGACAATCCTGTCTTCACTTTCTGAGTGCTGGGATTACCACCCTGGGTTCCTACCTAATTTTAAATATTCTCCCAGCCTGATTCCAGAGAGAATAACAAGTGGAAACTCATTCTAGTGATACATTGCTCTTCGCTCTGGAGATGTAACCTTACCATTTGAACATTTGATATAGGACAAATTGCGAGTAAGCTGCTTATCCATCCTCCTCCATCCTCCTTCCTCTCTGGGCCTTAGAGGCTGCATTTGGGTGACACTCAGCCCATCTTATGCAGACAAGAATGGTCCTCTGGGTGCCGCACAGACCTTGTATGTCCCACGAAGCTGCAGACATGGAAGATGGGGTGCCTTGCAGGGAAAGTCCATGGGCCTCTCTTGTCCAATCTTTGTTTTACCAATGACCAGATGGGGACCTGGGGATTTACTGACTTATTAGTAGGAAGGCTGGACTTGATTTTAGAATTTGATCCTTTAGCTTTTCTTGTTTCATGTAAGCATCTCTAATTCTTTTTTATTCTTATTTTTGGTTGGTCCTGGGGCTTGAACTCTGGGCCTGAGCACTGTCCCTCAGCTCTTCAGCTCAAGGTGAGCGCCACTTCCGGTTTCCTGGTGGTTTATTGGAAATAAGAGTCTCCCTGACTTTCCTGCCCTGACTGGCTTTGAACTGCGATCCTCAGATCTCAGCCTCCTGAATAGCTAGGATTACAGGAGTGAGCCACCAGTGCTCGGCTGGGCATGGGTTTATTCAGATGGTATTTGAAGGGTCCCCACTTGCCAGGTGCAGTGTCTGAGTAAAATTCTAAGAGCCTGATGGCTGTTTTCTGTTTGTCATTGGTGAGCTGAGAACTTGAGACACCATTAGGCCTTTCATCAGAGGAGTGCTTTTTCTGAATTTTTAATTTAATTATTTTTTTTTTTTTTGTCGGTTGTGGGGCTTGAACTCTGGGCCTGGGCGCTGTCACTCAGCTCTTCAGCTCAAGGCGAGCGCTCTACCACTTGAGCTACAGCGCCACTTCCGGTTTTCTGGTGGTTTATTGGAGATAGGCGTCTCACGGTCTCTCCTGCCCGGGCTGGCTTTGAACCGCGATCCTCAGATCTCAGCCTCCTGAGTAGCTAGGATTACAGGCGTGAGCCACCAGCGCCCGGCTTTAATTATTATTAGGATTATTTTTGCAAATTGCTACTTGTAAAAATACATCATTGTTTTTCACTTGAATTTTCAAAGATCAAGTTGCAGGGGAGATGGGAAGAAATGAAGCTCTTGGAGTTTTGTGATCAGTTGTTTGCTTTTTTAAAAAAATTGGATCATAATAGTTGTACATATTTAATGATTTTTTTTCTTGTTGTTTTTGTGGTACTGGGGATGGAATCCAGGTATTGTTATGTTAGGTCATCACTTCTGAACCTACAGCCCCGATTGGCTATTTATTTATTTATTTTAGAAAATAATCTGAGCTGGGCACCTGGTGGCTCACACCTGTAATCCTAGTTACTCAGGGGGCTGAGATGTGAGGATCAGGGTTCAAAGCCAGCCTAGGCAGGAGTGTCTGTGAGACTATCTCCCATTAACTCCCCAAAAGAGGGAAATGGGGCTATGCTCAAGTGGTAGAGCACTAACCTTGAGTGAAAATGGTTAGGGTCAGCGCCTAGGCCCTAAGTTCAAGTCTTTTTTTTTTTTTTTTGGTTGGTCATGGAGCTTGAACTCTGGGCTTGGGTGCTGTCCATGTGCTCTTCAGCTCAAGGCGAGCGCTCTACTGCTTGAGCCACAGCGCCACTTCCAGTTTTCTAGCGGTTTACTGGAGATAAGAGTCTCATGGACTTTCCTGCCCGGGCTGTCTTTGAACCATGATCCTCAGATCTCAGCCTCCTGAGTAGCTAGGATGACAGGCATGAGCCACCGGCGCCCAGCTTGAGTTCAGGTCTTATTACTGGACGAATAATAATCTGGCTTCTCTCTCTTTTTCTCCCTGTTTTCATCTTTGTCTCTGTCTTTTTGTCTTTCTCTGGCTGTTTTCTCTGTCTCTGTCTGTCTGTCTCTGTCTGTCTGTCTGTCTGTCTCTCTCACATGCGCGCGCACGCGAGCTCCCTCACCCTCTCCCTCTCTCTCAGATGCTCTCATTCAGAGTAAAGAAAACCCAAGCACATGTGCTTCTACTCCACAGATGGTGTGTGTAGATTTGGGATGCAGATGTGCAGGAGCAGGAGCCGCGGATTGTCAACACTGGTCCTTCCAGCCCGGGCTCTGCCTCTGTGGCACTGTCCCCCATCCCTCCCCATCATCCTGGCTGTGACACAGGTCGCAGGATGATGGAAAACCACAAGTGGCATCCATCACTTCCTGGATCAAAGTCGCCCAGTGCCTGGCACGAGGCGCAGTGTCCCACAGGGGTGCCGGACACTGGCTGCCTCTCAAGGAAACAGCAGTCTGAGTCCTGGTGTACAACGCTTTCTGAAAAAAAAAGACAAAAAACAAACCCATCTTTTTAGTTTGGAGTGGTTTTACATTTCCAGAGCCACCAGAGAGCTCCCCCATGGCCCGCAGATTGCTTTCCTGCACTCTGAGATCCTGCCCATAAAGCCCTGTGTGCCTTTGTCCTGGCAAGAAATTAGCCTTGTTTTTCTCCTTCCATCTGTTTCCATATTCTCTCTGTCTGTCTGTGTGTCTCTCTGTGTGTCTCTCTGTCTCTGTCTCTCTGTCTCTCTCTCACCCCTACCTTCCCTCTCCTCTTTCCGCCTTTCTCCATCCCCCCCTTCTCTGGGATTTGAATTCAGGCCTGGAGTTTGATATTCTACCACCTGAACCAATTCCCTTTCGCTTTAGCCAAACCCCCAACCGCGTCCCCAGTCTTTTTTTTTTTTTTCTTCCCTTAATTTTCTGATGGAGTCTAGTGGTTTTCCCCAGTGGCAGCCTGGGACGTTGCTTCTCCTTCAGAACTTGGATAACAGGAATATACCACTATGCCAACTTTAATTAGTTGAGATGGAGTCTTGTGAATTTTTAATCCCCAAGCTAGCCTTGAGTCTCAAACCTCCCGATCTCAATCTCCCAAGTGGATGGTATTACAAGCATGAGCTACTACATCTGCCTTAACCGGGTACTTTATGTATATATGTATGTGTGTATGTATGTATGTACATCATGGGACTTGAACTCAGGGCCTGTCTTTTCTGAAAGTTACTTGTCTACCACTTTGAGTCTCAGCTCCACTTTCTGTTTTCTGGTGGTTAATTGGAGTTAAGAGTCTTTCCTGTCTGGGCTGGCTTTGAGCCACAATCCTTAGATCTCAGCCTCCTGAGTAGCTAGGATTACAACTGTGAGACACTAGTGCCTGGCTAACTTGGTATTTTTCCACATCCTATTCAGATCTCAATCATTTCCCCCTAAAAACCCTTTTTCTGCCCAGAATCCCACGTGACATGTAGTGGCCATCTCTCCTTGGGCTTCTTCAGGCTAGGCCACATTCTTCAACTTTTGATGTCTTGTGACCTTGACTGTCTTGAGCCCTGGCTGAGGTCTTTGTGGACTGTTCTCTGCTCTGGGCTGGTAGGGTTGTAGGTTTCGGGGGGGGGGGGTGCTGGGGCTTGAACTCAGGGTCTGGGCATGAGCAGAGAGTGTGACAGAGAGACACTGGGCCCCACAGTGTGGTCCCACTGGGGTCAGTCCTCAATGATCTAAGCACCTCCACTAGGGCCCTACCTCCCTCTGGGCAAACTACCACTTGTGCCATACCTCTAATCTGGCTTCGCTGGTTAATTAGAGATGAATCTTGAGGGCTTTCCTTCCTGGGCTGGCTTTGGAACCTTGATCCTCCAGATCTCAGACTACTGTATGGCTGAGACTACAGGTGTGGGGCACTGGCCCTGGCTTGTATTGTGTTTGATTGGAACAGAAGCCATGTAACTAATTGCCAGTGCCCAGCCCAGCGGCATCCAGCCTTCTACCTGCTGTGCAGCCAACACTACCATCTCTCTGTACAGGTCCACTTTTTTCTGGACATTTCTTATCCTTGGGGAGGGGGTCACATCCTGCTGTGTGGCCTTTTATGTCAGCTGCTTTTATCAGTACAATGTCCTCGGTGTTCATCTACATTCAGATTTTCTGGTCTAATAAATATTCCATTGTGTGAAGAGACCCCCATTGTGCAAATCCACCCAGCCATCCTGGGACACGGGGGCTGCCGTGGACATCGGTACCCAGGCTTCTGTGTCCCGTGCGTTTCCATCTCTCAGATCCACCCCACAAGGGTCACAGCAGGGCCGCTGTGCACTTTGCATAACCCACTGAGCATGCTCGGCGTGCGCCTTTATGCCCGCTGGGATTTTTGTCCATTTGTAGCTTCTTTATCAAGCTGAGCCCGTCCGGCCCGAGTTCCTGTGGCAGTCAGCTTCTTCTCCTGCCTCTGGGGTTCTTTCTGTTTTTCTTCTTACTATTGACTTTGATGAGCCACCCCTCCCTACTCCCCCCACCCACTCTCTACCCACCTCCTCTCCTCATCACCCTTTAGCTTTGTGCTCAGGTGACAACTCCAGAAGACACCCACCTCCCCAGGGGTGAGGGAGGGGCGTGGCCCTATCTTCCTTTTGTTCTTCATGTCATGTCATGGATGCCCCTACCTCCAGGGTAGGTGAGCCCGCTGCAGAGGATCGGGCAGGGCATCGGTGTGTGTGTGTGTGTGTGTGTGTGTGTGTGTGTGTGTGTGTGTGTGTGTGTGTGTGTGTGTGTGTGTGTGTGGTGGGTGAGTAGGGGGTCTGCATTCAGAGAAAAGCCTGAGACAGTGAGAACAGGAAGCGGCTGTGGTGGGCCCCAGAGTGCCTAGAAATGTGTCCTGCTGCATCCTGGGGGGCCTGTGGCTATTCGCCCTCCACACCTGTGGCAGAGGGGGCCCAGCAGCTGGAATCAAGCTCAGCATTCTGGATGTGGTCATCTTGGGGGCCCCCAACGCCACCACAAGGTCTTTGTGAGAGGAGGCAGGAGGCCAAAGGCCAAAGGACTGAGAGCATGAGCTGCTGTGAAGAGAGAGGAAGAGACCGCGAGCTGAGGGCTGCAGGACATGCGTCCTCCTTGGAGCCTTAGGGAGGACCAGCCCTGCCACACAGACTTACACGCTGCCCTCCACGTGCTACAATGGTGGGTTTTTGTTTTTGCTAGTCCTGAGGCTTGAACTCAAGGCTCAGGTGCTGTCCCTTGGCTTTATTTTTCATTTGAGGCTAGCTCTCTACCACTTGGGCCACACAGCTCCACTTCTAGCTTTTTGGTGGTTCCCTGGAGATAAGAGTCTCACGGACTTTTTCTGCCCAGGCTGGCTTCAAACTGTGATCCTCAGATTTCAGCTTCCCAAAGAGCTAGGATTATATGAGCCACCCACCTCTTGGTCTCAGCTTGGGCAGCTTTATTATTCAGCCCCTCCCTGAATAATAAAGCAGAAGCAGAAGGCTGTGGCTTAAGAGGCAGAACAGAGCATCTACCTAGCAAGTGTGAGGCCCTGGGTTCAAATTCCAGTACTGCTTTAAACAAAATCAGTGTGGAGCTTTGTAGGGCTCTGTGCTGCCATGTTGATAGACTGTAGCTGGGATCAGAGCCCCAGTGCCGTCCACCCGCTGGGGAGTGCTTGCTCCTCTCCCCAGTGCCTTCGCCCTCCGCTCTGTTCTCTGGGAAGGTTTCTCTGCAGAGCACTCGGCAGTGTAATTAAGTGGCCGCTTTTCCTCTGCGGTAGTGACACAGATTTGTGTCCTGTGATAGATCGTTACTCAAGTCCCTTCAAACCTGGGTGTGAGTCAGGCCAGGAGGCTCCCCAAGCTGAGATCAGGCAGAGATCTGAGTTTGTGTCTTGCTGGGTCTCCCTACCACTGCCCACATGAAAACCAGACTTCATTCTCCTCCTCCTCCCCCTCCCCTCCCCCTCCCTCTCCTCCTTTTCTTCTTCCTCCTCCTGCTTCCTCTTTGGTGTCAATTCTAGGGCTTGAACTCAGAGCCTGGGCACTGTCCCTAAGCTGCTTTTGCTCAAGGCTAGCACTCTACCACTTGAGCCACAGCACCACTTCCAGCTTCTTCTGTGTATGTGGTACTGAGGAATGGAACCCAGGGCTTCATGCATGCTAGGCAAGCATTCTACCACTAAGCCACATTCCCAGCCCCCTTGTTTTGTTTTGTTTTGAGTAGTTTTCTGACTGGAGATAAGAGTCTCATGGACTTTCCTGCCTCAGCTAGCTTTGAACCACATCCTCAGATCTCAGCCTCCTGAGTGGCTAGGATTACAGGCGTGAGCCACCAACAGCTGGCTTCACACACTCCTTTTTTTTTTTTTGTCAGTTATGATGCTTGAACTCTGGGCTTGGGCACTGTCCCTGAGCTATTCAGCTCAAGACTAGTGCCAAAGCGCCACTGCCACTTCCGGTTTTCTGAGTGGTTTATTGTAGATAAGAGTCTCACAGCCTTTCTTGCCTGGGCTGGCTTTGAACTGCGATCCTTAGCTCACAGCCTCCTGAGTAGCTAGGATTACAGGCATGAGCCCCAGGTGCCCGGCTATACTCCATTCTTTCTAGGGGAAGTGACACAAGAATGGCTGTCCTGGGGTCTGAGGTAGGAGCCTATTAGTGTGGGGGGGTCCCCCTGTAGCTATGGTTGGACCTTCTGTTGGGGGTGCAGTCTGGATATTTGGGGGGATGTTTATTCCCTGGGTCTGTGCTAGTCACTATTACATCATTGTGAGAACTAACTGGGTGTGGTTGGTGACACATGTCTGTAATCCCAGCTTGGTTACTTTTAGATTGTCAGTGTAAGGCCAAGCATTGTGGCAGGAGGGGCTGGTGGAGTGAAGGTGCTCAGCTCTTGCCTGCCAAGAAGCAGAGAGAAGTGGAGGTTAGAAGAAGGGCTGGAGTTAAGATAAACCTTCAACCAGGTGTAGGTGGCTCCCGCCGGGCATCCTGGCTGAGATCTGAGGACCGTGGTTTGGAGCCAGCCTGGGCAGGAAAGTCCATGTGACTCTCATTTCCAATGAACCACCAGAAAACCGGATGTGGTGCTGTGGCTCAAAGTGGTAGAGCACTAGCTTTGAGCAAAAAGAGCTCAGGGACAGCACCCAGGCCCAGAGTTCTAGCCCCATAACCACCACCAACATAAAAGCTAGAAGGAATGCAATAGCTCGAGTCCTAGAGTGCTAACCTTGCTCACAGAAGCTCTGGGACAGCACCTAGGCTCAGAGTTCAAGCCCCAGGACACTCTCTCACACATTCTCTCTCTCTCTCTCTCTTTCTCTCTCTCTCACACACACACACACAGAGGACACACCTTTCAAGGGTCACACTCAGTGATTTACTTCCTCCAGCCAGGCCCCACATCCTCTCTGGATGACCCTATTAGGGTCCCAGGGTCCATCCAGTCCCCTCTCAGAAGTGCCACCTGCTGGCGACCAGCCTTTCCACACTGGAGCCTTGTGGGGGGTGGGGGCAGGGAATATATTACATATAAACAACAGCCACCATAAACGATTGTAAATGCAGGGAGAGCCTCAGAATGGCAGGGGTTTCTTCTTTCCTTCCTGCCTCAGTGGCGAGGGTTTACCCAACCTGGGTGAGGCGCGGGGGGGGGGGGGGGGGTCTGTCCTCAGCACTGCACATACAAACACCAAATCCCCAAAGAAACAATCCTGAAGCCCATGAGTCTGAGATCCAGGTTAGGGCAGGGCTAGGCGTGGTCTGGAGGGACCAGGACTGCCTCTTTTCTGTGCCAAATCTAGCTTCTCGTGCGGCGGAAGTTGAAGTTTATGCTTTGGGCCCCCATCTCTTCTGTTTCTGCCTCTGCCTTCCCTTGGCTGACCCCCCCCTTACCACCCCCCCCCCCCCCACCAGGTGTTTTTTGTCCAGACCCAGCTCATCTTCGGAGGACACAGGCCACCAGCAGCTTTCAGACCCTGTCTTCTGTGCTCTCACTTGAACTACTGAAGGCTGTGATTTATTTCCAAATAAGGTCATATTCTGTGACATCCAAGTGAAAATCGGTTTTGTCACATAATTAACCCAGGGTCTCCCCGTCTGTGGGCCCTGGGGATGGGGGCTGAGTATCAGTGGCCCTGCCCCCGCCTCCAATCCACCCCTGATCCTGACAGCCCCAGCATGTACCCTTGGTCCCCTGGAGGCAGTTACCCCCACTCCTACCCTTGTAAGAATGTCACAGAAGGCATGCATCTTTCCAGTGCTTTGCTTGTATCCTGAGGCAAGTCTCCCTGCTGAGCCATAGAGGTCAGAGCTGTCCCTCAGCGCTGTCCACAGCGGGGACTTTGTAATCTGTTTTCTAGTCGTTAAACAACCCAGTTGCTCTGAACTCTTCTGGCTTCTTTTCTTCCCAGTAGCCTTATTATTTTTTTTTTTGGTTTTGTTTTGTTTTTGCCGGTCATGGGGCTTGAACTCTGGGCCTGGGCACTGTCCCTCAGCTCTTCAACTCAAGGATAGGGCTCTACCACTTGAGCCACAGCACCACTTCCAGTTTTCTAGTGGTTTATTGGAGATAAGAATCTCACGGACTTTCATGCCCGGGTTGGCTTTGAACTGCGAGCCTCAGATCTCAGCCTCCTGAGTAGCTAGGATGACAGGCGTGAGCTACAGACGCCCAGCTAGCCTCACTTTCTCTTTTTCTTTTTCTCAGTGGCACTGGGGTTTTGAACTCACACCCTTGAACTTACATGCTGGCTAGCCTGGACCTCAGTCCTCCTATTTGCACCTCCCACACAGCTGAGACCACAGATAGACACCAGCTTGTTTGTTATGATCAGATCTCATTAATGCTTTGCCCAGGTTGGCCTCAAAGATCACCGCAATCTTCTCAATCCCTGCCTTCCTTGAAGCTGGCATTGCAGGTTGTCATTCAGGGCATTTCCTGGTCTTTGTGGTTGTAGCTTTTCCATGGATGACAATGGAATTGTTGAAAAGAATTGGCAAAAGAATTGTTCTCCTCAAGGGCAGGAGGCTCATACCTGTCATCCTAGCTACTCAGGAGGCTGAGATCTGAGGATGGTGGCTTGAAGCCAGCCGGGGCAGGAAAGTCCATGAGACTCTTATCTCCAATGAACCACCAGAAAACCAGAAGTGGCACTGTGGCTTAAGTGATAGAGCACTAGCCTTGAGGGAAAAAGCTCAGGGGTAGTACCCTGGCCCTGAGTTCAAGCCCACAATTGATGTGATACTAAAAAAAAAAACAAAAAACATGTTCTCATCGTGGAGTCTTCATAATTTTTTAAAACCATTTTTTTTTTTTTTTTGTCAAATAGTTCAGGGATTAAGTTAGGTGTCTTCTGATGCATAGAGCTTTGCATTAGTGCTGGGGTGGGGGAGAGGACAGGGACAGGGAACCCTTCACTGTGTGTCTGTCCGTCTTTCTCCCTCGGCACAAACACATGATCTGCTTTGGCTCTTTTGCCAGAACCCCGACTGCTAGGAGTGGCTGGCACCCCAGAAGACACATTTGGAAAGTAGGATGCAGATTGTCAGCTGTGGTGTTCTCCATGTGTTACAACATTTCCAGTCCCCCGTGTGTACAATCTGGATTTCTGTCTATTCTAGTCCTAGCCAGAGGGGGAGGCGTTGGAGAAGTTCTGTTTTAAGCAAAGCATCATGGTATATATAACAATATAGCATTCTTATAACTAGATTGTTCATCACATAGAGAAACTGCCCCTTGTAGTAGTTGGTACAGAGCCCGCAAGTCTGTTACGAGAGTTAACTAAGGATGTTGTTTATCTGCAGGCCCTCGCCCCCACTGTCTCCTTTTTCAAAAGGCATCTGGGAGGTATGTGTGGGGGGTGTCCACGCCACAGATCTGAATTATATATTTTGATGTCCCTTTTAAATATTTTTCCGTTTTTTCTTTTTGAAGGGTAGATCTGAATCGCAGGGGACAGCCTGTATGAGTTAGCTACTGCTGCATAACAAGTACTGCTGATATTAATGAACTGAAACAACACATACCATTAACAATTCTCATGGGTCAGGAATCTGGATGGAACTTGGGCTGGCCTTCTGCCCAGGATTTGTCATGTGCTTCGAGATAGATGTTAGACCTGGGCTGCGGTCTCCTCTGAAGACTCACCTAGGGGAAAGAGTTGCCCACTTGCTCACCCTTGTGGCTGACTCTACTTTCTCATGGAGCCTACTCTGCTTATTGGCTACTGACGTGGGAACTTCCCCTACGGAAACTTACTTGGGAAACAGTTTGTCACTTAGATGGCAGTGTGACTCTAGTGTGAACTAATCTCAGAAGGGGAAGCCCCCTCTCCTCCACCATGCTGTGCTAGTTAGCACAAGTCATGGGTAGGTCTCCTCACTCTCAGGCAGAGCCATCATGAATGTCCTGAAGACCAGGAGTTGGGGGACTGTCTTTGAGTGTCCTCCATGTTGCTAGATGTGACTGGTGGTGAGTGAGGTAGATGGCCGAGGGGGGCAGAGGGGGGCCGAGGGGGCCGAGGGGGCCAAGGGGAACAGAATAGATTTTGGTTGAACAAGAGGTGCTCTTGCCAAGCTTTGAATTCACTGTATTTCTTCCTTCCTTCCTTCCTTCCTTCCCTCCTTCCTTCCTTCCTTCTTTCTTTCTTTCTTTCTTTCTCTCTTTCTTTCTTCTTTTCTTTTTTTGGTCATGGGGCTTGAACTCAGAGCCTGGGCACTGTCCCAGGGAGAGTGCTCTACTTGAGCCACAGTGGCACTTCCAGTTTTCTGGTGGTTTATTGGAGATAAGAGTCTCACACCCTTTCCTGCCTGGGCTGGCTTTGAACCACAATCCTCATATCTCAGCCTCCTGAGTAGCTAGGATGACAGGCGTGAGCCACCAGCACCTGGTTTCACTGTATTTCTCTTATGTCCCCCCCCTTCCTTCCTTCCTTCCTTCCTTCCTTCCTTCCTGCCTGCCTGCCTGCCTGCCTGCCTGCCTGCCTGCCTGCCTTCCTTCCTGCCTTCCTGCCTTCATTTCCCCCCCCCCCCCCTCTCTTTCTCTCTGTCTTTCTTTCTGTCTTTCTGTCTTGTGCTGGTCCTGGGGTTCAAACTCAGGGCCTGGGCACTATCCCTGAGCTTTTTTTGCAAAAAAGAGAGTGCTCTAGCCTTAGAGCCACAGAGCCACTTTCAGTTTTTTGGTGGTTAATGAAAGATAAGAATTTCATGGACTTTGGCTGTCCCAGGCTGGCTTCAAACTGTGATCCTCCAATCTCAGCCTCCTGAGTAGCTAGGATGACAGGCATTCATGAACCACCAATACCTGGCCACCCTGACTGTTATTTCTGTTTCCTGGTGCAACCAGTAATTTCCTAAGATGGCATATTGCTTTAGGATAATCTTCCAGGTGCCTATTTGGAGGGAAAGATTTCCAGAATTTTCAGTGTCTGTCAGTCACCCGGATGGGTCCTGCCCTGCATATCCTGTTTGTTCATAGGGAGCTCCGGATGGAATGAGGGGTTGAGGCATGGTGGGCTTAGCTGGATTATAGTGTTTGGCCTGGCCTAGGTAGGAGTCAGGGACTCTGTTCTGATCCCACAGTACCAGGACACCCCCCCTCCACCCCTCTAGAGATGGATCCAGCCCAGTGCACACAGGGCAGACCCTGGGATGAAGGTGACCTCGACAGAACATTCTGTGATCTCAGCACAGGACACTGAGCTGAGCTGGAGACAGGGCTGAGCTCAGGCCCTGGGAAAACCGTAGCATCTGGTGTCGACTCAGCAAGTCTTGTCTCCCCGCCCCCCCATATACCCCACCCACGTGCCTGTGGCCAGCTGACCTTGTGGGGGTCACAAAACCAGCCCTGCAGACCCAGAGCTGGCTGCGGAGTCCCCGGGCACCCCATGTGACAGTGCAGCCCACACAGGGCCCTGGAGGTGGTGACAGTGGAGCCCAGCTAGTGGGGTCCAGTCCCCCCCCCCCCAGGCTAGTCATGACAGTCACCTTAACCAGGACCAGGTGGAGCTCATTCTACTCCCAGGAAGACTTCTGTTTTTTTCTTTTTTAAGTCAGTCATGGGCCTTGAACTTGGGGCCTGGGTGCTGTTCCTGAGCTCTTTTGTTCAAGGTGGGTACTCTACCGCTTTGAGCCACAGCACCGCTTCCAGTTTTCTGGTTAATTGGAGATAAGAGTCTCATGGGACTTTTCCGTTTGGGCTGGCTTTGAATTGCCATCCTCAGATCTTAGCCACCTGGGTAGCTAGGGTTACAGGCGTGAGCCACCAGTGCTGGGCTTTGTTCTTTTTTCTTTTCCACAACAAAATATTACCCTAGAGTTTGCAACAAGATAGTCAGAGGTCTTAAAATGAAAAGGGAAGTAGTCATTACCCAAGTGGTACAGATGTTTGCCCCAAAGCACCAGAGAACTGATAACTAGCTTTACCAGCCAGTGGTGTCCTTGATGAAACTGCTCAGCTCTGTCATTGCTGTGGGAAACATGGTTTGTAAAGGCATGACTGTATCAATAAAACTTTATTGACAAGAACAAATGATGGGCCGGATTTGGCTTTCTGACTTGGGTTCTATGATATCCACATGATCCAGTTGGCAGGCCCTTTTGACACTTTTGAGTGCTTCCTTACCTGGGCTAGTTTTAGCTCCTCTCTGAGCCTCAGTTTCCACATCTATAAAATGAGCATGATTCATAGCCTATGCAATTGTTGGATTGATTGCATTGGCTATTATATGACAAAGGCGGGGGAAGGACTGTGCCCCGCGGGAACTCTGTCTGTCCTAGCTAAGGGAGCTCCTGGCACGGAGGGGGTGGTGGCCAGGGACACTGCTCAGCCCCACCCCCGCCCTGCAGTGCCCAGCACAGAGAACACCGACCAAAATGTCAGCACCAAGGCAGAAAAACCCAGCTATAAGTGCAAATGACTAACAAGTTATCCTTTAAAAAAAAAAAAAGAAGACCAGGATTGAGCCGAGTACCAGTGCCTGTCATGCTAACTACTCAGGAGGCTGAGATCTGAGAATCCCGGTTCAAAGCCAGCCCAGGCAGGAAAGTCTATGCAATTCTTATCTCCAGTAAACTAATCAGAAAAATCTGGAAGTGGTGCTGTGGCTCACGTGGTAGAGCACTAGCCTTGAGCAAAAAGAGACTCAGGGACAGTGCCCAGGCCCAGAGTTCAAGACCTGGGACAAGCAAGAAAAAAAGAAAAAGGAAAAAAAAAAAGACCAGGATTGTCAGGCACTGGTGGCTCACGCCTATCATCTTAACTATTCAGGAGGCTGAGATCTGAGGATCACAGTTCAAAGCCAGCCAGGCAGGAAAGCCCATGAGACTCTTATCTCCAGTTAACTACCAAAAAAGCCAGAACTGGAGCTGTGGCTCAAGTGGTAGAGTGCTAACCTTGAACTTAAACTCAGGACAGCACTTAGATCCTGAGTCCAAGCCCCAGGACTGTCAAAAAAACAAAAACAAAAATCAGAATTGACTGTTACTGGTGTTATACACTTGTCATCTTAGCTACTCAGGAGGCTGAGATCTAAGGAACACGGTTCAAAGCCAGCCCGGGCAGGAAAGTCCGTGAGACTCTTATCTCCAATAAACCACTAGAAAGCCGGAAGTGGTGACGTGGTGCTATGGCTCAAGTGGTAGAGCGCTCACCTTGAGCTGAAGAGCACAGGGACAGCCCCCAAGCCCAGAGTTCAAGCCCCGTGACCGGCCAGAAAAAAAAAAAGTCTGAGAGACTCCAGTGAACCAGCCAAAAGCTGGACCGGAGGCATGGCTCAAGTAGTAGAGTGCCCTCCGTGCCATATCATGTTCTCACTGTACGGGGGTCTGACATGGAGGCCCCCCGCCCCTCCAGGAGTGGGCTCAGCCACCTGTCTCCTCTCCTATTCCTCTGATGCGAGCTAGCCAATTTGCATATCCTGTTTTTAGCCCCTTTCTTTTCAATTTTATATAATCGTCTCATTATGAGGCTGTCATAGCCCTGAATGCCCCCTCCCTCACGTTCCAAAGCATCTTCTATGTAAGTAGCTCCTTTCCTGTCTTGCTCTTGCCTGTCTTCTCTCCTCCCTGTTTCTTCTTCTTTAAAAAAAAAAAGCTCTTCATTTCAGAAGCATTTTAGATTGTTAAATCTAAATCTGCTCAGTTCAGAGGCCCCCGCGCGCTCCACACCCACTGTGCCTGTCGTTAACGACTACCTGCGACACTCGTCTCCGTGAACAGCCCCGTGTTCATGCACGCCAGGGGCACACAGCATCAGATTACCCTGCACGTAGCCCCACGGCCCTTTTTTCTGCCTCAGAACTGGATCCAGGATCCACAAGTTACTTGTTTATTAATTGATTTATTTTCAGTGGTACTGGGGTTTGAACTCAGGACCTTGAACTTGCCAGGCAGGCTTCTTTACTACTTGAGTCCTGTCCACAGCTCTGTTTTATAAAATTATATTTTCAATAGACTCTGATAGTTTTTCACTAGGATGGGCCTTAAACTCTGATCCTACTACTTATACCACCCCCCTAGCTGGGGTGATAGGAGTAAGCCACCATATCCGGCTTGTTGGTTGGGATGGGGAGTAGGTTCCATAACTTTTTGCTCAAGCTGGTCTTGAGCTATGATCCTCCCAATTTCTACCTCCCAGATATCTGGGATTATAAATATGAGCCACAATACTTGGCCTTTGAGTGGTACTGTTACCACATTTTTTTTTCCTCAGGCTTTCTCCATTGGTATTCCTTGTTCTCTACCCTCGGGAATTTATACTTTTTTTTTTTTTTTTCTGGTACTGGGATTTGAACTTAGGGCCTCATGCTTTCCAGACAGGCACCCTAGCACACCTGGCGGAACAGAGGCTGTCAGGTGTCCCAGTATAATGAGTACTTCATAAGTACTCCACATAGGAGCAGCTCTCTATCAGTTTCAAGGTTTGGATGGCTGGAAGGAAGAGCCTGATGCTGCCCCTTCCTGACCCATGTCCCCATCTCCCCCTTCTTGCCTTTTGAGCTCAACATAACCCAAAGCAGAGATTCATAAATCAAACAGTCCTGTGTATATCTCAGATATTGCCTAGGTCATCCTTATGCTAAAATCTAGCCAGTGTGGTTGTGTCCATCTACCATCCTAGCTACTGAGGAGGCAAAGATAGGAAGATGGCCCAGAACAAAAGAGGGAGACTGTATCTGTAAAACTGAAAGCAGAAGGGGTTGTGGGCGTGGCCAAAGCGTTAGGGGCGTGGTCAGTGTTAACAGGCGTGGCTTGAGTGGTAGAGGCATGACTGTGCCTGATAACAGGCTTGGCTCCAGCAGTAGGGGCGTGGCCAGTGCACCGAGGGCGTGGCTACGTGGTAGCTCCCTGCCTAGCCACTCAAGACCTACACAAGGTCTTGAGTTCAGTTCCCACTGCTTTTCTCCAATGTGTGGTTTCTCTGAAATTCAGATTTAGCTGTGTGTCCTTTGTTTCTCTGGCAGTGGGAAGGTTTGTCACTCAGGGAAGGGGTCATTACGGGATGCAGATCCGATTTGAATGACATGAAAATGTTGCTCACTAAAATTAGGTATGTGGAAAGCCGAATGCAGTCAACATTTTCTAACCAGTAGAAAACGGTGAGGTAAGTTGGCTGCCGGTGGTGCACACCTGTCATCCTAGATACTCAGGAGGCTGAGATCTGAGGATCGCAGTTCAAAGCCAGCCTGGGCAGGAAAGTCCGTGAGACTCTTACCTCCAGTAAACTATTCTGAAAAAGCTGGAAGTGGTGCTGTGGTTCAAGTGGTAGAGTGCTAGCCTTGAGCAAAAGAAGCTTAGAAACAATGCCCAGGCTCTGAGTTCAAGCCCCACGACCAGCACAAAGAGAAGAAAATGGTGCGGTATCTGCACATGGAAGAATGAGGATGGGGACAAAGCAATGGTCCTGATTTGAATTAAAAGGAACAAAGCCCAGAGTGAGTGGTGGTGCGTGCCTATAATCCCAGCACTCAGGAGGCTGAGACCTGGAGAATCTTCATTCAAAACTGAGCTGCGGAGAAAACTCTCAGAATCCATCTTCAAAAAAACCCCCAGCAAAATGCCACGTACAGGTATGACTCAAGTAGCAGAGCACCAGCCATAAGTGGAAGAGCCCAGGGAACTCAGGGCCCAGGCACCATCCCTGAGCTTTTTTTTTGCTCAAGGCTAGCACTGTACCACTGGAGCCACAGCTCCACTTCTGGCTTTTTGGTAGCTAATTGGCCATCAGATCCTCGCAGACTTCCTTTTCCCAGGCTGGCATTGAACTGCAATCCTCAGATCTCAGCCTCCTGAGTAGCTAGGATGACAGGCGGGAGCCACTGGTACCCGGCCAGCTCAAGTGTGGTATAGATACTCATAGTTTCTATCCTATAGACAAGTTCAGGAGGCAGCTGCTACCTAATAGCCCCTAAGAAGACCCGGAAACTGAGGCCGGGGTCAGAAGGTAGGGTTGGGAATATCTCCCCCCACCCCTTATTCTATCTTTTGTCTCCCAGGTTCAAAGCTCAGCTGCCCCTGTGCCTTATCTGCGCAGGGCTGGGGCACAGCCAGCTCTGGGTCTGGCCTGGCCGGGCCCTGTCATTGGCTGATAAACTTCCCTAGGCTCGGGGTACCTTTCCCTTGACTCTCTTGCACCCCAAGCCTGGGCGGGAGGCGCCCCCAGGCTCTGCCACCCCTGCCTTGGCAATCAGCGCTTCTCCCCGCGGTGACATATTTAGATGGTTGCCGTGGTGATGAGTGAAGGCTGAGGGTGACAGCTTCAGCTTTCTATATCGAGCGTCCTCGGTCACACGTGCTGACGTCAGCGTGGGAAGAGGGGGGCTGTCATGTTCTACCCACCCACCCACTCAGGTCCCAGGAGGATGTGGAGCCGTGCACTGGGCGGGGGAGGGGGGCCCTGGCACCCAGTGCTGGTCCCTGGCTGTCCCTGACCTTCCAATGTCCTGAAGATACTGTGTCCTTCAGGGGACACAGCCCGGTCTGGGGACACGTGTGGCTGTCATTTCGGGGGAGAGACGCTCCTGGCCTGGAATGGGTGGAGGCCAGGGAGGGAGATGGAGAGAAACAGAGAGAGTGGGTTCCTTGAGGACCTTCAACATGACCGAGATTCTTTCTTTAAAACACAATCTATTGTTATTATAAAGGTGGTCAGAGGGGTGGGGTGGCAGTTGCATAAGTCAGGTGAAGAGTACCTTTCTTTTTGGACAAGGTCACCCCACCCGTCTCACTCAATTTTGATCATTTTCAAAATGCATTCTTGGCCCAGGGGTTCCTCCGAGTACCCCGCATGGTTCTCTGTACCCTTCCTTCTTTCCTTCCTTCCCTCCTTCCTTCCTTCCTTCTTTCCTTCCTTTTCTGTCCTGGGGCTTGAACTCTGGGCCTGGGCGTTGTCCCTCAGCTCTTCAGCTCAAGGCTAGTGCTCTACCACTTGAGCCACAGCACCACTTCCGGTTTCCTGGTGGTTTATTGGAGATAAGAGTCTCATGGACTTCCCTGCCCAGGCTGGCTTTGAACCACGATCCTCAGATCTCAGCCTCCTGAGTAGCTAGGATGACAGGCGTGAGCCACCCGCACCTGGCCTGTGTTCCCTTCTGGGGGACACACTTCTGTAGGTGGCCACACACCTGCTTGTTTGGAGCTGACAGGTGGCTCAGCCCTTCCTGGGCAGGTGTGCCCCAGACTCCATGGCAGCGATGGATCACCCTGCTTCACACACCAGCAAGCCCTCCCCCCCCAACTCCCGCTGAGGAAACAGCTGAGCGGGAAGTGTGGGCTGGGGCTGTGTGAGCCTCTCTCCAAAGCTGAGTGTACCCATAATGAGGTTTGCCCCACAGCACCTGATCCATAGAAGAGCCCGCAAAGACCAGTGGGATTTTTCTTTTTCTTTTTTACCAGTTAGCCTTGGAAGTGACACCTTTGGCTTCTGGAATGTTCTAGGCATGGACAATAAGCCTGATAGGAAGTGGGACCATTCTACTCAAAGGCTTGGACACCAGGAGGCAGAATCATAAGAATCCTTAAGGAAACGAGAAGCAGTTAAGCTTATTTCTGAAAATGAAGATGGAGGCTGGGCATGGTGGTACATACCTGTAGTCCCAGCACGCAGCAGGCAGGGCTGGGGGGCAGGGGGGGGGAATCTTCAGTTCCAGGCCAGTGTGGGTTACACAGCAAGACCCTATCTCTAAACCAACATAAAGATAAAGATAAAGATGGGCACATTTACCTTATCACCGGCTCACATCCCTATAAACAGACAACAAAGGCATGCCACTTACTATGACTGGGGAATGGTGTAGAACATAGAGAATTTCACCAGGAGTTAAGCAGCTGTCAGTGTTCTAGCGCATTCTATTCTGGGAGCCCTCTGGGTAGAATTACAGTTTTTTCTTTTTTTTATTTCTATATTTTTTATGCTAGTGCTAGGGCTTGAACTCAGGGCCTGAGCGCTGTCCCTTAGCATTTGTGCTCAAGGCTGGTGCTCTACCACTTGAGCCACAGCTCTGCTTCTGGATTTTTAGTGGTTTATTGGAGATAAGAGTCTTACAGACCTTCCTGCCCAGGCTGCTTCGTTGGTTGATCGTGGGCCTTGAACTCAGGGCTGGTGCCTTGACTCTTATCTCCAATAAACCACCAGGAAACCGGAAGTGGTGCTACTCTTTTGGCCATGTTCAAGCTTTCACCCTTGACTATGATGTCCAAAGCAGGGCAGAGAGAAAGGGACTCTGTGTCCCATGCAGTGACCTGAGTGGAGGAGGGCCTTGTATCCGGTCAGGGGGCACACATTGGACTGGGTGGGCAAGACTCATGTAGAGCCCTACAGAGCTCGACAGAGGAGTGGCAGGAGGGGGAAGACAAACCTGACCTTCAGCCATTAGCCGCTCATGACCCCACAGTCTGCTGGAAAGGACATTTGGCCAAGGCCAGCCTGGCTTTGTCTCGGGCCAATTTGTCTGGTTTGTTGAGCAAATTCAGCTGTTAAAATAACCAACATGGTGCCTGGGATAAGTTCCTACTCCCTTTCTTCCTCCATTTCTCCCTTACTCTTCCCTCCCTCCCTCCCTCTTCCTTTTCTTGGTGCAGGACTGGAGCTTGAACTCACAAACTCAAGCACTTGCTCCACTTTCTGGCTCACAGCTGGTGCTCTACCACTTGAGCCATCCCTCCAATCTGGCATTTTGCTGGTTCATGGGAGATGGAGTCTTCAGACTTCTGTCCAGGCTGACCTTGAACCACAATCTTCTGAGTCTCAGTGTCCTGAGTAGCAGGGATTACTGGTGTGAGGTACTTCTTCCTTCTTCCTCTCCTCACATCTCCCTCCCCCCAACCCCCTCTCCCATAAAGTCACTATTGTGTGTCACTGTTGGCACCACTGGCCTGGGAACCTCCTTATCCTATCTCTGCAAGTTTTTTTTTTTTTTTTTAATTCTAATTGATTAGTCAAAAGTAGCACAGACAGGTCCTCAAGGTAGAGGCACGGCCTCCGGCTGCTCTGTGCCAGCCTTTTCATCTGTCATCCCAGTTGACATCATCTGCTTGGACGGTCCCCCACTTGCCTCAGGGCCACAGGAGCTCCAAGGCCTCAGATTCTGTCCAGTCCCAGCCTCTGTGCTTCCCTAAGGACGTTCAGAACATTTCTGGGGAGATGGTGCCCCCTGCAGGTGATGGTGGGGATTACAGGTTTCCGCCTGAAAGTTGACAGCGGATTGGAGGAAGTTCAGGAAGAAAACAATAAAACCTTAAAAAAAATTAAAATAAATTAATTTTGAGCTGGGAAGGTGGCTCAGTGGTAGAGCGCTTGCCTTGCACAAATGAGGCCTGGATTCAACTCCTCAGCACCACATAAACAGAAAAAGCTGGAAGTAGCACTGTGGCTCAAGTGGTAGAGCACTCGCCTTGAGCTGAAGAGCTAGGGGACAGGGCCCAGGCCCAGAGTTCAGGCCCCACGACCGACAGTTGTGAAGGTGAGAGGGAAGGGATGGTAGGGGAAAAACAAAAGAGGAGGCAACAATGCTCCATAGGAAATGTACTCACGACCTTGCTCATGTAACTATAACCCCTCTGTGCAGTATCTTTACAATAAAAAACATACAAAAATTCATTTTGTTGGGCTGGGAAGGTGGCTTAGTGGTTGAGTGCTTGCCTAGCATGCATGAAGCCCTGGGTTCCATTCCTCAGTACCACATACAAAGAAAAGGCCAGAAGTGGCGCTGTGACTCAAATGGTATAGTGCTAGCTTTGAGCAAAAGAAGCTCAGGGACAGTGCCCAGGCCCTGAGTTCAAGCCCCAGGACTGGCAAAAAAATATTTTGCTTGGTTTTTTTGTGAGTGTGGATTACTGGGGTTTGAACTTAGATCTTGTGCTTGGGAGGCTGAGCCACACCCCTAGTCCTGTATGTGTTCGTTAGGTTGTTAGATAGAATGGCATGCTTTTCACCTGGAGCAGCCTCAGATTTAGATATAGCCACTTCCACCTCCTGGGTAGCTGGAATTACAGGCATGAGCTATGGCACTTGGCCCTCTAGATGAACATCTTGTGTGTACAAATCAAGGCTAACGCTCTACCTTGTGAGCCACAGTGCCACTTCCCGTTTTCTGAGTGGTTCATTGGAGATAAGAGTCCCACAGACTTTCCTGCCCAGGCTGGCTTTGAACTGTGATCCTCAGATCTCAGCCTCCTGAGTAGCTAGGATGACAGGTGTGAGCCACCAGTGCCCGGCTTGGTCTCTTGCATCTTTTAAAAAGCTTTCCTTTGTGTTTGGTGGGGTGGCATCTGGGAGCCTCTGGTTGGTGCCATCCTCAGCCTGAAGGAGCGACTTGGAGGCAGGACTTGCAAAGTGATGTCTGTCACCATCGTAACCATCCATGGGGATGAACTCCAGTCAGCAGCTGGCGTTTCCCGGCTAATGTGCTGTTTCTCTTGTAGGGAAGAAAGCTCGGGGCTGGAATCGAGCAGGGGAAGGCAAAGCCCGCAGCACAGGTAGGCACTGTGATATTTCTATTTGCATTTGACATGGAGTTGGGGAGGGTGAAGCTGGGATGCAGGGGAGGGGGAGTATTGATTCCTGCAGAGACCGCATCTGGCTGTGACTACAAGGGCCCGCTCGGGTGTGTGGTCCTGGGCCACTGATGCGTGGCCGGAGATGGTGGTGCTGATGGAGCTGTCATCCAGAACCTCAGACAGTGTCGCGCCAGCGCGGACGTGCACACCTGTAATACCTGCCTCTTGGTTGTCTGAGCTCCACTCCACAGCCCTTTCCTCCCATTTCCAGATCTCATGGGGGAGTGGCCAGCCCTCACACGTCACCGCAGACACCCGAAGCCTTTGGAGGTGATGCACATTTGGAACTTGGTTGTCTGTTTTCTGTTGCTGTGAGAAAACACCCAAGGCTGGGCGCTGTAGAAAGACAAAAGGTTGTTCTAGCTTATGGTCCTGGAGGCCACAGCAGACATTGGGGCGGGGGGATGCGGGGGGGGGGGGGCGCACCCGTCCCTCACTGGGTCACCCAGCCACTCCTGCCTTTTGCCCGTGGTGACAGGAAATGATCTAGAGCTGGACATACTTAAAAAGCAGAGGACGTGTGTGTGCGCACGTAGAAATACACGAGTCCAGGGCCGGTGGAGGGCCCAGCGGACACAGCACCATCTGTCCACAGAGTAGAATATTAATCAGCCAGGAACAAGCCAGGGCTGTGACGCAAGCCACAGTGTGGAGGGACCACGAGGCCACGGCACTCAGTGAGAGCAACCCACGCAGCCCCTCCCTCCCCCACCCAGTGAGGATAAGTATACTTTCAAGGGGATGGAATGTTCTAGAAGTAGTTATTGGTGATGGTTGTATGGCTCCTTAAGTAAATGCCACTAAATTGGCCTAAATGCCACTGAATTGACCTGTTGGATGGTCTAGGAATTATATCTTGATGAAGTTCCTCTGTGTGTGCATGCATGCGTACGCGTGCGCTGCTCCTGGGGCTTGATCTCAGGGTCTAGACACTGTCTCTTGAGCTTTTCTGATCAAGGCTAGTGCTCTACCACTTGAGCCATAGCTCCGCTTCCGGCTTTTTGGTGGTTCATTGAAGAGAAGAGTCTCGTGGGCTTTCGTGCCTTTGGCTGGGGTTGATCCACGATCCTCAGATCTCAGCCTCCCGAGGAGCCACTGGCGCCCAGTCCCAGTGCAATTTTAAAACCTCTGCAACTCTGGCCAGCAAAAAACAATCCTTTATTGTCGTGTCGGGTCATCTTTGGGTTTCTGAGCTGAGCGGTCCCTGTGTTCTTTGCTGGCTTCACTTTTTGTTTTGTTTTGATTTGGTTTGATTTGCTTGGCTTTTTGTGACACGATTTCACCAAGTAACCCACGCTGGCCTCAGACCCTCTTGCCTCTGCCTCCCTAGGGCTGGGATTACAGGCACGCTCCACCATACTGGGCTCCTTTGCTGACTTTTCCATGGGGGATTTTTCTGTCCCTGACCTGTTGGAGTTGCGTGTGTGTGTGTGTGTGTGTGTGTGTGTGTGTGTGTGTGTGTGTATTTGTCTCTTGGTTACATATATTACAGATCTTTTTCTGAGAATCTCAATATTTTAGCTTTTGCTCGTGATGGACTGTTGTGTTTTTGTTTTTGTTTTTAAAATCATCAGTTGTGGGGCTTGAACTCAAGGCCTGTGCACTGTCCCTGAACTCTTTTGCTCAAGGCAAGTGCTCTACCACTTTGAGCCACAGCACCACTTTCAGTTTTCTGGTGGTTCATTAGAGATAAGAGTCTCATGGACTTTCCTGCCTATTCTGGGCCTTGAACTCAGATCTCAGCCTCCTGCATAACTAAGATTATAGGCGTGAGCCACCAGCACCCAGCTTCATGCTGGAGGGGGTTTTCTACAGAGAACTGAGCATTGCTGATCTGTTTAGTCTTCCAGACTTTAACATTACTTAAACATTTCTGTATATATTGGTTGTAGTTGAATCTTGAGTCCCATAAAGCTTTATCTCTACTAGTTGGTCTCACTGGGGGTGTCCCATCTGGTCCCTTGGTCAAAAAGGACACTTGTTGTGGTTTTGTTTTTGTTTTGTTGGTCATGGGGCTTGAACTCTGGGCCTGGGTGCTGTCCCTCACCTCTTCAGCTCAAGGCGAGCGCTCTACCACTTGAGCCACAGCGCCACTTCCAGTTTTCTGAGTGGTTTACTGGAGATAAAAGTCTCACAGCCTTTTCTGCCCAGGATGGCTTTGAACCATGATCCTCAGATCTCAGCCTCCTGAGTAGCTAGGATGACAGGCGTGAGCCACCGGCGCCTGGTTCAGGACACTTGTTTTTGATTGGGAAGGACAAAGGCCCTGCTCAGTTCCCTGTAGAGCCCAGGACAGCCCCATTGTGAATCATACTGAGTCTGGACGCTGTGTTGGGGACAGAGCCCCGAGCTTGTATCCAGGCCAGCCACAGTGTCCCCTAGGGAGACCCTCAGCACCCCCTCCCCCCAACCCCTACATCCTTGCCCCTACTCTGGGGAGCTTGCTCAGGTGGTTCCGTGCTCTATGGTTCGAGGGCCTGTTATTATCACAAAAGACCACCAGAGGGCAGAGTAGGCTGACAATTTTCAGGGGCCTGGCCCTGAGCTTGAGGAAGTGGGTGTAGAAATGCAGGTGAGTGAAGATGGATGGAGGTGAGGCCGTTGGGCCACCCCTTAGATGCCTATGGCAAATCTCACTCCCCTCTTTGAGAACTGGGGTCCACTGTGTCAGCTGGCAGCGACATTATTCTGCTCCTTAGACTGTCCGGTGGCCTCCTATCACAGACCTGAGGCTTCTCCCCACGCCAGCACCCACCACCCGACTCTGTGGCCCCTTGTTGCTAGGTGTTTGGGGAGGAGGAGGAGGTACAAACCCATTCTTTAGCAGCACCCCACAACCCACCAGGACCAGGGCATAGACACATGGCCCCCAGGGACCCAGCCAAGGGAAGTGTCAGGACCAGGCTGGCTGTCACCTCCTCCAGATTCTCCAGATGGCTACAGACTACTTTGTCTGCAGGATGACAACGTGGGGGTCCCCTGCCCTGGGGTTTGTTGAGTGTGGTCACTGGGAATAGACAGTGGTTGGCCCTAGAAGCCAGGGTCTCCTAGCTCACACTTGCAGCCCCAGCGTGTGGGTTCTGGGCGTAGGTTCTTGGTGTGGGAGCAACCTCAGTTGTTTTTCCAAAACTTGCTGCTTGCTTTCTTCCTTTTTTTTTTTTTCTTTGTCAGTCGTGGGGCTTGAACTCTGGCCTGGGCGCTGTCCAGCTCTTCAGCTCAAGGGGAGCGCTCTACCACTTGAGCCACAGCGCCACTTCTGGTTTTCTGGTGGTTTATTGGAGATAGGTGTCTCACAGTCTTTCCTGCCCAGGCTGGCTTTGAACTGTGATCCTCAGATCTCAGCCTCCTGAGTAGCTAGGATGACAGGCGTGAGCCACCGCACCCAGCTTGCTGCTCGCTTTCTTGTCATTACTGCTGGAGCTATTCTATAGGCACTGAGGATTCTGGGAGAGGTCTGCGGACATGTGGCAGTCATGCTGGGGGAGACCCTGACCCGAGGTGGAGGGAGACGCTGTTCAGCCCCCTGCAGGGTGGGACAACCCCAGAGAATGATCTGCTGGCTCATCACGCTGCGGGGATCGCCACCCCAACACAAGCTGTGTCTATCACTCAGCACCTCATCTTAGACTACAAACTGTCCCTGTGCCCTTCAAGTAGCTGAGTGTGTTTTTCCAGAGTTCCTGGTTCTTCGGGAGAGATAGTAAAGGTCTCTTCTAAAAAGCATCATGAGAGACTTTTTTTTTTTTTTGGTCAGTCGTGGCGCTTGAACTCTGGGCCTGGGCGCTCTCCTTCAGCTCTTCAGTTCAAAGCAAGCTTTCTCCCCCTTGAGCCACAGCGCCACTTCCAGTTTTCTGGTGATTAATTGGAGATAAGAGTTTCACAGACTTTCCTGCCTGGGCTGGCTTCGAACCACGATTCTCAGATCTCAGTCTCCTGAGTAGGTAGGATGACAGGCATGAGCCACCATCGCCCAGCTATTATGGGAGACTTTTATCTGGAGAGTGGCCTCATGTGGGAACAAACTCCAGCATCATCCACCAATCAAAGTGGACCCCCAGCACCATGCACCAATCAGAGCTGATCTCCACTCTACCATCCACCAATCAGAGCTAGCCTCCAGTGCCATAGTCCACCAATCAGAGCAGGCCTCAAGCTTCACCATCCACTAATCAGAACAGGCCTCTAGTGTCCTCCTCATCATCCACCAGAGCAGGCTTCCAACTCTACCATCCACCAGTCAGAGCTGGCCTCCAGTGCCTCATTCTACCAATCAGAGCAGGCTTCCAGCTTCAGCATCCACCAATCAGAGTGGACCTCCTATGCTGCCATCCACCACATCAGAGCAGGCCTCTGCCTGGTCACCACCTTGCAGTCTGTGCGGGCGTGTTGAAACTCATGTTATTATCAGTTCTCTCTGCGGACAAGCTGTTCTCTGAAAGATCTGCCAAGATAATCCAGTGGAAACCTTAGCGTTCTGACTGAGGATGGTCACGGCTGCTGGCTGTGCATAATTATACACGATGCACGCATAATTACGGGTGCTGTGCTGAGACCCAACAAAGGGGCCCCCTTGCTTGTAGCACACCATGCCTGGAACCTTCTCCCTGCCCTGTCTGCAGCTAAAGGGAAGCTGGGTTGCTTTGTAGGGAGCTTAAGCATGACACCGATGCCCTAGAAGCCGGGGTCACTTCAGGGTGGTCCTGCCCTCTGCAGAAAACCCTGCAGGGTTATCTGGGGATATGTGGCTTTCACAACTGGGGAATGCCTGTCATGGTGGAGGTGGAGGTCAGGGACATGCCAGACAAAGAGCAACCAAGCCCTCGTGCCCTGGGGACAGAGGGAAAGACTTTGCATTAATTATTGACACAGTCCAGTCCTCTCCCTGCTCCCAAGAGCTAGCAGGACACACTGCTGGGGAAACTCAGCATTGGGAACCACCATCCTCTCTTCTTTCCATTCCAAGTTGGGAGTGACTTAGGATTCCAGGAGGGGAGATAACTATGGACGCAGAATTTCTTTGGACCCGTTGGGATCCCAGACTCAGGCTCTCAGCTGGAACAGTTTTTGCCTCTAGGAGATTTTTGTGTTTTGTTTTTGTTTTTTGTTGTTTTTGGAGGGGGTCAGTCATGGGGCTTGGGCCTGGGCGCTGTCCCTGAGCTTTTCTGCTCAAGGCTAGCACTCTACCATTTTCAGCCACTTCTGATTTTCTGGTGTTTAACTGGAGATAAGAGTCTCATGGACTTTCCTGCTCTGGCTGGCTTTGAACTGAACTGTGATCCTCAGCTCTCAGCCTCTTGAGTAGCTAGGATGACAGGCATGAGCCACTAGTGCCCAGCCAGGAGATATTTTTAACTGTCAGGATTTCTAGATGTTTCCTACTGGAGACACTGCTCAGCACCAGGCAATACACAGGATGACCCCTCAAACAACGAATGCTCCTGCCCCAGGAGCCCATGATGCTGAGGGAGAGCCCTGTCATGCCAGAAGCTTACCTAACAGGGTGACTTAAGCCCTTCCTCTCAGCCAGCCCTGGTGGCGCATGCCTGTAACCCCAGCCCTTGGGAGGCAGAGACAGGAGGATCTAGAGAGTTCCATGCCAGCTTGGGGCTACGTCATGACACTCCCATGGTTCCTGCAAAAGCCTTGGATAGCAACCCACTCCTGAGCTGATTTGGGCTTTATGACTGAAGCAAACATTGCTACCACCACGTTTAACAGATGAAGAAACCAACACCCAGAGAGGTTCATATCCACCATCTCCGAGTTCGGGGTAGTGAGAGTGGGGCTCAGGGGTTGCTGGGGGCGGGGGGTGGGGCGAGCTATCCCAGTGAGCCCAGCTACTACAAGCATAAGGCCTGTTGCTGAGCAACCACACACTTGAGCAGTCAGCCTCCCACAGAGCAGGAGTGACACACAGCTTGGTCACTGAGGATTTGTGGAACCTCGGCCTCCTTTGACTCAAAACACTCATGGGGATGGGAGCCATGTATGATAAGATGTCTGGGGGCTGTGGGAACATGTGGAGCCCTGTGGGAGCTGGAAAGGGTTCATTAGGGTTGGACCAAAAAAAAAAAAAAAGCTTGTGTCAGGCCAGCATCCACGCTCAGAGCTCTGCCTCAGAGTCCCCGCCACAGGGACTCAGCCTGAAGGGCCCAGGTGGTGTCTGCTAAGCAGTTGGGGCTCCAGTCCATGCTGGTGGGTCACTCCTGTAAGCCTAGCCACTTAGGAGGCAAGAGCTCTGGAGGACCAAAGTTTAAGACCAGCCCAGGGAGCCCATAGGACTCCATTGCCAATTAAGCAGCAACAAAGCTGGGCTGAAGACTTAACTCAAATGGTAGTGCACCACCAGGAGGCCTTGCGTTTAAATCTCAGTACTGGGAAAAAAAAAAAAAAAGTTGTGGGCACTGACAAAGCCCTCCTGCTCCACCTGAAAAGCTTAGACAGCGAAGGGTTAACTACTTAATGTGGGCTGTTTTGCCAGATGTGTTTCTGAATTCTTTCTTGATATATATATATATATATATATATATATATATATATATATATAATTCTATATATGTAATATATATTTTATATATAGTTATATATAATTTTTGTTTTTTGCCATTCCTGGGGCTTGAACTCAGGGCCTGGGCACTATCCCTGGGCTGCTTATGCTCAAGGCTAGCACTCTACCATTTGAGCCACAGCGCCACTTCTGGCTTTTTCTGTTTATGTGGTCTGAGGAATCGAACCCAGGGCCTCATACATGTGAGGCAAGCACTCTACCACTGAGCCACCTTCCCAGCCCTTGGTTTGGTTTTTTGAGCCAAGGTTTTGCTGTGTCTCCCAGGCTGGTCTGGAACTCAAGATCCTTTGGCTTTAGCCTTCACAGCGCTGAGATTACAGGCATATGTCACCATACCTGGCAAGTCTGAAAAATCTTTTCACTTTGGGCTTACAGAAAATCCGGCAAGATTGAGTGCACACCTATTTTCTCTTTGCGGCAACATTTTACACAGCAAAGAAACCAACTCTGATGACCTGCACTTAGCTGAACCCCCCAGCTTAGTTGGTGCCCTCGCCGTGGTCCAGGAGCCCAGGTGGCATGCATGTCCTCGGGCTCTTCTGAGCCATGACAGCTGCTCAGACATCTCTCACCTCTGAGACTTCAAACTTGGTTGTGTGGCAGCTGGCCCCGTGTTCTTCACACTGACCTCCTAGCCAGGATCTCTTTCCCCCCCTGACTTAAGTTTGGGGAACATCTCACAGAGATGAGGTGCCTTTCTCCTCTTCCCCACTGACAGCCCAAGACCAATCAGGATATTCACCTTATACAGTTGGCATCTCTGGGTGTTCCTGGAGCCAATCAGCTTCCTGCTCTGTTCTTCCTAGCATCTGCTAAGCTGGTGTACTACCACTGGACCACGCCCCCACCACACAAGCCACGCCCACGGACATGAGTCCTGCCACCTAGGCCTCACGCCCACCGCTTAAGTCACGCCCACACAATGTAAGCCACGCCTCCAGCTCCTGCTTCCTTTATTTTCCATATAAAAGTCTCAAGCTTTTTGGTCATGCTGGCCTGGACCATTGTCCACCCTCCCACCTGTGTTGCCCTTGTAGCTGAGATGAGCGGCATGTGCCACCACACCCAGCCTTCAGCTTGTTGGGTGGGTGTGTCTGTCTTTCTGTCTGCCCCCTATGTGTGTCTTTTCAATCTTCAAGTCTCTGATCTTCGGAGAATTTCAGCATGCTGTGATGGACATTTTTTTTTCTGAATCTCCCCGACCCCATTGATAACTATCCCCTTGCAAGTCCAGCACCCCAAATTCCTGATGGGTCTGGGCCACACCCTCATCTCCAGCTGTCTCAGGAAAGCTCTCTGTTGAGAACACACAGATGTCCGCAGGTCTGCAGCACACCCCCTGCACAGATAGGACACTGAGGCCCAGCAGGGTGAGTGGCTTCCTAAGCTAGGTACTGGTAGCTCACGCCTGTAATCCTAGCTACTCGGGAGGCTGAGCTATAAGGATGGCAGCTCAAAGCCCGCCTGGGCAAGAAAGTCCATGAGAATCTTATTGCCAATAAACTATCCAAAAAAGCAGAAAGTGGAACTGTCAGGTGCTGAATTCTGCAGTCATGAGGTCATTTTGGAAGGTGGTCAAAGGTCAAAGGTCTCTCTGAGGAAGCTACTTGGGCAGGGAGGGGGGGTGAGGGGGGTGGGGGGAGGGGGAAGACAGCCATGGAGTGTCCCTCCATGGACAGCTATGGCTGTCCATGCCTTCCTGTGTGAGGAACACAGAGGCAGATGGCAAGGTTACGCCCATGCCGGTAATCACAGCTACTTGGGAGATCTGAGGATAAGGATTAGAGGTCAGCTCAGGCCTGAAAGCTTGATAAACTCCTTCTCAACCAACAGCTGAGCTCTGCGATGCACACTGGCCATCTATCCCCAGAGACACGGAAAAGCTCAAGCGTAGACCTGTCCCTTGCTTCCCAGCCTGCGCAGACCTCCTGAAAACGCGAGTGGACTGATCCTCTCTCCACTCTCCTCTGTGGAATCTTCTGTGTGCCTTCATGGAGCCTGGACTTCATGGGGCACGTTCTTTATAGGTTACTGGTCATGTGTTTGCCGAGGTGCCATTGCCAGCATGTTTTTTTGTGTGTCCCTGCTGTAGTAGGCACAGTTCCAAGATGGCACCAGTCCAAGATGGCTGCGTTCCAGGATGGCACCGTTCCAGGATGGCACCCTTGGGCGTCCCTGCCTTATCTAATCCCCCTCCCTGGGTTTGTGTAATAGGCAGAAAGCCTTTTGCAGGTGTAAATGAAGCCCCCCCATCATGAACTCTGATATCGTCCAAGAGACCGGAAGTACACCCAGGGGTGGCAGATTCAGACAGGAAGAGGGATAGTGGGTCGGGGACCTGGGGCCCAGGGGCTGGGGAGTCACGGGTGGCTCCACGGGGGACAGAGGCGAGAATCCACGCGTTCCAGTGGCCCAGCACACAACTGTGGTAAAGTGGGGGGATTTTCTATAAGACATGAAGAGACGGTGGGACAGACAGACAGAGCCAGAGAGAGAGAGAGAGAGAGAGAGAGAGAGAGTCTGGAAATAGCCCAGCTGCGAGCTGCCCCAGCATGGGGCAGGAGGCAGAGCCCCAGGGCAGCCCCCACCCAACAGCCAGAAAATGGGGCCCAGGGCTGGGAAGGTGGCTCAGTGGTAGAGCGCTTGCCTTGCATGCCCAAGGCCCTGGGTTCGATTCCTCAGCACCACATAAGCAAAAAGAAAAAAGTCGGAAATGGTGCTGTGGCTCAAGTGGTAGAGTGCTAGCCTTGAGCTGAAGAGCTGAGGGACAGCGCCCAGCCCCAGAGTTCAGGCCCCATGACCAGACCCAAAAAAAAAAAAAACAAAAAAAAAAAAAAAAAAAAAAAAAAAAAAAAGAAAATGGGGCCCAGCCCTGGTGAACTTGAACAGGAACTCCAATCCCAGGTGAAGAAGCACCCCACTTCCCCCCACCCCCACCCGCCCTGACCAAGACTTTGCTTTCAGCCTTAGCCAACTCCCCGTTTCCCGAGCGGGCAGGGCGGACAGTCCACAGAGAGGCTGCGTGCTGTGCCCAGCGCCGCACAGCAGCTGGCCCGTGAGCGAAAGCCCTTCCAGATGTTCAGAGAAGGAGGGAAAGAACCCCACCATCCTCTCCTGACCCGCACGGAGGCGACCTTATGGGGGGGGGGGACCAGTGCACAGAGAGCCTCGAGAACATAACTGTTGTGCTCCCCCAAAAGAGACAGGGTCACACGCGTCCAGCCTGGCTGAGTCAGCTGCCGGCTAAGGGCTGAGCCATGGAGCTGGAAGCCTCTGGAATGTGGCATCCTGTCCCCAGTGCCCTGTCCCCCGTTCCTCCCCCTCCACACACACACACACACACACACACACACACACACACATTCTGCTGAGTCAGTAGCGGGCTGGGAGCGGAGCTGTCCCCCTGGAATCCGAAGCCCCAGGGAGGAGGGGGGGGGAGGGAGAAGGAAGAGGAGGGGCCCAGAGTGTTTACAAGCCTGCTGCCAGCACCCCGGTCCTGGAGGCTAGGAGGAGCCAGCCTTTGGGAGAGGGGCGTGTGTTCAGGGAGATAGCAATGGGGGAGGCGCCCTCAGCACCCCCCAGAAAACCATTAACCAGGGCACCCCCAACTCCTGGCGCCACACTGTACAGCCGGCTGCCCGCTTATCTCTCTGCTGATGGGTGGGGACCCAGGTTGTTCTCCTGGGACACCCTGGGCCCTGTGTAGGGCTGAGCCCGGCCCCTGGCCTCCACCGGCTCCATGCCAGGGGCATGGCACCCCCCCACAGGGTCCCCCAGGATAAGACCCCCCCCCCCCATGACTGAGCTGTCAAAGACAAGACTGTTCTAGGGTGCAAGTCAGTACCCGCCCCTGGGGATGTGCCTGGAGGGCTTCCTGGAGGAAGTGGCATTTTTTTTTCTATTGTCAGTCCTGGGGCTTGAACTCAGGGCCTGGGCGCTGTCCCTGAGCTGCTTTTGCTCAAAGCTAGCTCTTTACCACCTTCAGCCATAGCACCACTGCTGGTTTCCTGGTGCTTCAATGGAGTTTTTCCTAACCAAGTCTGGCTGGCTTCGAATGGCCATCCTCAGATCTCAGCCTCCTGAGTAGCTGGGATTGCAGGTGTGAGTCCCCCCCCCATGCCTGGCCTACCATTGGTTTTGACAGGGCCACATTTTGGATCTTTGTAAAGCTGAGCACTCTGCCCTGTGGGTCAGGGCAGCTAAGGGCAGGAGGGGAGCCTGTCCCCCACATATGGTAGATGCTCAATTAACCAGCTCACTCAACGCAAGACAAAACCCCTGGGAATGACAGCCTGAATTCCTGTGGGGACAGCAGTTGGAGGGAGTGGGGGGGGGGGGGACAGTGCAAATAATTGCTACTGAGACACATGACCACCATTCTAGGGGGCTTAAAAATCTGCGGTACTGGGGTTTGAACTCAGGGCCTTGTGCTTGGCTAGGCAGGCGCGCTCTGCTCCCTGAGTCACACCCCGCGTGGGTTTTATTTTTGCTTTAGTTATTTTGAGGACCTCGTGGTTTGGCCTTGGCTCGCCAGGACCTCAACCTTTCTATTTATGGCTCTTGAATAGCCGGGATTATAGTACATATCACCAAGCCTGACTTGTTGGTTGAGATGAAGTCTTGGCAAACTTTTTTTTTTGCCCAGGCTGACCTCTAACCACAGTCTTCCCCAGCTCTACCTCCTGTGTAGCTGGGATTGTAGGCATGACTCACCACCCCCGCCATGACACAGGGAATGGAAAGCAATATAGTTTAGCCCCTAACTGTCCACTTTTGAGGTTTCAGTAGATGCATTTTTCTTTGGAAGGGGACACTATGCAGCCCTGAAGTGGGGTGGTAGTCTATGCTCAGTCCTCAATAGGCTGTAGGGGTTATTTAGGAAGAGGGAAAAAGGCCAAGTGGCCATTGCTGTCTTCCAAGCATCCTGGGAGGAGAGAGTGGACATTTTTTTTCCCCATTTATAAGCAAATCTAGACACTCAAAACGCCCAGAGAGGTTATTGGAGTTCCCAGCTCCACCTGGAACCCGGCAGCCCAGAAGTCTGTTCTCTGCAAGAGGCAGCTGTGAACTTGGGGCAACCTGGGAGCAGCACAGCCCCAGACCCCAAGGGCCACATACGCCACCCCAAGAAGCCCATCACCCCTGGGAGCCCCTGACTTCCGGCCCTGGATCTTCTAGTTTGTGTCAGTGGCCGAGGCTCTTTGTTCTGACATCGGCCTTCATGGCAGACCTGAGAAGCAGGTGTCCCAGGGTGTGGGCCCTGCTGTGGGTGTGGGTGGGGTCCTGGGTGGGGTCCCTAGCCATCTCAGTGGTCTCGAGCAGGAGTGGGCAGCGGGGAGGGAAGTCACGCACAGTGAAGGGGGAGGACCACGCCGTGCCTCTGACTTACCACTCATCCTACGGCCTGGAGCCCCCCCCCCCCCCCCCCCCGCACTTCACTGAGCTTTCATCAGGAAACTCACCTCTGTGAGTTCTAGCACATTTGCAGATTGTTCTGCCATCACCATGAATGCCAGAATATTCCGTGGACCCCCGAAGTTTCCCTGTCCCCTTATGTAAAAAAAAAAGATCAGTGAAAAGACGTAGCTGGAGGTATGGGGCACGTAGTAAAGGGCCTGCCTGGCAGGCGTGAGGTCTTGAGTTCAAACCTCAGTGCTGAGCCAGGCGCTGGTGGCTCACTCACACCTTTGAGCCTAGCTACTCAGGAGGTCAAAGCCAACCCCCGGCAGGAAAGTTGTGGCGACTTATCTCCAATTCCAGCAAAACAAACAAAACAACATGGAAGTGAAGCTGTGGCTCAAGTAGTAGAGCACTAGCCGTGAGTGAAAAAGCTCAGATTCCAGCGCCCAGCTCCTGAGTTCAAACCCACGACCACCACCACAACAACAAAGGGGAGGTTCCAAGGCCCTGAGTTCAAGTTCTAGTACTGGCACAAAAACATAAAAACAAAAACACCTCAGTGCTGCCAAAAACTGTTTTTCTGATATATGATTGGATTATGAAACAGGAGCGGGCTCCCCCTCCCCTCCCTGCTCCCCCCCTCCTGTGCACCCTCCCCTCCCTGCTCCTCCCCCCCCACCATGCACCCTCCCCTCCCTGTACCCTCCCCTCCCCTGCACCCTCCCCTCCCTGCTCCTCCCCCCCAGCATGCACCCTCCCCTCCCTGCACCCTCCCCTCCCTGCTCCTTCCCCCCCCCATGCACCTGCAAGCGCAGGCTGTGACCGCCCGCCAGGTGGCAGCAGAGCCCGCCTCTGCCTCTGCCTCCACCCTGGCTCCTGGCTGCACCTCGCTGCGTCCCCGGTCCCCGCAGTCTAGACACTGGCCGGCGGAATTCCTCTCCCGTGTAGTCAGCCTGTGGAGAGGAGACCGAGCCGGCGCGCTGCCATCCCTTGCCGTCATCGCTTCCCGCCATGTGTCTCCCAGGCTGTCTAGCCTGGGCCCTGGATCCCGCCACAGAGAGGCTTAGTAAGGGCTGGGAGGTGAGGGGGGGCATGGGAGGGAAGCTCCGCTGCCCAGCAAGGGGCCAGCGCCACCCTCACTCCACCCAGCTGCAAGGGCAGGAGGTGGCAGCCAGCAGCCTGACTTCTGAGAATGTCCCCCTCTCCCCAGCTGGCCCTCTGTCCTGCCCAGGGCCTCCCTGGAGGCCAGCCTCGAGTTTCTGGAGCTGTGTCTCAGGTGTCTGGCTGCTGCCCAGCCCTGCCTGCTTGAGAGACGCATCCCAGGCTGCCTGGAACAGAAGGAGACAGCAGATTAAAAAATTAACTGGAAAAAATAAGGGGGGAGGTGGAGGCTCCGAATTCAGACCCAGCACCACCCCTCTCCCCCCAAAAAACACAATCCCCCCAAAGTTGGGCTTTGTAATGTTCTCTGATGTCAGTGAGCTGTCCCCTGGGTGCGTGTGTGTGGGGGGGAGACACCTGCCCAGAGCCCTTCCCCAACCCCTGGGTCTCCTCCCTTATCTTTACTGAGTGGAGCCGGGCCTCCACTGCCAGGCCTCTGCTGCTGGGCCTCCACTGCTGGGCAGGCACTTGGTCACGCCTCCCGAGCTGGGTTGTAGGGTCCTATTCCCCGTCCACCAGACCGTTCTGGCTCCCCTGGACCACTGAGGGGTCCTCCTCCCCGCAGTTGCCCTGGTCTACTCCTACGTCCCTCCCATTGTCCCGGGGAGGGGGGGGGGGCGTCTCTGGCTGCCAGGAGTTAAAGACAGATCTCAGCCCAGTGGATAGCTCTGCTGGAATAATGAAGCGCGCACAGGTGCCTTCCACAGCAAAACGTCCTCCTTCCGATCCCTTCCGGAGGACCAGAGTCCAGGTCAGGCAGGGCTGGGCAGGGCCGGCCCTGACCTGGGGAGTCCTCTGTCTCCCCACAGTGGTCCCTGACCCCCACCGTGCCTATCTGCTGGGGACCTGTCATCTTAGCTACCCAGAAGGCTGAGATCTGAAAAATCACAGTTCAAAGCCAGGCCCTGCAGGAAAAGTTGCAGAGACTCCAAACACGAGAACAGGCTGGGGGCGTGGCTCCTCCGAGGGGCGTGGCTCCGGCTGGGGGCGTGGCTTGCGCTCAGTGGGTGGGCGTGGCTCCGTTGGCACCGTGCCTGGCCTAACAAGTGCAACGTGCTGAATTCGATCCCCAGTGCGACCCCTAGGGCTTGAACTCAGGGCCTGGGCGCTGTCCCTGAGCTTTTTCCGCTCAAGGCTACAGTGCCGCTTCCAGCTTTTTTGGTGGTTCACTGGGAGAAGTCTCCTAGACTTTCCTCCTTCGCCTGACTTTGAACTACGATCCTCAGATCTCAGCCTCCTGACTAGCTAGGATTACAGACGTGAGCCACTGGCGCCTGGACCCTCTTGAGTTCCTAGCATCAGATTAAGAGTCCAACCTGCTTGGCTGGGGTGTCATCCGCCATCTGCAATCAGCCGTAATGAGGTCACATTCTGAGGTCCTGGGGGGTGGGGAGAATTCTGCAGGAATTCGGGAGTGGTGACAGAAATGAACCCATGCCACCAGACACTAAGCTGTAGCCCTGCTGGGTCTTGCTTTCTAGAAGTTTCCTCTGTATCTCCTCCCCCCCCCCCCACACACACAGACACACCAGGTGGGGAGAACTGGGAGGAGGAAGCTGGGGACCCAGAGCTTGCTGCTGGGGGAACAGAGCTGGGGCCAGGTAGGGCAGAAGCCATGTCCGCTGGCGCCATCTGCCAAACAGATCCCACTGGAAGCCGGCTCTGAGCTTCCCCAAAGATCAGGCATGCTAGAAAGCTCTGCAAAGGAGGCCCTGCTCCCCTGGGGGGGAGGCACCGGGGGCTTCCCCGCTTCCTGTCCCTGCCAGGGCTGTTTCCACCAGGATCTAACAAGGCATAGAACCCTCACCAGTGCCGCTGCCCTGCGCCCAGCAGTCTGTCTTCTGGGGAGCCTTATACTTAAAGTGCCCTGGGGGGCCCTGCCTCCCCTGCACTGCTGCTGCATGCATGCTGGGGGCTGAGGACAGCACATAGGTAGCCAGGCACCAGCCAAGTCTAACTAAAGAGCTAGTCACACTGGAGTGAGTGCAGGAGAGGAGGCGTGGTCAGGGCCAAAGGTAAGAAGTCATTACCCAGCAGTTCCCCAGGCTGTGTGGGAAACAGATCTTCAGACAAAAGTACCATTTCCACAGCAGCCAAAAGGTGGGAACAATTCAAACACCCACCAACAGATGGTGGATAAACACAGTGGGATCCATCTGTGCACTGGAATACTACTCAGCCCTGAACAGGAACGGAGCTCAGACACAAGCCACATGAAGGGAGAATACACAGAGATCCTGGGAAAGGGGCTTAGTGGAAGAGTACTTGCCTAGCATGCACAAAGCCCTGAGTTTGATTCCTCAGTACCACATACATACACAGAAAAAGCCAGAAGTGGTGCTGTGGCTCAAGTGGTAGAGTGCTAGCCTTGAGCAAAAGAAGCTCAGGGACAGTGCCCAGGCCCTAAGTTCAAGCCCTAGGACTGGCAGAAAACAAAAAACAAAATCCTCACGAGGACTTTTCTGCCCAGATTGGCTTTGAGCCAGGATCCGGAGGTCTCATTCTCCTTGAGTGGCTGGGATTACAGGCGTGAGTCACTTACTCATTTGAGAACAGTCAATCTTATATTATGCAAATCTCCCTGCGAGTTTTAAAACTTGGTTGGGAGTCTAAGTTTGGAACAGGATGCAGACTTCCTGTGGACACAGGTGTGTGGGGTGGTACTTGCAAATACAAGCTTGAAATCCAGGTGTCCTGGAAGACTCTTAATGCTCTGGAGACCCTGAGAAGATCAAACTCCTCTTCACCCTCCCCTGGAAATGGAGTGCTGGGAGAGGCCAGAGCACCGGGCCTTAGGGTATCGGGAAGAAAGCAAGCTTTCTGGGTCTCATATGCGGCCTTGGCCATTTGGGGTGCACAGATGTACCTCCTCTTGTCCCTGGATTACAACCCCACTTCACTGGGGGCACCCAAGGCTGCCAGAGCGCCGGCTATTGCAGCCACCTCCTCTGAGCTGACACTGAAAGGGGGACTGTGGCTGCCCTCGGCTGGTTTTACCTGGTGCGGGCTGGTGCTGGCATGGGGGAGGGGGTCCCGCTGGCATCCTGGGGGGTGGGTGGGGAGTGTGGGTGCAGCGGGCAGCTCTGTTCTTGTCCTTGGCCCTCTCCCTCCGTCTCCTCCAGGCCACTTGCAGCCGGCTCTGACTTTGAGCTGGGGTCATGCCTGCCCTGCCTTCTCCCCGACTCGCTTTCCCACACAGTTGCGGCTCACGTGACCTTTCCTCCCAAATGCCACGCTGTCTCTTCAGTTCCCTTGCAGAGGCTCGCACAGGTCTTGTGAGCCGCGTGTTCTGTTGTTGCATTGCACCTTGCTCTGCCTGCCCAGAAAGCCCCTCTGTGGTCCAGGGGTTCCCCTGCCCTCGCGCAGCTCTCAGGCCTCTTCCCCTTATAGTTGGTGGCAGCTCTGTCACTAAGCTGGGAAAAGAAAGGTTGTGGGCGGAGGTGGGGCTGGGCTGCGCCCCCAGTGGAAGGAGTCTCACACTGACTTGAGCAGTTATGTTTTTCTCTTGTTCTTTCTTTTTCTTTGCCAGTTGTGGGGCCTGAACTCTGGGCCTGGGCGCTGTCCCTCAGCTCTTCAGCTCAAGGCCAGCGCTCTACCACTTGAGCCACAGCACCACTTCCGGTTTTCTAGTGGTTTATTGGGGATCAGCGTCTCCCAGACTTTTCTGCCCAGGCTGGCTTTGAACCGCGATCCTCAGATCTCAGCCTCCTGAGTAGCTAGGATGACAGGCGTGAGCCACGAGCGCCCAGCATCACTGTTGTTTTATTCCACCAAAGTGATGTGTTTTGTTACAGCAGCTACAAGAAGCCCATACTGACCACTAAAGGGTTTGGATGCCTACAGCTGTATCTAAATAAACCATCCCCTGGGTCCATGGAGCAGAGAAGCCACACCTACTTGTTATTCTTTTCTTTCTTTTCTTTGGTCCTAGACCGGGACTCCAACTCAGTACCTGACACTTTCACTCATTGGCTAGTGCTCTACCCACGGAGCCACGCCTCCAAACACCATAGGTGTTTTCATCTCTGAATTTTAGAGTGGTAGGATGCTCTTAAGTGTCACCCGCCAGGGTCCTGGGGTCATGGGGAAAGCTCGCATGCTATTAGTTGTAAGCAGGAGGCACAAGAGAGTTCATTGTACCCCCTCCTTATGACTCTGTCCCCCCCCTAAAATAAAGCCAGCTAAGACAAACTCCCAGGCTCCCCCAGGCCTCTCAGCCTGCTCAGAACTCCATCTAGGAACTGACAAGCCAGTCCTGTCAGCCAGCCGGACAAGCTGACATTCCCCACATAGTTGGCCCTCCTAAATTTAGCCTGCTGCTCCTCAGGAGCAATCCAGGCCGGGGGGGGGGGGGGGGGGGGGATTTTCAGTCATCCCCCCCAATCTGTAAATACACAGCCCTGACTTGGCATTTCTGAGTGAGCCTGTTGCATTCCTTAAAGCTTCTTTGCCTGGCATTTCCTGCCTTAGCGAGTCCCTGATCCCCCCCCCCCCCCCCCCCGCATGTCCCCTGCGGTCGGGGGTCAGCGTCCTCTCAGCAGTCTGGCAGAAGCCAGTGAGATGTCCTTCCGAACATGAACTTGTCCCTTGCTACATGACTGGATGGAACAGCGAACCTCTCTCTTTATAAACCAGCCCCACCAAGCGCCAGGGGCTCACACCAGTAATCCTAGCTATTTAGGAGGCTGTGATCTGAGGACCTGTGGTTCAAAGCCAGCCTAGACAGGAAAGTCCATGAGACTCTTAGACTCTTATCTCCAATAAACTAACAATAAAAACAACAACAAAAAACCCCAGAAGTTGAGCTAGGACTCAAGTGGGAAAAGTGCCAGCCTAGAGCAGGAAAGAAACTAAGGGACAGCACCCAGGCTGTGAGTTCAAGTCCCAATATAGGCACAGGGAAACAATAAAAAGAAAAATAAGACATAAGCTCAGGGCTCACATCCAGCCACTCAGAAGGTTGAGCTCTAGAGGATCTCCGTTTAAAGCCAGCCTGGGCAGAAAAGTTTGTGAGATTACATCTCCAATTATCCATCAAAAAGCCAGACTAGAGGCGTGGCTCAAGGGGTAAAGCAACAGTCAAGGAAGTCAGCCAAGTAGATGCAAGGCCTTTAGTTCAAATCCTGGGACTGGAAGTAGTAGTAGTAGTAGTAATAATAATAATAGCAAATAAGGCAGGGAATATGTCTTTTCTTCTCTTGCTGGACACTAACTACCCCCTCCAGCCTGTCCTGGCTGTGTCCGTGCTTAAGTCCCTGTCTACTGGTCCACACCTCAGCCCCGATCCAATCGCTCTTCCCACTTGCCTTACACTGCTGAGTTTCACTTCTCAATCCTCAGACTCCTGATGGTTCAATATTAACCTGGCTATAAAAGGCAATTGTGATCTAAGAGAACTGGGAGGCCAGGAAGAGGAAGGGTGGGCCAGCTGCCCAGCCCTGAGTTGGCTCCCGCTTCTGGTTCTCTGTCTGGCATACGGCATTCATTTCAGTTCCCAGAACACCGTCAGCCTCAGCACATGCATAGTGGCGTGGTTTGGACTCCCAGCCCCAAGCGGCCACCCTGGCCTGCCCAGTCCTGGCTTGAGGACCGGCATTCATTGGCTCTGATTTGCTCTGACTTTCGAGGTCAGTGTAGCTGAGGCCTTGTGCACAGGCTGTTCTTCTGGCTGTGTGTTGCTTGGACTGGGGGAGGGGGTGCAGGGGAGAGGGAGGAGGGGAGGGCAGGGAGCTGGGCAAAGTCAATCCAGGCCTTTGGGCAGACACTGGAGCAGACACTGGAGCTGCAGCCTGACCCACAGGGCCTCTTTCTCGGAATCCCTCCCACAAGACTCCTGGCCCTGGGCTGCCTCCAAATTTGCTGCTTGAAACTTCTGGGAGGAGTATTAAACCTTGTCTGGAAATCTGCCCTCATTTTCCCCTACGAGATCTTGGCGGTACGGTAGCGCAGGGGAGATTCACGCTCCTGTCTTGAGCACGTGCACCTCTGTGCACCTGCAGTGCTTGGGTGCAGAACTCTACCGGGGAGTGTGGGGAGGGGCTGCGGCAAGGTTGCCATGGAAACGCAGAGCTTGGTACCCAGCGCTGTAGAGTGATGCTGGGTAGTATTGAGAGACAGGGTCATGAAGGCGTTGACCTGTGGATGCTCAAGGTCTTTGGGAAGGTCAAATATGCCATCCATCAAGCCAGAAATGGCACTTGCCAAAATGTAAGACAGAGCCGGGTGCCGGTGGCCCAGGCCTGTCATCTGAGCCGCTCAGGGGGTTCAGATCTGAGGATCATGGTTCGAAGGCAGCCAGGGCAGGAAAGTCTGTGAGACTCGTTATCTCTAATGAACCACCAAAAAGCCAGAAGTGGAGCTGTGGCTCAAGTGGTAGAGTGTCAGCCTCGAGCAAAAGAAGCTCAAGAATGGTGCCCAGACCCGGGGTTCAATCCCCAGAGCCCGCACACGCAAACAAAAGGAAGCCATGTCCCCGTGAGCATCATGCCCGTCCCTTTCCCAGCCTCAGCCCCACTTCCTGTCTCTGGACTCACCTGTTCTAGATGTTTCCTATCAATGGAGCCACACACTGAGGGCCTTTTACGTCTCTTTCTCTCAGCGAACACAGTGTCAATGGGGACCTTTCACACTGGGCATTGCTGTGTGGATCCTAACTTGGTCTTGTTCCTGGCTGTATGATACTCCCTCAGGATTAATTAACACTGGGCCCCGTGAACGTCCACGCAGGAGTTTCCATTTCTCTGAGGCAGCATTTCTAGCAGGGGAATCACAGGTCTTGGGGTGGCTCCACATGTGACCTTTCCCAGAGCCACCTGCCCATTTCCCAATCTGCTGTCTGACCTCACGTCCCCACGCGCCACGCCTGCGCGTTCTGAGTTCACATCCTGACCCACACTGTACTTTCTGTCTCCACCATAGCGGCCCTCACAGGGCCAACTCTGTGGTTTCAATTTGCATTTCCCTGATGACTAATGCTAGCGAATGGCTTTTCATCTGTATATTGATCATTTGCATACCTTTTTTGGAGAAGTTTCTATTCAGAGCCTTTTATCCCCACCCCCCATTTTTTTTTTTCAATGCTGGGGATTAAGCCCAGGAATTCCCATTTACTAGGCAGTCACTCATCTTTGAACCTGCATCTTCACCCCTATGGTAGCGTTCGTATTTGTGTGTGTGTGTGTGTGTGTGTGTGTGTGTGCGCGCGCTGGTCCTGGGCCTTGAACTCAGGGCCTGGGCACTGTCTCTGAGATTTTTTTTTGCTCAAGGCTGGTGCTCTATCACTTTAGCCACACCTCCACTACCGGCTTTTTGGTGGTTAATTAGAGATTAGAGTCTCCTGGACATTCCTGCCTGGGCCAGTTTCAAACTGCGATCCTCAGATCTCAGCCTCCTGAGTGGCTGGGATGACAGATGTGAGCCACCCACTCACGCCCTGCCTTGGCCATTTTTCTTGTCTTTTCTGGAAATGGTAGGGTTTGCATGCGAGGCCTTGAATTTGTGGTAGGCAGATGTAAAGGTATGAGCCCCGCTCCAGGCCCCCACATCTGGAACCATGCTCACCCACACAAGCAATTCCTTTTTGCTTTAATGTTCAGGTAGGGTCCTGTGTTCTGCCCATGGTCACCCAATGCCACAGGAGACCGTGGACAAAACACAATACCCTACTTAATAGTCTCCTGGGTAACTGGGATTCCAGGCACATGCCACTGTGCCTGATAATTGGTTAAAATGGGGTCTCACTAATGTTTGGCCTGGCCTCTTATCTGCACTCTCTCCATCTCTCCCTCCCCAGTAGGTGGGATTACAGGCATGAGTCACTGTGCCCAGCCCACACACTTTTTGCTCCTCTGTTGCTGATTTGTAAGACTTCCTTATATATTTTTGATTGAGCCTAGAGTTTCACACCTATAAATTCAAGCTACTTGGGAGGCAAAAGCAGGAAGATCATGAGTTTGAGGCCAGTCTGGGCACTTACCCAGACCCTGTCAGAAAAGCAAAATACAAACAAAATGGCTGGGATGTGGTTTAAGGGATAGAGCTTAAGGTCCAATTCCCAATCCAAAAATGGAGAGGAAAAACTTTCTTTATATATTCTAGAGACATAAATACCTTTGGAGATCTATGATTTGCAAACCCTTTCTCCCATTTTGTGGGTTGTCTTTTCACATTCATTCTGGCTTCCTCGGAAGCTAAAAATAAAAATAAAGGATTTAAATTTGGATGAAGGCTGTGCCTGTAAACTTTTTGTTTTGCTTAGCTTTTTAATCTATTGTTTATTTTTTTAATTTTTTATTGTGAAAATACTGTACAGAGGGGTTACAATTATAATCTATTGTTTATTCTTGGTTGTGGGGCTTGAACTCTGGGCCTGGGTGCTGTCCCTCAGTCCCTCAGCTCTTCAGCTCAAGACTAGCACTCCATCATTTAACCCATGGTGCCACTTCGGGCTTTTTCTGTTTATGTGGTGTTCAGAATCGGACTCAGGGCCTCATGCATGCTAGGCAAACACTCTACCACTGAGCCACCTTCCCGGCCAGTCTTTTTCTTTTTCTTTTTTTTTTGCCAGTCCTGGGACTTGAACTCAGGGCCTGGGCACTGTCCTTGAGCTTCTTTTTTTTTTGGGTCCGGTCTTTGGGCCTGAACTCTGGGCCTGGGCGCTGTCCCTCAGCTCTTCAGCTCAAGGCTAGCACTCTACCACTTGAGCCACAGCGCCACTTCCTGCTTTTTCTGCTTATGTGGTGCTGAGGAATCAAACCAAGGGTTTCATGCATGCTAGGCAAGCACTCTACCACTAACCACATTCCCAGTTCCCCACTCACCTTTGAGGAAATACAGCCCCCCCCCCTATTTTTTTTGGAGGGGAAGGTGGTAAGGGAGAGGCCAGGAAAATTAATTCACCTTTCTCAAGCTGAGAATAGTGACACATGCCTGTAATCTCAGTACTTGGGAGGCTGAGTCGCGAGGATCGTGAGGTAGAGGCCAGCTAGAGCTTCCTAGTGATATCCTGTCTGAAACAAAATTCTCAACAGCCAGTGGGCTTGGGGGCGGCTGCCTGACGCTCCTGAGCCTCCCCCGGGGGGGGGGGGGGGGGCTGTGGCCGTGGAATGGCTGCATCCACGTGTCTGGTTTCAGCGCAACTCCCGGTGCTTTTCCAGACAGAAGCAAACGACTTGGATTCAGAGGTTGTGTGGCTTCAAATAATCATAGGAACAGCCATAGCACGGCGCCTGGCTTTGCTCCGTGACAGCTGGGGAGACACACTTGAGGTGGGGAGCTGCAGGTGGTGTCTGCCATCTTGCTCTGGGCGATCACGGAATGACAGGTTGGACTGATTTATTTTATTTCTTGTTCTTTTTTGGTGTGTGTCCATCACTGGGCTTGGACTGAGCGCCTGAGCACTGTACTTGAACATTTTTGCTTACCTACTGCTTGACTACATGAGCCATAGCTCCATTTCTAGCTTTTTTTGGGGGGGCGTGGGGAGGTGCTTGATTGGAGAGTCTCGTGGACTTTCTTGCCTGGAGCTGGCTTCGAACCTCACTCCTCAGATCGCAGCCTCCTGAGTAGCTGGGATGGCCCGGCTCTTTTTATGAATGCTTTTGCTGGCTGGTGTCTCAATTTCCACCAATCCCATCTTGTCTAAAACACATTAGAGGTGCGTGTGAAATGCTGGAGGAGGCTGGGGTTCCCAGGGTCCCCCTTTCCTTGATGACATTCCAGCTGTGATGCACTTGTTTTTCTAAAAGCCCTGGGGAGATTTCCCAGGCCATTGTGCCTTTGTCAGGGTGCAGACTGAAGAGGGGGGTCACGGTTTATCACTTTACATGGGCGTTAGCAGGTGTCCCCTGCATGACTACCTTCTTTCTCTACCATTTGTTGGTTTGGGGGGGTCTCCTGGCCCCCTCCCCAGAGCAGCAGGCACAGCATGGGAAGGGGTTAAGGATCACACAACCCTTCAAGACAAGACGTGGGAGCTGGTGTTCCAGGTTTGTTCTGCTCCACCAGGCCCCACTGGGAGGAGGGGAGGACATGGCAGTGACTGCCCCCGGCCCCCCAATCTTTCAGTAGATGGCCAAGGGAGACAGGAGGCCCTTGGGTAAGAGGGACACAAGGGTGTTCAGGGAGGTCAGCCTAGAAGCCAGGCCCACCCGTGTTCATGCAGGACTGTCCCCTGCACACACCAGCTGTGGGCCCTGCTGCCCCACGTTGTGTTTTATTTATTTGGGATTATGGGATTTAAACTGAGGGCCTGGGAGTCCTCTGGCTGCAGACACACCCTCCTCACTTTACCACGCCCCTTCCAGCTGAGCCCCGCCCTGTCATTGAGCCCCGCCCCCAGCCTTGTTTGCTATTCTTGCACTTTTTTTTCTTTTTTTTTTTTCTGATGAACTTGGGGCTTGCGCTCGGGGCCTGGGCGCTGTCCCTGAGCTGCTTTTGCCCAAGGCCAGCACTCTATCACTTGAGCCACAGCTCTGTTTCCAGCTTTTTTTGGTCATTTACTTAGAAGAGTCCCACAGACTTTCCTGCCTAAGCTGGCTTCAAATCGCGATCCTCAGATCTCAGTCACCTGACTAGCTAGGACTACAGACGCGAGCCACCGGTGCCCTGTGTTGCTTTACTTATTTTGTACATAGGATCTTGAACTTCTTGCTCAGGCCAGTCTGGGCTGTGATGGTTTGACCTCTGCTGCCCAAGTAGCTGGGATTCCAGCTGTGCACCACCATACCCAGCCCTTATGGGCTTCTTACCTAGTGGCTTTTACCTTTCAGCCTACCACAGGACAGGACAGCCCTTTCCTGCAGTGCCCTCCTGCTATCTCAGGATCCTCTTCTCCCTCTGTGATCAGCGAAACCACAGCTGGAAACGTAACTTTCCATTTTCAAGTCTGGCACATAGAACAGACTTTCCAGCTCCAGGTTAGATCAGTTTCAATTCCATTCTTTAATTTAAAAAAAATTATGGAAGTAACTTCAATTCATTATGAATCCGTATGGTTCCAACCTTCTTCTCTTTGAATGATAAACTCCCAATTTAAATACTCTTTAATGAGTTGCTCAGCAAAATAATAATAATTTAAAGGTGCCTGTATATATTATGTGAATACTTATATATTGTAGAGGGGGTGTGTATGTATATGCGTGCCAGTCCTGGGAATTGAACTGAGGACCTGGTCACTGTCCCTGAGCTTTCACTCAATGCCCATTTGGATGAAGGTCTTCCTCTCTTGAAAAAAATTATCTATTTTTTATTTTAAGATGTCATTATTAAGAAAAAAATTATTACAGATGCTGATGGCTCACGCTTGTCATCCTATCTACTCAGGAGACTGAGATCTGAGGATCGAGATTCAAAGCCAGCCTGGGCAGGAAAGTCCATGAAACTCTTTTCTCCAATAAAACCACCAGAAAACCAAAAGTGGTGCTGTGGCTCAAGTGGTAGAGCACTAGCTTTGAGCTGAAGAGCTGGGGGACAGCACCAGGCCCAGAGTTCAAGCCTCATGACTGACAAAAAAAGAAAAAAAAATTGTGAGCCTGGAGCCAGTGGCTCACACCCATAATCCTAGCTATGCAGGAGATTGAGGTCTGAGGATGGAAGTTCAAAGCCAGCCAGCTTTGACAGGAAAGTCCGTGAGACTCTTATTTCCAATTAACCACCCAAAGGCCAGAACTAGAGCTTGTGGCTCAAGTGGCAGAGCACTATCCTTGAACTAAAAAGCTTAGGGACAGTGCCCAGGCTCTGATTTCAAGCCCCAGAACTGGCACACACACACAAAGAAAGAAAGAAAGAAAAAAAAGTCCTCTACTCTAAAACACATCATTTCAAGTGTACAATGGTGTTTAAATATATTTACAGAATGTAGAGCCATTTCTACCATCCAGTTCTAGAACATTCCATCATCCCAAAAGAAAACGGCATTCCCATGAGCAAGGTTAGGGGGTGATGAGAGAAGATAGAGAAGCCACAGGACCTTGTCACACCCATGTCCCCAGGTCGTCCCTGAGCAGCCAGCAAGCAAGATGTCATCATTGACCAGGCCAGAGCGTGGCAGAGCAAAGCCAGCCTCCCTGGGAAGGGGAGGTGGGGTGCTGTGGGGGGGGGATGCACGCTGTCCTGGGTCCCAAGACCTTGGCACTCTCGGGGAACCTCACCAGACTGACCATGACAGGCCAGTCACCCTGAACTTGGAGTTCCCACAGAGCAGCCAAGGCGGTGACGTCAGCGAGCGGTATGGAGCGAAGGTCAGGGCAGTGAGTGGAGAAGAAATACGACCATGACCTTGAGTAAGCCACACTGGGCCTGCGTCCAGCTGGGGCCGCCCTGAGCTCCGGCCTTGTTCCCAGCCAGAGCAGAGCGGGGGGACCAGGCCCTCTGACCATCCCCCTAGCTCTTTGCTACTCTCCAGCTGTTCACTTGACAGAGACTAAATGTCATGACGTGTGCAGAGGCTGTCCCTCGACAGAGGTGGCCATGGCTTATCTGGGTGCCATTGGCTAATCTGATGTCCTTAGCCCTGGTTCCCCAGGGAGCTGGCTAGGAGGGCAAAGGTCAGTAGCAATTCAACTTATTGCAACTCTGCTGCACTGAGTTTCTCACTGGGACACAAACAACACTGTCACCTGCCTGGTCCCCACCTGTGACCCCTCTGAGCCCAGAAGCTGTCTCTGCTCAGTGCGCGTGCGCACGCGCACACACACACACACACGTTTCTTTTTGTCAGTACTGGGCTATGAACTCATGACCTGGGCACTGTCCCTGAGCTCTTTTGCTCAAGGCGAGTACTCCACCACTGGAGCCACAGCTCCACTTCTGGCTTTTTTGGGTAGTTAACGAGATAAGAATCTCATGGAGGGCTGGGAAGGTGGCTCAGTGGTAGAGCGCTTGCCTTGCATGCCTGAGGCCCTGGGTTCGATTCCTCAGCACCACATAAGCAAAAAGAAAAAAGCCAGCAGTGGCGCTGTGGCTCAAGTGGTAGAGCGCTAGGCTTGAGCTGAAGAGCTGAGGGACAGCGCCCAGGCCCAGAGTTCAGGCCCCACGACCGGACCCCCCCAAAAAAAAGAATCTCATGGAGACTTTTCTGCTCAGGCTGGCTTTGAACCACCATCCTCAGATCTCAGCCTCCTGAGTAGCTAGGCTGACAGGCGTGAGCCACAGGTGCCCAGCTTATGCCCTGGGTCTATAAGCACTCAGTGCTCCCTGGGCCTGGGGAACAGTGTGTCCCAGGAGCTCAGCCTCCACGGGAGCCAAGTCCTGCCTGCCCTTTTTCTCCCTGTGGAGTTTGCAGAACGGCTTGGAGTAGGAGCAGGGGACGAATGTCCCTATCGGGAGGTTAATGAGAAGCAACCATCTTTCAGGGACAAGGTCACCGGCAGGGGTGGGGTCTGAAACAGGTGCAGGGATCTCCTCTGGTTCCTGAAGTGTTGCTCTAGTGTGTGCTCAGGGATGGCTGCAATCGCTTGGCTTTGGAGTGTTAAATTACCCTTAAGTTTCTGAAAGGAACCTGAGTGGTAGCAGTGTGGAGTCTCGTTCTGCGTAGTTGGGTTGTGTTTGCTGGGAAGACATGGGGGTTGACATTCCGCAGATGATGGACAGCAAATGGGACTTAGGCTTTCTTTTGTCTGTCTTCTTTCAGCTATTGTCCTGAGATCTACCCACATTGTCACAAAAGATGGGACTTCATTCTTCTTATAGCTGCATAGTACTCCATTGGATGTGTGTGTGTGCGTGCGTGTGTGTGTGTGTGTGTGTGTGTACATATGCATTCACGTGCACCTTTTTTTTGGTGTTACTGTGGTTTGAACTCAGAGCCTCAAACTTGCCAAACAAGGTGCTCTCCAACTTGAGCCACAACTCCAAATCTTATTTTGCTTTAGTTATTTTTCAGATAGGGTCTAGAGGTTTTGTTTTCTTTCTTCTTTATTTGGGCCAGGCAGGCCTCAGACCATGATTCCCCTACCTATGGCTCTCATACAGCTAGAAGTATAGGTGTCAGTGACCACCCCCATCTTTTTTGTTGTTGTTGTTTTTGGTCCTGGGGCTTGAACTCTGGGCCTGGGCGCTGTCCCTGAGCTCTTCAAGTCAAGGCAAGCTCGCTACCACTTGAGCCACAGCGCCATTTCTGGTTTTCTGGTGGTTAATTGAAGTCTTACAGACTTCCCTGCCGGGGCTGGCTTTGAACTGTGATCCTCAGATCTCAGCCTCCTGAGTAGCTAGGATGACAGACATGAGCTACTGGCACTTGGTGCCACCTCCATCTTATTGGCCGTGATGAGCAGCGCCTCTCTTAATTTGCTGCCTGGGCTGGCCAGGATTCAAGACCCTCCTACCTATGTCCTCCAAGTAGCCGAGATAACCGTTGTAAGCTACTACATGCAGCCACATGCTGCATATTTGGAATGTATCCATCTGATGGTAGGCATTTAGGAGAGAGATAATGCAACTTCTGTGCCCGCAGTGCCAAGGGGCGGGACCTTGGCTTAATTGTTTGGAAAAATATTTAGTCTGTTCCCTGATCCCACCACACACTGGGACACCCTGGCAAGAGGGCAGATGTGTGAAGCAGGGCACCCTGACTTATCGTCTCCTATGAGACTCACTCCCCCCACCCCCCGCCGGGTGTGGCTTTCAATGTGGGCAGCATCCCAGGACCCCAGCAGGCCAGGTGACCATGGACAGAGTCTCCTGGGACCCACAGAACCCCCTGGCCCTGGAGGTCTCCATGGGGGTGGGAGGACTCTGCCCCCAGGGGACCCTGGGGAACACCTGGGGACACGCACTCACTCTCAGGCGGGGGGGAGGGGGGGAGCTCCTGGTGTGAGGCAGGGGGAGGCCAGGGACCCGCAAGGCCCCCAGAGAATGAGCATTATTCTGGTGACCCCAGTGCTGGCTGGGGAGCCCCTGGATAAAGTGAACCCTCCTTCTTCATCTCCCTGGGGGTGGAAGGATGAGTCCCAGAGGAAAAGCTACACATCCCTGATTAGTCAGCCGCCCACCATGATCTCCAGGGGGCCATGCACACTCCAGCCTTCAACTCCTACTAGCCCATAAGGTGCCAGGAGCCCCGTGATGGCTCTCCCGGGCCCTCCACACCCGGGGCCCCTCCCTGCTTCCCTGCGGTGAGAAGCCACCCCAGCCTGCTCGTTCCCAGGACCACGTGTGAGATCTGACAGCTTCTGGTCGCAGGGCTCTGCCAGCCTCCGCAGCTGGCTTTCCCATCAGCGGAATGGGCCGCCCACTGAGGGGCTGTGTGTCCTGCCGGGGGTGGGGGGGGTCCTGTGAGTGTGTGGACTTTGTCCTCCATGCAGAGGGAGGGCTTCAGGGTGTATGGATGGGTGGGGCCAGGTCCCCAGGGGCAGGGCCCCCACTCCCAGCACCTTCCATAAACATCTGGCTGTGACAAGGTGACATGCTAGAGCCTTACCTAGAGGCCATCCCGCCCCCCTCCTCCCAGGACACCCCCAGAGCATGAGCCCCCATGAGGATATATATCAATCAGATCCCCTGTGACCGCGCCTGCCACCGTGACAGCCTTGGGGACAGCTCAGGGTGGCTAGAAGTTGTCCCCTCAGACTGGTGTCTGTTCTGTGGTCTTCACACAGGGCTCTGGGCTTCTGGGTTTGGCAAGGATGACCTCAGGGGTCAAGCACCTTTTTGTCCCCATCTGGCAAGGGCACATGGTGTCCCCATGAGCTGTCCCTGCCACATTTATTCTCGGTCACTCAGTGCAGGGCACACACACTCAGCTTCTCCACGAAGTTAGGACTGAGGCTTGAACTCAGGACTTCACACTATATTGCTTAGCCTTGTCACTCAAGACTGGCACTCTATGTAATCCTAGCTACTCAGGAGGCTGAGATCTGAGGATCGCGGTTCAAAGCCAGCCCAGGCAGGAGAGACCATGAGATTCCTATCTCCAATAAACCACCAGAAAACCGGACATGGCGCTGTAGCTCAAGTGGTAGAGCACTCGCTTTAGCTGAAGAGCTGAGGGACAGCGCCCAGGCCCAGAGTTCAAGCCCCACGACCCACAAAAAAAAAAAAAAAAAAGACTGGCACTCTACCACCTGGGCCATGCCTCCAGTCCCGCATTTTGCTGGCTAATTGGCAATAAAGAGTCACAGATTTTTCTGCCCAGGCTGGCTTCAAGCCACAATCCTCAGATCTCAGCCTCCTGAGTAGCTAGGATTATAGGCGTGAGCCACCAGCGTCCGGCTACTTTTTTATTTAATGATAGAAACCAATCTTGACTCTCCTTGACTGTCAAATATCAAGGATGGGGATTTGTACTCAAGTTCATCTGGGTGATGAACATCAGGCAAAGTGTCCATCTCCCCGCCCCCCTCCACTCCTCACAGTAGCATCTGAGCTTGGGGCAAGGGTACAAGGCCATGGGCTACCTCTCTGCTGTCTCCCATATGCTCCAGGTTCCCATCTGCAGTTCTTACACTGTGTTTATGACCCGTGCATGATGGACTAGTCATGGGAGACCGATGCCCAGTGCAGGAGGCCGGGGCAGGGACAGGGACACCCTAGGGAGGGGCTGGCACTGGCCACAGGACCCTGCCTTCCTGGATTCCATCCTGTCACCAGAGCCACACACAGCCCCAGAAAGCCAGACCTGGCCCCATCCCAGATCCACTGGCTACAGAAGGCCAGCAAAATCAGTTTGGAAAAAACCAAAACCAAAACCAATGTTTTGTTTGTTGCTTCTTTTTTGGTGCCAATCCTGGGGCTTGAACTCAGGGCCTAGGCACTGTCCTTGAGCTTCTTTGGCTCAAGGCTAGTGCTCTACCACTTAAGTCATAACAACTACTTCTGGTTTTGTGGTGGTTCATTGGAGGTAAGAGTCTCATGGACTTTGCTGCCCTGCCTGACTTTGAACTGTGGTCCTCAGATCTCAAGCCCCTGATTAGCTGGGATTATAGGTGTGAGTCACCAGTGCCAGACTGAAATCAAGCGATTTGCTTTGCTTTTACACAAACAATATAGGTTTAAGTCATTGCTTCAAGAAACCAGACAATACAGGAAGACTTAAAGAAGGAAAATTCCTGAAAAATCACTCGGGACACTTAAGAGGGTGGATTTTATAGAATATAAATGACAACCTTTTTTTTTTTTTTTTTTCTGTCAGTCAGGGGCTTGAACTCTGGGCCTGGGCACTGTCCCTGAGCTCTTCAGCCCGAGGTGAGCTCTCTACCACTTGAGCCACAACACCACTTCTGGTTTTTGGGTGGTTTATTGGAGATAAGAGTCCCAGGGACTTTCCTGCTCGGGCTGGCTTTGAACCATGATGCTCAGATCTCAGCCTCCTGAGTAGCTAGGATGACAGGCGTGAGCCACTGGCGCCCAGCATTCATTTTTTTCTTTTTCCAAATGAAGATTTGCCTCAGTTGAGAGGAAACCAGGTTAGCCTGTTTCTAGACTCTTCTGTCTCTTCTCACACAGTTCTGATTTTCTGCAGTTGCAGGAATAAATACTACAAGGGAAGCCACCATTTCTTTCCTCTCAGATATTGCCATTTGCTTTTCTCTCCCATTTCTTCCCTCATGCATCCTAGTCTGAGCAGACACATGCATGTAGGCATGTGTGTGCATGTGTGTGTGTGTGTGTCTGTGTCTGGCATGTGTGCCCTCATGTGCACACAGTCCAAGGTTGTGATGGCCTGATTCCATGTATCCATGGCCAATAGAAACTGGATGTTGAAGTTTGGTCTTGGGGCCCCGCATGGTGGTGCACACCTATAATCCCGACACTTTGGAGACTGAGGCTGGAGCATCATGAGTGTGAGGCCAACTGGGCTGTGGCTCAGTGGTGTATGTGCTGGCCTCTGAGTGTGTCCTGAGGAGAGAAACGTTCACCTCCTACGTTGCTGGGAAAGCCATCTCGGGGTGCAGGGGCCCTTGGCTCTGGGTACCATCTGACTGCCCTGCTTGGGGCAGCAAGAGGCTCCCACACCCCCCTACTCCACTGCGGCCTGTTCTCAGCCCCCTGTGGTCTGAGAACTGGGTAGAATTGTCACCTAGACCAGGGGACACACTCTGACCCTGAGACCCTCCCAGTGGGGGAGGGGAGGGGCTGAGCAGAGATTAATGACCTTTCAGGTTGGGGGGCCAGGCAGGCAGGAGACAGGAGTGGAGGGGGCGAGAACTGAGCCAAGGGGACTCTGCAAGCTTGTGTCCAATCTTTCTTGTCATGTGACATGGCAGGAGGGGGGGAGGACAGCACACCCTGAGAACAGGCAGAAAGCTGCAGACATGCCCTGAGTGGTGGCCCTTCCCCTCCACAGAGGGGATGAAGGGAGAGGGCAGGGTGGCGGGGGGGGGGGGGGGGAGCCTCAGTGCTGAGTGTGGCCTCGAACCCCTGCCTAATCCACCTGCTTCAGGACCATGAGCCCATCCCATGTGTGAGCTCTGGGGCCAGTGCTAGGAGACATTTGTGGAAGCCAGGCACCAGTGGATCACACCTATAATCCTAGCTATTCAGGAGGCTAAGATCTGAGGGTCACAGTTCAAAGCCAGCCCAAGCAGGAAAATCTGTGAGACACTCTGATCTCCAATGAACCACCAGATAACCTGGAAGTGGCGCTATGGCTCAAGTGGTAGAGCGCTAGCCTTGAGCTGAAGAACTGAGGGACAGGACCAGGCCCAGAGTTCAAGCCTCATGACCAACAACAACAACAAAAAAGATTTCTGGAAGCCACAGGAGAGAAGGGTGCAGTGGCTCCTTCCTGTAATCCACAGGAAGAGGTTGGGAGGATCATGATTTTAAGCCAAGGCTGGCAAAAATGCAAGCAAGATCCCATGTCAACTAGCAAGCTATAGTCATAGTTCCTGCCTATAACCCAGTTCCTGTATCTTCTCATAGATAGGAGGATCAAGGCCCAGGCTAGCCCAGGTATGAGGATAAGACCCTACTTAAAAAAAACAACAAACACAGAAAAGGCTAGAAGTAGCCGGGCGCTGGTGGCTCACGCCTGTAATCCTAGCTACTCAGGAGGCTGAGATCTGAGGATCACGGTTCAAAGCCAGCCTGGGCAGGAGAGACCGTGAGACTCCTATCTCCAATAAACCACCAGAAAACCGGAAGTGGCGCTGTAGCTCAAGTGGTAGAGCGCTCGCCTTGAGCTGAAGAGCTGAGGGACAGCGCCCAGGCCCAGAGTTCAAGCCCCATGACCGACAAAAAAAAAAAAGAAAAGGCTAGAAGTGTGGCTCACATAGTAAAGCACCCACCTACCAAGAACAAGTCCCTGAGTTCAAATCCAAATGTCACCCCCCAAAAAAGCAACAGCGTTTGGGACTGTTACTCCTTTATTGCTGGGTGCCAATGGCTCACGCCTATCATCCTAGCTACTCAGGAGGCTGAGATCTGGGATCCCAGTTCAAAACCAGCCCAGACAGAAAAGTCCCATAGACTCTTATCTCCAATGAACCACCAGAAAACTGGAAGTGGTGCTGTGGCTCAAACTGGTCGAGTGCTAGCCTTGAGCTGAAGAGCTCAGGGGCAGCACCCAGGCCTAGAGTTGAGCCCCAGGACCGGCAAAATAAATAAATAAATAACAAATAAATACCAGTGGTCAGTGGTATGTTGTGTGTCCAAGAGGGGTACAAGCCCAGGGGTGCCAATAGCACCAGGCCCTAAGAGAAAAAAGATCGTTGGAGGGATGTGGCCTCTTGGACCTGCCTCTCCTGCTCTGGGTTCCAGTTTGTATGCCATTCCCTCCCAGCCTGAGTTTGGTTAAGCGGCTGCAAGACTCGAACACAGCCCTGATGAGAAGCCGACCCTGCATGCCCACCATCCTCAGACTAAGAGGGCCAATTCGTCCCTCACAATTTGTGCTTTGCTCTCCCTCCAGGGTCCCCAGGAAAGTAGCAGCAGGTGGAGCTGCTGATCTTGGTGGCTTCACTGGAAGTAAGCATCCTGACTGGGGTTGGATTTGAACTGCGATCCTCAGACTTCAGCCTCCTAAGTAGCTAAGATGACAGGCAGGAGCCAGCGCTGCCTGGACAGGGCAAATTCTTGAGGCTTCTCAGCCTCTGGGGCCAGGTTGGTGCCACGCCCATCCTCTGAGGCCCGCCCCCCTCAGGGCCCAGGTCACCGCGACCCAGCCAGGAGCAGCCTTGGCAGAAACGATGGCACTGAGTAGCTATGAACTTGGAAACCACAGGCGTGTCCCGGCCACCTTGCCTGGCCTCTGTCTGGCCCTGTCCTGGCGGGAGTTCTGCAGCTGGGTACCCCACCCGAGGGGGGGTGGCAGGCACGATTCTCATCCCTCCTCTCATTTCCTGGCCTCTGGCCCACAAGTGACAGAAAAGGGAAGCTGCTGGCTCAGGACCAGGCTGGCGCTTTCCACGCAGAAGCCTCCATGCCTTCCTAGCTCTGCCTGCCACCATCTCGTTTTTCTTCCCCCCCCCCCATCAGTATTTTTTAAATAATTTTTTATTGAGATGAAGTGATTACATAAATTTCACATCTTTCACAGTATTGTGGAATAGTGATACTTAGTTAAAGTCACAGACACGTGTTAACCTTCACAAGGCAAATTGTCATGATCATGGTCTATAAGGTTTGTGGAATCTATGAGCTTTGACCATACAGCTATTATGCAGCTAGTTCTTCCACACCAAGTGATATGTCCGTTTCTTTCCTTTAGCTTAGGGTGAGCTGTTCCCTCGTTCCCTCTCATTCCCCCCTCCCGTCACTGCCCTTGAGTTGCTTAGTTCATTTTCAGCCATGTCCAGTGCAGCTGATGGACCCCTCTGTTGTATATTTTCCCATTTCCCTCTGATTCTGTGCCCTCCTCTTACTTTCCCTCGGATGGGGCACACACACACACAAACACATACCATATTTCTGGTCAAGAACATGGAGTCATTTAGAAATGATATGGCAAATTGAGTGGAGGTCCTTTGTTTCTTTTTGCTTTTTTTTTTATTTTTTGGTCGGTCATGGGGCTTGAACTCTGGACCTGGGTGCTGTCCCTCAGCTCTTCAGCTCAAGGCTAGTGCTCTACTGCTTGAGCCACAGCACCACTTCTGGCTTTTTCTATTTATGTGGTGCTGAGGAATTGAACCCAGGTCTCATGCATGCAAGGCAAGCACTCTACCACTGAGCCACCTTCCCAGCCCGTCCTTTGTTTCTTGAGTCCTGTTTACTTTGTCATATCTCCTTGCGTTTTGGATTTAACATATTAGCATATTTAGCATATCAAGGAGAGCAGGTGCCATTTGTCTCTCTGCTCTTGGCTTACCTCGCTCAAAATAATTTGTTCTAGTTCCATCCATTTCCCTGCATATGCCATTATTTTGTCCTTTCTAATGGCTGCATAATATTCCATTGTATATAGGAACCACAATTTTTGGATCCATTCATCCGTAGAGGGGCATCTGGGTTGTTTCCATATCTTGGCTATTGTGAACAGTGCTGCAATAAACATGGATGGAGATGCCTGTGTCCTTGTATCGTGGCTCCGGTTGTTCAGGGTAGATGCCTAGGAGTGGTATGGCTGGGTCATAGGGGAGGTTTAAGTTCAGCTTTCTGAGGTACCTCCAGACTGCTTTCCAAAGTGGTGGTATTAGTTTACCTTCCCACCAGCAGTGCAATAGGGTTCCTCTTTATCTGCATCCCCGTCAGCATTTCCTTGGCTGAATTTAGGATGTGGGCCATTCTGACTGGGGTAAGGTGGTATCTCAGGGTTGTTTTTATTTGCATTTCCTTTACAGCCACGGCTGATGAACATTTCCTCATGTGTTTCTTTGCCATTTTTATCTCTTCTTTTGAGAAGTCTCTCTTTAGCTCTCTTGCCCATTGTTAGATTTAGAAGGGATTCTTTTTTTTTTTTTTTTTTTTTTTTGGGTCTAGTCGTGGGGCCTGAACTCTGGGTCTGGGCGCTGTCCCTCAGCTCTTCAGCTCAAGGCTAGCACTCTACCACTTGAGTCACAGCGCCACTTCCGGCTTTTTTCTTTTTGCTTATGTGGTGCTGAGGAGTCGAACCCAGGGCCTCAGGCATGCAAGGCAAGCGCTCTACCACTGAGCCACCTTCCCAGCCCAGGGATTCTTTTTTTTGAATTCCCTGTAGATAATGGACATTAGGCCTTTGTCTGATATGTTGCTGGTAACTGTCTTTCTAGTTTGGCAGCTATGTCTTTAGCTGTGCAGAAACTTTTTATTTTAAGGTAGTCTCATTTGTCGAGTTTCTCTCCAATTTGTTGTGACCCTGGGACTCTGTTCAGGAAGTTCCTTCCTGTGCCTATAAGTTCTAGTGTCTCTCCTACTCTGTCCTGCAGTAGTTTCAGAGTTTCAGGTTTGATGTTAAGGTCTTTCATCCATTTTGAGTTGATGTTAGCGCATGGTGACAGGCTGGGGTCCACTTTTAGTTTTTTGCATGTGGCTGCCCAGTTTTGCCAGCACCAATAGTTGAAGAGGTTATGATTCTTCCACTGTATGTCTTTGGCTCTTGTCAAATATCAGCTGACTATAGGTATGTGATTTTTTTGCGGGGGGGGGGGGGCAGGGGTGGGGGGAGGGCCTTGCTCGTGGGCCTTGAACTCTGGGCCTGAGCGCTGTCCCTCAGCTCTTCAGCTCAAGGCGAGTGCTCTACCGCTTGAGCCACAACGCCACTTCCGGTTTTCTAGTAGTTTACTGAAGATAAGAGTCTCATGGACTTTCCTGCCCGGGCTGGCTTTGAACCGCGATCCTCAGATCTCAGCCTCCTGAGTAGCTAGGATTACAGACGTGAACCACCGGCGTCCAGGTAGATAAGTGATTTTATTTCTGGATCTTCTAATCTGTTCCATTGGTCTTTGGGTCACCCCTTCCTAGCTCTGATCTGCCAGCATCTTTTTTTCTTTTTTATGCTGGTGCTGGGGCTTGAATTTAGGGCCCAGGCATTGTCCCTGGGTTTATTTTGCTAGCACTCTACCACTTGAACCACAGCTCTACTTCCTGCTTTTTTTTTTTTTTTTTTTTGGTGGCTCATTGGAGCTAAGAGTCTCACAGACTTGCCTGCCCAGAGTCTCATGGACTTTCCTACCCGGGCTGGCTTTGAACTGTGATCCTCAGGTCTCAGCCTCCTGAGCAGATGAGATTATTAGGCGTGAGCCACCAGTGCCTGGCTTCCCCACTGTCTTTTAACATGGGGTTGCGCCATTTGGGTACACATGTGGCCATCATTCTTGGCCCTGGTTAGCTCCTGGCATGGATTTGAGGTGGGAAGGGGACCAGAGCCCTGGTCGCCCCTCAGAGAACAACCCGGCCTGCGTGCCTTGGCTCCAGAGCAGAGATAAACAAATGCTGCAGTGACTCTCAGGTTCTCCGGATCATAGGAGGACAAAACCTCAGGCTACTGAGCAGAGCCCTGGGCGTGCACTTCCCATAAACCCCAGGGGACCGCAGCACAGCGCACGTGGCTGGAACACAGTTCAAGCTGATTTATTTACATCAGAATAAGCCTTCCGGGAGAGAACCAGCCACAAAGGAAAATACAGATTGCTTTAGAAAAATCACGTGCTGGAGGGCCGGGTGCGGTGGTGCACGCCTGCAATTCCAGCGCTCGGGAAGTGGAGGCAGGAGGATCATGAGTTCCAGGCCAGCTTAGGCTACAGTGTAAGACCGTGTCTCAAAAAATTAATTAATTAATTTTAATTAATTAATGATGAAACCAAAGTGCTTGTATTCATGCCTATAATCCTAGCTGCTCAGGAGGCTGAGATCTGAGGATGGTGGTTCAAAACCATCTGGACAGAAAAGTCTATGAGAGGGGCTGGGAAGGTGGCTCAGTGGTAGAGTGCTTGCCTTGCATGCATAAGGCCCTGGGTTCGATTCCTTAGCACCACATAAGCAAAAAGAAAAAAAGCTGGAAGTGGCGCTGTGGCTCAAGTGGTAGAGCACTAGCCTTGAGCTGAAGAGCCGAGGGACAGCGTCCAGTCCCAGAGTTTAGTCCCCATGGCCAGACCCAAAAAAAAGTCTATGAGACTCTCTGGGGGAAAGGGGCAGACCCCGGTCTTGGACTCAGGGCCTGGGCACTGTCCCTGAGCTTCTTTAGCTCAATACTGGAACTCTACCACTTGAGCCACAGCACCACTTAACAGCCTTTTCTGTGTATGTGGTACTGAGGAATCGAATCGAGGGCTTCATGCATGCCAGGCAAGGACTCTACAAACTCTCTCAGCCCTTGTTTTTCTTGTCAGTTGTGGGGTTTGAACTCTGGGCCTGGGCGCTGTCCCTCAGCTCTTCAGCTCAAGGCTAGCACTCTACCACTTGAGCCACAGCGCCACTTCCAGTTTTCTAGTGGTTTATTGGAGATAAGAGTCTCACAGACAGTCCTGCCTAGGCTGGCTTTGAACTGCGATCTTCAGATCTCAGCCTCCTGAGTAGCTAGGATGACAGGCATGAGCCACTGACACCTGGCTGTGAGACTCTTATCTCCAATAAACTACTCAGAAGATGCCAGAAGTGGCACTGTGGCTCGTGTGATAGAGTGCTAGCCTTGAGCAAGAAAAGCTCAGGGAAAACGCCTAGCCCCAGTTCCAGCACACAAGAGAAAAAGGAGAGAGGGGAGAAGAGAGGAGGGGAGAGGAGGGGAGGGAAGGGAGATCTCAGCCACTGCCCTCCTACCCCAATCTGGGATGATTTTATCACATAGTGGCAACCTGGACACCATCCACACATTGTTCTTTTTCTTTCTTTTTCATTTTTGTTTCTAGATCAGGACTCGAACTTGGTACCTGAGGCTTTGCTCATTAGCTGGCACTCTACCAACAGAGCCACACCTCCAGCCCCAAGCCCACAGAGATGGGTAACCCGTAGGGGAGAAGTCTGAGCAGGCTCCCTGCGAGGTGGGGGAGCCTTGGGGACCCAGGCAAGGTCCCTGCAGCCCCCTGCAGGGCTTGCAGCCACCAGAGGCTGAGATCCCGGGGTGTCTTGGAACAGCTGTTCTCCGTTTCTGTCACGCATGCACAGGGCCCTTCGAGCTCCTTCCTGTCTCTGTTCGTGCTGGCTTGCACAAGCGCTAGGGAAGGAAAGAATCCACATTTATATCATTCTTCCTAGAGAACATGGAAGAGATGGGTTCCCAGCCACCCTGCTGGGAAGGGCTGGGGCCCTGAGGAGACACTGAACCCCATGCCTGTCCCCATCAGGACATGATTGTGCCAGAGGAGGGGGCTCGGTACTGTGCCTGTACCCCACCTGGTCACAAGGAAGCCCCTTCCTTCTGACCCAGCACCATCCCTCTTGGGCCTTCCAAGTGTGGACATGAATTGCCTTGCTCTGGTTCTTAGCTGTATAATATTCCTGTTTCAGGCTTTGCAGGATGGGGTTGGGTCAAGGAAAAGGAAAGGGTCTCCTGAATGGAATTGCCCTTACAGATCTGGTAATGGGCCAGGGCGCTGGTGGCTCAAACCTGTAATCTTAGCTACTCAGGAAGCTGAGATCTGAGGGCGGAGGTTAGAAGCCAGCCGGGGCATGAAAGTCCATGAGACTCTTATCTGCAATTAACTACCACAAAGCTGAAGCAGAGGTATGGCTCAAATGGTAGAGCCCTACCCTTGAAAAAATGAGCTCTAGGACAGTACCCAATCCCCGAGTTCAAGCCTCAGGGTACACACACACACACACACACACACACACACACACACACACACACACACACGCGCGCGCGCGCGCACACACATACATGCACACACACAATCTCACTGGTAGAAACATCCAGACCAGGTAAATCCACAGAGACCAGAGACCAGAAGTAGACTTGTGGGTGGGCAGGTGTTGGGGAGGGAATGGAGTGATCGCTTTTGGGGACAGGACTGATGGAATGTTCTAGACTTAGTGGGTGTTAGTAGCACAGCTTTATTGCTGATTGGTACACTTGGAGAAATAGCACAAATGAGCTGGGTGCTGGTGGCTCATGCCCGTCATCCTAGCTACTCAGGAGGCTGAGATGTGAGGATCATGGTTCAAAGCCAGCCTGGGTAGGAAAGTCTGTGAGACTCTTATCTCTAACGAACCACCAGAAAACCAGAAGTGGCGCTGTGGCTCAAGTGGTAGTATACTTGTCTTGAGCAAAAGAGCTCAGGGACAGCGCGCAGGCCCTGAGTTCAAGCCCCCTGTGACCAACAAAAATAAAAGGAATAACATAGGTGGTATGCAAATTGGACCTCCACAAACCTGTTTCCTCTTCTAGCTCTTTTGAAGACCTTGACTCAGCAGCTGATTCAAGGATGGTCCTAAATCTAGGATGATTTCTTTCTTTCTTTCTTTCTTTTTTTTGGTGCGCTGTGGGGCTTGCACTCTGGGCCTGGGCACTGTCCCTGAGCTCTCAGATCTCAGCCTCCTGAGTAGCTAGGATGACAGGTGTGAGCCACCAGTGCCCAGCTTTTTTTTTTTTTAAGAAGCTGCAGTGGGGCCCCAGTGGCTCACGCCTGTCATCCTAGCTACTCAAGAGGCTGAGATCTGAGGATCGTAGATCGAAGCCAGCCTGGGCAGGAAAGTCTGTGAGACTCCTTTCTCCGTTGAACCACCAAAAAGCTGGAAGTAGAGCTGTGGGTCAAGTGGCAAAGTGAGGGCCTTGAGTGAAAAAGCTTAGGGACAATGCTCAAGTCCTCAGTTCAAAGCCCAGGGCTGGCACACAACAAAAGAATTCTATGGTGCTGTGGCTGTGCAAGGGTGGCAGCTGTGGGCACAGGCATGTGACTCAGCCTGGAGATTAAGCCAGCCCCCCTGCAGTTTCCTGCAAAACCAAGGGGGTATCAGGGGTACCAGCCAGCCCTGCTGGGAGGAGTCCTTTCTGAGAAAAAGGGGTGTAGGGGATTGCCCGCTGAGGCCCACAGTCCTTCCTCTTTCTTGCTTTCTGGGGCCCCCCCCACCCCGCTCTCGGGCACCATGAGAGCAAGGGGGAAAGGAAGGAAAGGGCCGATTTGGGGACTCCCCCTGTAACAGGCACAATCAGCCGGGTCACCCTCTGGGGCTTCCTGGGTCCTGCGGGGGCCCTGAGCGGTGTCTTTTGGCTCCCCCCAGGCCAGGAGCCCCCCCCCCCAAGTCCTGACATACACTCATGTCCCCAGACCTGGCCCAGGGTCCCTAAGATTCAGGATCACGTGGCCTGGAGACCCAGAGAACTGCCAGCTCTCGGCCTCCACTCATGCATGCACGCACACGCACACACAGGCACGCGCACGCACATCAGCCTCAGGTACAGGATGTGTGGAGGGTAACAGTGATCACAGAGCCTGTGCTGGGGTTCTGGAATCTTCCTCTGCATGGAGCATGGTGGGCGAGGTGGCTACCCGTATCTCAGGAGGTGCCATCCTGCCTGGCTGGACAGAAACTGAGTATTTTATTTATTTAATGCACTCATTCATTCACTCACTCACTCATTCATTCATTCATTTAGTGCTGGTCCTGGGGCTTCAGCTCAGGGCCTGGGCACTGTCCCTGTTTTCCCCAAAGGCTGGCACTCTTATCACTTGAGCCACAGCTCCATTTCTGGCTTTTCAGTGGTTCATTGGAGTTAAGGGTCTCATGGACTTTTTGCTTGTGCTGGCTTCGAGTTGCCATCTCGTATGTCAGCCTCCTGAGTTGCTGGGATTACAGGTATGAGCCACCTGCACCCAGCTCCCCGCCATCTTTTAACATGGGGTTGGCACCACCTGGGGATGTGTGGCCGTGATTGTTGGCTGTGGGGAGCTCCTGACATGGGTGGGGCTGAGCCCCCTGCAGGGCCTGGGACACCCCCAGAAACAACCCTTGTGCAGGGAGCGCAGGGGCCTCTGAATTAACAGAAAGTTGCCCCATCCACTCTCCCCCCACACCCTGTTTCTGTGGCTGAGCCCCTGAGATCTGCAGCTTTCCAACTTCCCTACCCCAGATCTCCCAACACCCAGCCCTGAGCCCAGGGCAGCTGGAAAGGCCCGTGGCCGGGCAGGGGGCCCTGCAGCCAGGCTTTCCAGTCAGGCTGGAAAAACCCCTGTTATTCTGGGGGAAACACCAACTGTTTGGCAAGGAAAAGAGGTTTGGGGGCTGGGGGCTGGCAGGGACCACAGGGGCCACCAGGGCTGCGGAGAAACAGCCTGAGCCTCGCGAGCCGCCCCAGCGAGCAGGTCAGGAAACCCGATGCAGGGTGGGCCTCCGGTGACCTCACCGGGCCTTCCACAGCTCCAGGCACAGGGATCCCCAAGAACAGGAGGTGGGCTGGGCTGCCAGCCCTGCAGCTTCCCTGCATGCACCAGGCCTCTGCCAGCCTGCTTCCATTTGGTGCAGATTCAAGGCGTTGGGGGGGGTCTCCTGCCCCCTGGAGCACCCCACCCCATCCAGCAGCACCCCAGACCCTCCCCAGTCCGCTCACTGCTCTCATTTCCTTCCTGCTGACCTTTGTCCCAGGCTGGTGGCTACTATGTGATTTGGGGGGGGGGGGTCTGCTGCCTATGCCTGTCAGCCCTCCCTTCCCAGGTTAATTGGTCTGCCCTCCAGCGCTCCCGGTTCCCTCCTCATGGCTGACATCAAATAGAAAGGCAGAGGGCGGAAAAACACCCAGCTATTCCACATGGAGGGAGACTCAGAGCTGGAGAATTTTGTTTTTCTGCTGGGGGGGGGGGGGGGGACATCTGATGTTGGAGACTTTGACCACGAGTTGGTGAAACCTCGTGTTCTGTAATGGAAGAATACAAATTCAAGAAGAAAAAAACGTGACCCCTTTCCACCCCACTTCCCCCACAGAGAGAACTTATTGTCTTTTTGGGAATGGAGGGGTGGTGAAGAATTAAATTGATTACAGGTGGGCCTGTAATCCCAGCTGTTCTGGAGGTAGCAGATTGGGAAGGGCCTCATTCAAGGTTACCCTGGGGCAACAAGTTAGTGACTCCTATCTCAACAATAAAGCGGGCATCATGGTTTACATCTTTAATCTCAGCTGTGTTGGCGGCTCAGGTAGGAGGAACATTACAGTCCAAAACTAGCCCTTAAAAACAAGAACAAAAACATACGATCTCACATGAGGGCTGGGAAGGTGGCTCAGTGGTAGAGCGCTTGCCTTGCATGCCTGAGGCCCTGGGTTCGATTCCTCAGCACCATGTAAGCAGAAAAAGCCAGAAGTGGCCCTATGGCTCAAGTGGCAGAGCGCTCGCCTTGAGCTGAAGAGCTGAGGGACAGCGCCCAGGCCCAGAGTTCAAACTCCACGACTGACAAAAAAAAAAAAAAGAAATCTCACATGAAACAAAAACCAGGAAGAGTTGGAGGTGTGGTTCAACTTGTAGAGCACCTGTAGGCATGAGGCCCTGAGTTTAAAAAAAAAAAAAAGAAAGAAAAAAGGACTGGGAATGTGGTAGAGTGTTTGCCTAGCACACATGACGCTCTGGGTTTGATTCCTCAGTACCACATATACAGAAAAAGCCAGAAGTGGTGCTGTGGCTCAAGTGGTAGAGTGCTAGCCTTAAGCAAAAGCAGCTCAGGGACAGCACCCAGGCCCTGAGCCTGGCAAAAGGAGAAAAAAAAAGAAGAAGAAGAAGAAGCCAGGACCCATCACACTTGTAATCCTAGCTACTCAAGAGGCTGGGTCTAAGGATCATGGTTCAAAGCCAGCTCAGGCAGAAAGTCCGTAAGACACTTACTCCAATGAACCACCAGAAAACCAGAAGTGGTGCTGTGGCTCAAGTGGTAGAGCACTAGCCTGGAGCAAAAGAGCTCAGGGACAGCGGCCAGGTCCTGAGTTCAAGCCCCAGGACCAACCAAAAAAGAAATGAAGTTGATTCTTCCTAAGAGAGTCTAGAGAACGTGGTCCTTCTGTATTTTCCACATGCTGGACAACATTTGGCGTCTGTGTAACCATGTCTTTCTCTTTCCCTTTTTTTAAACAGGAAAACAAAAAGCAAACAAAAAACACCTCTCTTCCAGAAGAAATAGGTAAAGGTAGGCTGTGTTTCATCTTTTTGGGTTGTACTCTGGGCTGTTAGGCCAAAGAAGAGATGAGTGTGTGTGTGTGTGTGTGTGTGTGTGTGTGTGTGATTTTTGGCTTTTGCCTTGAGGGGTTTAGAACCTCGGTCTCAGATTCGTAGGCAATTGCTCGCTCCTTCCTTGGGTTGGGCTCCTTGTCTTTTCTCTTTTGTTGTGGGACTTGAACTCAGAGCCTTGCTGTCCCTGAGCTTTGTACTCAAGGCTGGCCTTCTACTGCTTGAGCCACAGCTCCACTTCTGGCTTTTTGTGGGATCATTGGAGGTAAGAGTCTCATGGACTTTCCTGCCTGCCGGGCTGGCTTTGAACAGCCATCCTCTGATCTCAGCCTCCTGAGATGCCGGGATGACAGGCGTGAGCTGTTGGCGCCCCATGGTTGCTTGTTTCTCCCCTGGTTCCCACAGGGGTCCCGTGGGGTGAGGATTGGCGATCTCTCCTCTTTCTTCTGTGTTTTGGGTTTCCTGATAGCACAGCTTGCTGTGCATTTTCATTTTCTGGACTGCCTTCTTTCTGGAAACATGGCTGGCTGGGACGGGGGGGCTGGGGAGCAGCTGTGGGGCTCGTGGGGTGAGTGGAGGCAGGACTGGATTGGGGGTGAGGAGTTCATCCCAGATCTCCACTTCCTCACCTCTGCAAAACCAGCTGCCATGGTGCCTGCTAATTATTTAGCTCAGGAACGGAGATGGGGGGTTTGGGCAGTGGGGTTCGGCTCCCTGCACTTTTTACTTCCTGGGTCTCCTCTGGCCCCCAAGAGTGCTAAATATCAAGTAGTACCAGGGTAGAAGGAGCAAGGCTAAAAAGGTCACTCATTACAGTACATCATTTGGTGATGCTAGGGTTTTAACTCAGGACCTGATGCTTGCTAAACAGGTGCTCTACCCCTTGAGCCACACCTCCAGTGCTTTTAACTTTACATATTTTTCAAATAAGGTCTCATTTTTCCCCCTTTGGATCTTGATCTTCCTGTTGACACCTCCCACATGGCTGGACTTCAAGGCATGTATCATTCAAGACATACCTGGCTTTTTTGTTGAGATAGGGTCTCATTCACTTTTGTTGTGGACTGGCCTGAAACTGGGATCTGCTGGCTGCTGGTGGTTCACTCCTGTAATCCTAGCTACTCAGGAGGCTAAGATCTGAGGATCATTGTTCAAAGCCAGCCTGGGGCAAAGAAGTCTGTGAGACTCTTACCTTCAGTTAACCACTTAAAAAAGCCGGGAGTAGGGTTGTAGGTGAAGTGGTAGAGCACTAGCCCAGAGTCCACCTAGGTTTTTTGGTGTTTTGTTTGTTGGTTTTTTGTTTTTGTTTTTGCTAGTTCTGGGACTTGAACTCAGGGCCTGGACACTGCCCCTGAGCTTCTTTTGCTCAAGGCTAACACTACCACTTGAACTACAGGGCCACTTCCAGCTTTTTCTCTTTATATGGTACTGAGGAATCAAACCCAGGGCTTCATGCATGCTAGGCAAGCACTCTACCACTAAGCCACATTCCCAGCCTGGGTTTTTGTTGTTGTTTTGCAGTAGTGTTTCATTAACATTCACACAATACATATTACACAATACATATTACATATGCTTTATCAATGAGCAGCTTTTTGCATACTCTTAAATTCTGCCTCCAAGCTAGGCCCCGGTGGCTCACACCTGTCATCCCAGCTACTCAGGAGGCTGAGATCTGAGGATCACAATTCAAAGCTGGCCTGGGCAGGAAAGTCGATGAGACTGATCTCCAATTAATCACCAAAAAGCTAGGAAATGAAGCTATAGTTCAAGTGGTTGGGTGCCAGGCCAGCAAGTACAAGGTCCAGAGTTCAAAGGTCCCTGGACTTCCTCAAGTCATTTAATTTACCAAGCCAAGGAAGGCTGCTAGAAGTGGGGATACAGGTGATGTGCCCTGCCAGCCGCCCCCACCCCACCCCTGCCCCAGAAACCCTGGCCTTCCTTCAACTGTCCCATAAAGACTTCATGCGAACCAGCCTTCGCCCGGGCAGCCTTGGCTGTGTTTGGGCCTTTGAAAGAAAAGGCGTAATGGAAAATGGATGGGATGTGTCTGAGCAAAACCACACACTCAGTCTCCTTGTTAGAAATTCCACGAGAGTCATCAGGGCCTCCGCTGGGACAGAAGCAGCTAGGGACCCAGAGAAAGGTCCCCCGGGGTGGGGGAGCCTGAGCAAGCCCTGCACCTGCTCTTCCTCCTGGCAGCAGGCTGCTGACTGGTTCTCCAAGAGGTTCCACAGGAAGACACCCCAAATTTCGTACAGCACATTGCAGTGCTAATGGCGAATGTGTTCTCCCCAGCCCAGCCTTCGGATGAGACTGCAGGCTTCCCCTCCTCCCCTCCTCCCCTTCTTCCTCCTCCTCTTCCTCCTCCTCCTCCTGGCTTCTTTCTGGTGAGATGGTAGGTCCGCCTCTGAGCCCAGGACAGGACAAGGGGGCTGATGTCAAACCAAGATCTGGTCCAGGTGTTGAGACATTTTCCCCGGCAGTGCTGGTGTCTGTGGTGCCCCCCCCCCCGGCCCCTGCAGAGCCATGACTGGACACTGGGGAGTCATGGCCTGGGATGGGGGGGGGGGTGAGGCCTGTGGACATCCCACAGCAGCTCCAGGCCTCTCCTGTCACCCCCACGCAGTGGGGGTTCACAAGGAAGCTCGTCCTGGGCTGGATCGCTCCACAGCCCAGCACCCCAACTCTGGACATTCTCTGCGGGCCTCCTGGGGCCGAGCTGCCTCCCCAGCCCCCACCAGCTCCTCCAGGCCAGGAGTCCCCCAGCTGCGGCAGCCACACGTGTCCCCAGCTGAGGCTCAGGGTCCCCCCTCGGAGGGCACTGCCAGCCTCTAGAGGAGGCTTGTGCGCTCCACACCTGCGACACTGAGCAGCACCTCACCCTGGAACTCAGCACGAACTCACACTCACGGGGTTCCACTTTTCTTTTGTTGTTGTTTGTTTGTTTTTACTGGGGCCTGAACTCAGGGCCCAGTCACCATCCCTGAGTGAATTTTTCACTCAACGCTGCTGGTGTTCTATTACTTGAGTCACAGCCCCACTTCTAGCTTTTCTTTTTTTTCCCTTTCTTTTCTTTTTTCTTTCTTTCTTTTTTTTGGGGGGGTCCGGTCGTGGGGCCTGAACCCTGGGTCTGGGCGCTGTCCCTCAGCTCTTCAGCTCAAGGCTAGCACTCTACCACTTGAGCCACAGCACCACTTCCGGCTATTTTCTTTTTGCTTATGTGGTGCTGAGGAATCGAACCCAGGGCCTCATGTATGCAAGGCAAGCGCTCTACCACTGAGCCACCTTCCCAGCCCTCTTTCTTTCTTTTCTTTTTTCTTTTTGTTGGTTGTGGGGCTTGAACTCTAGGCCTAAGCACTGTCCCTGAGCTCTTCAGCTCAAGGATAGTACTCTACCGCTGGAGCCACAGCACACTTCCTGTTTTCTGGTGGTTAATTGGAGATAAGAGTCTCACTGATTTTCCTGCCTGGGCTGCCTTTGAACGAGATCCTCAGATCTCAGCATCCTAAGTAGCTGGGATTACACGCGTGAGCCACCAGCGCCTGGCTAGCTTTTCTTTTAGTAGTTTCTTGGAGATAAGAGTTGCATGGAGGAAGTGGCGCTGTGGCTCAAGTGGTAGAGCGCTCACCTTGAGCTGAAGAGCGCAGGGACAGTGCCCAGGCCCAGAGTTCAGGCCCATGACCAAAAAAAAAAAAAAAAAAAGAGTCACATAGACTTTCCTACCTGGGCTGGCTTTGAACCGCGATCCTCAGATCTCAGCTTCCCTAGTAGCTAGGATGACAGGCATGAGTCACCTGCTCCCAGCTCTGCTTTTCTTGTTCTTTCTTTCTTTCTTTCTTTCTCTCTTTCTTTCTTTCTTTCTTTCTTTCTCTTCTTTCTTTCTTTCTCTTCTTTCTTTTCTGTCAGTCATGGGGCTTGCATTCAGGGTCTTGGTGCTGTCCCAGAGATTTTTTGCTCCAGGCCAGCACTCTCCCTCTTTGAGCCACAGTATCACTTCCAGTTTTGTGATCATTCATTGGTGATGAGTCACATGGACTTTCCTGCCTGGGCTGGCTTCGAACCATGGTCTTCAGATCTCAGCCTTCTGAGTAGCTAGGCTTACAGGCATGAGCCACCTGCCCCAGGCAAATATGTGTGGTTTTCAGTAGCTGAAACATTTCCCAGCCCACAAGGGAGCTGTGGAAAAGCCCTGTGGGGAGTGAGTTTTAGCATAGTTCACTGGGGCATGGCTGTTGATGAGATTCTCTTAGGGCATGACCCCTGCATGGGACTTTGCAGGACGCATAGGAGTTTGTCTGGGTCCGAGGTGGGGAGACCCAGTGCAGCCCTGTCAGCTCTCCCCGCAACCTGGCCGCTTGTCTTGCGTTGCTGTGCTTCCTCATGAGCCTGGCGCCACCCCTCGCCCCGGCACAGGGCCAGGGTGACAACATTTCCTTCGTGCCGGGAAGCTGAGGACAGGAGTGACACGAGGCACGGGGGCTTCATCCCCGCCTGCCTGGCCTCCGTGCCCGAGCTTACAAACCCTCACATGACCACCGCCCCCCCACGGCTGCCACCCCCACGGGCCGGGACACAGAACGCAGCTTTCTCTCGGGCTGCGGTCACCTTGGTGACCAGCCCCACGCCACGCCGCCGTCACCCTGTGTCATCCAGGCGGCCTGGCCGGGGAACAAGCTGGAGCATTCTTGGGGCCGGGTGCACAGAGCCCGAGGCCACAGCAAGACCTGGCCCTCACTGCTCTTTGTCCCTCTTGTCCCCTTTCTTTCTAATTATAGCCTCCTGGGACCGATTTAGCCCCAGGAACAAAGGCATGGGGTGGCGGGGAGTCACAGGATCTTGTTTTTTAGCCACGATCCTCACGAACATCACCCCAAACCCCCCGCGACGGGGCTGACGTGGTCCACAGACTCACCAGCACCCCCCCCGGCCCTCACGTGGCTGCTCCCCACGCCCCACCCTGTGACTGCAGCCACGGGGAGCCTCCGTCTCTGAGGGGGGGACTGTGCTGGAGCCCCTGGAGGGTTTGGGGGAGCAGGGACGGGTCTCTGTCCACAGGAGTCCAGCCAATGCCCTGCTGTGTGGGCCACCTCGCCTTATTCTGTGGGTGCTGGCTGGGGAGTCCTCCTTCCAGTGTGGGGGGTGCGGCATCCAGCCCCTCCTGAGCTCAGTGTCCAGGCTGGTACGTCCAGGCTGGTACCTTCTCCTAAAGCCACAATCTCCCCTCAGCTCTGTGGGTATTTAGGGTCCCCTGGTTCCTTGTGAGGTATCCTGGGGCCACCTCCGGGGGCTCAGCAGCATCCCTGGCCTCTGCCCACGGGGGAGGGGGAGGACCTCCTCTCCCCCCCACTGTGACAGCCATGTGCGCCCCCCCAGCCCTGGGAGCCTCTGTGAGATGGGTGATGTACGGGGGAGGGGGGGCCCAAGGGTGACTGCGATGGCTGAGCCCCACCCTTCTGTGCCTCTGGGGAGCATAGCCTGTCTGGGGCCTGTCCTTCCTCTCTCCTCCCTCCTTCCTCTCCCTCCTCCCTCCTCCCTCCCTTCCTCACTCTGGCTTTGTTTGGTTTTGGACCTTCCTCTGTCAACACTGCCGGCTCTTTTGTATCTGAACAGTGACTAGTGAACAGTGTGCTTGGCCAGCTGATGGCTCCATGTCAGAGAGCGCGAGAGAGCGCGCGAGAGCGTGTGTGTGCGCGCGCGCGCGAGCCAGCTCACCCTGCAGAATCTACCTGGAGGTTGTTGTTTGGGTTTTGGGGTATTTAGGTTTTGGTTTTTTCCCCTTAGGTTTTTTTTTTGGGGGGGAGGGGGGTCTTTCATGGGTTTGAGCTCAGAGCTAGAGCTCTATCACTTTGAGCCACAGTGCCACTTTCATTTTCTGGTGGTGACTGGTTTATTGGAGGTAAGAGTCTCATGGACTTTCTTGCCCGGGCTGGCTGTGCATCACGATCCTCAGATCTCAGCCTCCTGAGTAGCTAAGATGACAGGCGTGAGCCACCAGTGCCCGGCTTTTCCCTAGCTTTATTAACTGCAGTCACAGCAAAGAGATTGGGAGAAAAAAAGACAATGAGAACGCACTGGGCAGTGGCAGGGGACCCGCTGTGGCCAGTTGGACCCTTCCCACAATGCCCCTGCACCCCGCTGGCACGGCTTGCGGAAGGGCTAGCCAGGAGCAGGGCAGTCACTGCCTGGCACAGGGGGCAAGAGTCTCTGGGCCTAAACATTGATGCCGTAAATCCCCCCTTCCCCTCCCCCACGCCAGCGGCCATGTTATTCTCCAGTCAGGCCTTGTGTATCTGCTAGCAGTGCTGCATAACAAACAACCTCAAATGAGCCCTTTAAAACAATGTCTGGACTTCAGTTATCTCACAGGTCTGGAGTCAGGGCTAGGCAAGCTGGGGATCCTCTCTTTTGGGGGGGGTGTGGGGGGGGGCTGTCTTACTTGGCTGTAGTGGAAATATGGACCAGGCAGCTGAGTTACTCAGAGCAAAAAATCATCTTTAAAGCTATCTAGATGGGTGTAGAACTGGGCATCAAGCTGAACAAGTGTGTAGCCCTGTGTGCAAATCCCAGCACTTCCCCCCCCCCAATTAAAAGAGGGGGAGTGCTGGTCCTTTTAGATCACCTGATTAGGTAAGGCCCAGCAGCAGTACCCCTCCCCCTTTCTTAAGCCACCACCACTTCGTGAGAGGTCCAGGCCAGCACTCAAAGGGAAAGGTCATCCGAGGTCATGGGGGTGGGCACTAGCCCCCCCCCCCCCCGTTGTGTTGACCTTGCTGAAGGGGTGGTGCAGGTCAAGTAAGACATAATAGAATGGCGGGGAGATCCCGGTGGGGCGGCCGGCTGCAGACACCGGGGCACCAAGGACCTGCAGGGCCCAGAACACCCACAGAGAAGAATCCAGTTCTGAGTGACCTCCACACTGAGGCCGACAGGGAACCCCTGCTCTGACCCCACCCCCTCCAGTGTCAACAAGCCACCTGCAGTAGCCGGGCACCGCCATTGGCCAGCAGATTTGAGAGAGCCAACCCTTCAGCTGGCTCCTGAGCCAGCCGGGCTGTGGGGGTGGGAGGGGCCCCCTGCCCCGCACACACACCTGTGCACGGGCTTTGCTGGCAGCACCAGCCCTGGTGCTGGGAGCAGCCGCGGGTGTGCACCTAGGCTCCCCTGCGGGTACACCTCAGGCCAGGCCCTCGGGGCTGGGACCTCAGGATGACCCCTTCCTCCTGAACCTGCCAGGGGATCCCCCCCTCCTCCGCCACTGCTGTCCCTGTCCCCCCCCCCCCCCCCCCCGCCCCTGCATTCCTCACATTCCTGGCCCTCTATGCAGCTCCCTTGCCAATTCTCAGAAAGCTCCGGTTCTTTCCTGGTTGGCCGCCGGCCGGCCGCTGGGCGTGGCCTCCCCAACCACGCCAGCTATGCCTGGAATTCAGGGGAACCGCGGGCCTGCGCCTCTGTCACCTCCTTAGGAAGTCACCACAGCACCTCTGGGGGTCGCAGTGGCAGCACAGAGCACAGCCAGGGCCGGGGTCTCTGCGGGAGGGGGACCCCTCGGTTCCCTGCCCAGCCCCAGGAAGGTGGGAGAATCTGTGGAAGCCCCTCCCCCCCAGGACTGCTGCCCACTGGTGGCTTTGTGCCCTCTGCTCTGCACTGCCCCGCTGCTCTCCTGGCTCCCGCAGATATCCCCCAAATGCCTCATCAAGAAGAAGAGCGTGGCACCATGGCTCACATCTGTAATCCCAGCTACTCAGGAGGCTGAGATCTGAAGACTGTGGTTCAAAGCCAGCCAGGGCAGGAAAGTCCATGACACTCATCTCCAATTAATCATCAAAAGGCTAGAAGTGGAGGTGTGGCTCAAGTGGTAGAGCAGTAACCTTAAGCCAAAAAAGCTAAGGGATAATGCCCAGGGCCTGAGTTCAAGTTCCAGAACTAGTGTGCATGTATGCACGTGCGCGCACACACACACACACACACACACGCAAGGTAAACTACCTGCAAATGCCAGTGAAGCTTCTAAAAGGGAGGGGACAGAAATGGGGCCTTGCTTGACTTCACCTGGCCCTGGCAGTGGCCCCATCCATGACCCCCTTCCAGGAACGCACAATCTCATCTAACTCACCTGTGAAAAGCTGCCAGGAAAATCTGCTGGAGTTGGGGGATGGGGGGACACGACTTTCTTGATATGGTATGGCCTACCTGTAATTCCAGCTACTCAAGAGGCAGCAATTTGGAAGATCACAGTTGAAAGGTCCTAGAGGTTCCATCTTCAATTAGCCAACAAAAAGCCAGACTAGAGGCATGGCTCAAGTGGTAGAGCACCAGCCATGAGCAAAAACACCAAGTGCTAGGCTCAAGACTTGAGACCTAATAAAAAGAAGGAAGGAAGGAAGGAAGGAAAGAAGGAAGGAAGGAAGGAAGGGAGGGAGGAAGGAAGGGAGGAAGGAAGGAAGGAAGGAAGGACCTATGTCAGCCTAACACATACAGATTTCTTGCTTGCCTAGTGTCTGTTGGTGTGTGAATGGCCTGGCCACTGCCTTCAGGTGTATGGGGAATGTCAGTTTCTCCCAACATGGGTCTGTGTACCCACGGAGGCCCAGGGAACTCCCTGGGAGGACACTGAGGGACGATGCTATGCACACAAGTGGAATCTGGCCAAGGATGGCCAAGTGAACCCCACAGGCGGTCAGATTCCCTAAAACAGCTTTCTAGCTGTGACATTTACAAGCTCAGAGGGGCCATGGAGGAGGCCAGGTCTGTGACCCAAGCAGTTAGTCCCTGCACACCTGGTGTCCATGGGACCTTGGCACCCTTTGCGACACACCCAGACCAGCACCCCCCAAACACAAAGTTTGTATTTCTTCATCCAACACAAGCCCATGATTGCTTTCATCGTGTGTGTGTATGTGTGTGGGTATGGGTGTGTGTATGGGTGTGGATTTGGGTGTGGGTGTGGATGGCTTGAACTCAGAGCCTGGGAGCTGTTCCTGAGTCTGTCCATGCTCAAGGTTAGAGCTCTACCACGTGAGCCACAGCACCACTTCTGGTTTTTGAGTGGATAATTGGAGATAAGAGTCTCACAGGGACTTTCCTGCCCAGGCTGGCTTTGAACCGTGATCTTCAAATCTAGGATGACAGGTGTGAGCCAACTGGCACCCTGCTCACTTTCATCTTTCGCTTTAGTTCTGACTGCAGGGTGAGGGAGGATATGTGGATTTTATTTAACAACCTAAGCTTCTTTTTTTTCTGTTTTTAATTTTGGTTTTACTTGCTTGCTGTACTGATTCTGGGGCTTGAACTCAAGTCCTGGGAGCTGTCCCTGAGCTTTTTTGCTCAGGCTGGTGCTCTACCACTTGAGTCACAGCTCTACTTCCAGCTTTTTGGCAGGTAATTGGACATAAGAGTTCCATGGCATTTCCTGCCTCGGCTTGGTACAAACTTCCATCCTGAGACCTCACCCTCTTGAACTGCTAGGATTATAGATGTGAACCACTGGCGCCCAACTCTGTTGTTTTTTGGTTTTTGGTTTTTTTTTTACTGCTTGATTCGTGCAGTGCCAATGGCTCATGTCTGTAATTCTGACTACCAAGAGGCTAGATCTGAGAATCTCGATTCAAAGCCAGCCTAGGCAGGAAAGTCTAATAGACTACTGCAGTAGTTAGGATTACAGGTATGAGCCACTGGCGCCAGGCTCTGCTGATTCTTTTTTAACCCTTCCTTTGCAATCTGCTGGTAAATTATTCATCCAATCTTTTGATCTCTTCAAGTGTAATTAATACCATTAAAATCTCCATCCACTCCAGCCTGTGGAATCCCTGGGGTTCAATTTGTATTGCCCATTTTCTTTCCTGCTGATGTTCATTCATGTGGTCTTGTCACCTTGTCAGCCTGGTGACTTCTCACTGTGGGCTAGACATTGTATTTGCCAGTTTATATACAGAAGTAAGTTGAGGTCTTGAATGGATGCAGTTTTCCTCCACAGAAATGTTCATTTCTGTCACACATCCAGGGTTATTAGCAACCTGGGACCATTGCATCCAGTACGGGGGTTGAAGATGTGCCCATAGCACATGCCTATAATCCTATCTACTCAGGAGGTTGAGATCTGAGGATTGTAGGTTCAAAGCCAGCCAGGACAGGAAAATCTGTGTGACTTTCACAACTCTTATCAACAATTATCCAGCAAAGAGTGGAGCTGTGGCTCAGGTTGTAAACTGCCAACCTTGAGTGAAAAAGCTCAGGGACAGTGCCCTGAGTTCAAGCTGCAGTACTATTACCCCCTCTGGAAAAAAAAAAAAAGGAAATGAAAGACATTATTCAAAATTCAGTGGCAGTTGCTGTCAGAGCCCGTGTCCTTCCCATCTGCATTTCTAGATTTGGTTGTCTCTGCCAAAGGGGAACATCGACCAAGCTCTCCCCTTCGGGGGTCCCTACTGTTCACCTCTGCATCTGGACCCCAGCATTAGGAGGTCACTCTCTCAGCAAACCAGTCATCCACCTCTCCACTTGGGCATCTGTCCATCATCCCAGATCCTGGGTGGAAATTCTTTCCCATCTTCCACCCTCCAGCCCTCCCCCTACCCCTCAGCCCCCCAGCTCTGCTGCTTTTTTGGATAGGGTCTTGCTCCCTGCCTGGAACCTTGATCCACCTTTTATGCTTCCCATAAAACTAAGATGACAGGTATGTACCACTGTGGTTCAGCTATTGGTTGAGATGGGGGTTGGGAGGGGGGTCACAGGAACTTTTTTCTACCTGGCTGGCCTCCAACATCAATCCTTCCTATCACAGCCTCCCAAGTAGCCCAGATTACAGGCTTGAGCCATGGCACCTGCTTTCTTAGCAAGCCTCTTTTTTCTTGGTCAACGAAGCCAAGTTCAAGTCAAGTCAGACACAGAGCCCAGATGAGCCCTGCCCCCAGGGGCTGGGAGGAGACCTGTGGTTTTTCAGTTGTGGGCATGCTCCGTACCCTCCATCCTCAAGGTCCAGGGACCACCTCGAGGCCTTGGAATGGGCCCAGCGAATGGCCTCACCTCCCTGAGCTGGATGTTAATAAGCAAAGGTTTGCACAGCTGAGTTCACCCACCAGAGGACGTGGCTTGTCATCACAGCCATAAAGGACAAGTGACCCAGGCATGACTAATTGCTCTCCACTCCCAGGACGCGCAACAGAGCATGCAGGGATGGCATCATACCTCCACTGGGAGATGCAGAAGGGGACGTGTGTGTGTGTGTGTGTGTGTGTGTGTGTGTGTGTGTGTGTGTGTGTACACAACTTGAACTCAGCACCTGGGTGCTATCCCTGAGCATTTCCACTCAAGGCTAGCACTCTCTACCACTGAGTCACAGCACCATATCTGGTTTTGTGGTAGCTCACTGGAGATAAGTCTCAGGACTTTCCTTCCTGGTCTGGCTTTGAACCCAGATCCTAGCTTCCTGAGGAGCTAGGATGACAGGCATGAGCCACCGGTGCCTGCTGGTGTTTTTGGTTGTTGTTGTTTGTTTGTTTGCCAGTCCTGCAGCTTGAACTCAGGGCCTGGGCACTCTCCCTGAGCTTCTTTTGCTCAAGGCTAGCACTCTACCATTTGAGCCACAGTGCCACTTCTGGTTTTTCCTGTGTATGTGGTACTGAGGAATCAAACCCAGGGCTTTATGCATGCTAGGCAAGCACTCTATCACGAAGCCACCTTCCCAGCCCTCATGTTTTGTTATTGTTGTTGTTTTGTTTTGTTTTTTCTGGTCATGAGGCCTGAACTCTGGGCCTGGGCGCCGTCCCTCAACTCTTCAGCTCAAGGCTAGCGTTCTTCCACTTGAGCCCCAGCACCACTTCCAGCTTTTTCTGCTTATGTGGTGCTGAGGAATCGAACCCAGGGCCTCATGCATGCAAGACAAGCACTCTACCCCTGAGCCACCTTCCCAGCCCTTTAATGCAATCAACTACCAGCTCTTTCCATGTTTCTTGGAGCAAGGTGCACTGCCCCAGTCCCCCCTCATCCAGCCTCTGGATAGATCAAGGCAGCAATGGCCGGGTGCCTGTGAGCAGAGGCAGGGAGACTGCTCAACACGCCCCGCCCCGCGCCCCGCCCCGCCCCGCGCCCCGCCCCACGCCCCCCTTCCCCCCAGCAAACCCATCCTCCCACGCTCATTTGGGCTGATATTTTCCTCTGTCTCTGCAGTAACTCTCTTTACCAAATACTTGGCTGCTGGTCTCGGGGTGGGGGTGGGGACCTCATTTTCTTCCCGGGAACCTGTGCAGAAATAGGATTCTCCCTCTGCATCTACTGAGCTCAGAGAGGGTAGGCAACTTTCTTGAGGCCACACAGCCTGGGAGAGCCAAGGCCAGAATCTCTTCCTTGCTTCTCAGAGCAGCTCTGCCTGGTGGGGAGTTGATGCTGTGCCTCGCCTGCCTCTGCTCACTCAGAAAGGAGGCTGTGCCCTGCCCAACTTCTCCTGGACACACCCAAAGGGACATGGTGAAATTTGAACCTTTAGCCTGGCGCCGGTGGCTCACGCCTGTCATCCTAGCTACTCAGGAGGCTGACATCTGAGGAGCACAGTTCAAAGCCAGCCTGGGAAGGAAAGCCTATGAAACTCATCTCCAATGAACCCCCAGAAAACCGGAAGTGGTGCTGTGGCTCCAGTGGTAGTGTTAGCCTTGAGCAAAAGAGATCAAGGACTCACCCAAACCCTGAGTTCAAACCCCATGATCAAGAAAAAATAATAATAATAATAACTAAAGGCAAAAACCCACTGGAAGCATTGTCTTTCTGTAGAGGGCATGGCTCAAGCAATAGAGACCCAGCTCTGAGCAAAAAAAAAGATAAAAGGACAACATGTAGGCCCTGAGTTCAAGCCTCTTGTTGAGAAAATACGTATGAATATATGTTTACACATATATATACACATTCTCCTCCTTCCTCATCCCAATCTTCTATTCTCATAGCACAGGGCAGCAGCCAAGTCATAATGTCCAGGCAGTAGCCCCATTTCATCTCCTATATATGGCTAGCAGGAATCCAAGTTAATGCAGTGTTTGGAACCTGGGGGGAAAAAGTTTAACTTACCAAGTTAATCACACCCCTGCCCTAGGAACTGGAAATAGAAACCTACCTTCCTGGGGTCTGTACCTGAATATTTATCCAACCCTCATTCACCATCACCAAAAACTAGAGGCCACTCAGATGCCCCCCTCGTAGGCAGTAGGTCTACAAATAATGATTTGATCCTCTGGTAGAATATTACTCAACCATGAAAAAGAACAAGGCAATGTTTATAGAAGGTTGTGTGTTCCATATACTGGGAAAGGGGGTTACACAGCCATGTGCATTTGCCAAACCCCCACTACTATGAGCCACCAGGGTGATTTTCACTGCGTGGAAATAAAATGGATTCTATTTCATTGAAAGGAATCATAATAGTCACTACTCCCCTCTTTTTCTTTGCCAGTCCTGGGCCTTAAACTCAGAGTCTGGGCACTGTCCCTGAGCTGCTTTTTGTTCAAGTGTTCCACCACTTGAGCCACAGCACCACTTTCAGTTTTCTGGTGATTAATTGGAGAGAAGTCTCACAGACTTTCCTGCTCTGGCTGGCTTTGAACCATGATCCTGAGTAACTAGAATTACAGCCGTGAGCTACCGGCACCTGGTTTCTAAAACTTCCTCTGCCCACCCCCTTTTGTGTGTTGGTTGTGGGGCTTGAACTTGGGGCCTAGGTACTGTCCCTGAGCTCCTTTGCTTCAAGGCTAGCGCTCTACCACTTTGAGCCACAGTGCCACTTCCAATTTTCTGGTGGTTCATGGAGATAAAAGTCTCACAGACTTTCCTACCAGGTTGGCACAATGCTCAACTCTCCGCCTTCTGAGTGGCTAGGATTACAGGCGTGAGCCACCAGGGCCGGGTTCTTTCTTCTTTGATTACGTGTAATTTTGCTCTTGGTGGTAGTATTGGGACTTCCACCTAGGCCCTCGCGCGCTCTCGCTCAGCTTGCTGTACCATCTGAGCCACACCTCCAGCCTGTCTTTTATGGTAGTCAGTTGGAGATAAGAGTCCCACGGAGTTTTCTGCCCAAGTTGACTTCAAACTGTGATCCTCTTCATCTCAGCCCCGCCCCTTTACCCTGCCCCCCCCCCCCCCCCAGCAGGGATGGATGACAGGCGTGATGCCTGCCGGCTTCCCCGCCACATTTTCACTTACCGTTTCTAATGGTTGCAAAACATCCCACGGGGAGAGCGTTCTGTTGAATTAGCTGCCCTCTTGTTTCACAACGTGTGGTTTTGCTCCGACTTCTCGCTATTATAAATAACAACTAGGTCAGCACCTTCTATCTATAGCTTTTTATTTCTTGTAATTTTGCTCTCTTGGGCTCCAGGCCCAGAGTGAGGGATTAGAACACCATTTGTCACTTCCAATGTCCAGATGCTCTGCTCTGTTCATGCCGGGCCACCCATTTGTCCAGCTTGCTGTGCAAAATCCCAACCTACCACATTTCTTACTGAGTGTGTGTGTGTGTGTGTGTGTGTGTGTGTGTGTGTGTGTGTGTGTGTGTGGGTCCTGGGGCTTGAACTCAGGGCCTGGGTGCTGTCCTTACACTTTTTTTTTTTTTAATTTTTTTTTTGGGTCCAGTCGTGGGACCTGAACTCTGGGCCTGGGCGCTGTCCCTCAGCTCTTCAGCTCAAGGCTAGCGCTCTACCACTTGAGCCACAGCGCCACTTCCGGCTTTTTTCTTTTTGCTTATGTGGTGCTGAGGAATTGAACCCAGGGCCTCATGCATGCAAGGCAAGCGCTCTACCACTGAGCCACCTTCCCAGCCCTGTCCTTGCGCTTTTTAACTCAAGGCTGGCACTCTCCTACTTGAGCCACAGCATCACTTCTGGCTTTTTGTTGGTTAATTGGAGATAGATGTCTCAGGGACTTTCCTGCCCAGGCTGACTTCAAACTGTGATCCTCAGACCTCAGCCTCCTGAGTAGCTAGGAAGACAGGCGTGAGCCACCCACACCAGCGCCCGGCAGCTTTTAGGTTTTGTTGGTGGTGATGGTGAGTTTCCTGTCTGAGCTGGGGATTGAACTCAGAGCCTCTGTTGTACAAGCTATATTAAACCACGCCCCTTGTGCTTAAGCCACGCCTTATAACGTAAGACTTTCCCTTGTAAGCCACGCCCCTACACCACAAGCCATACCCCAACATGTAAGCCACGCCCCCTTGTCTTTAAGCCATGCGCCTACACATGATTCCTGACTATGTAAGCCACGCCCCTTCCACTGAGCACTTAGCCGACCAATGTAAAGCCATGCCCACCGATCTTATGCCCCGCCCCTTCTGCTGAGCCCCGCCCAGAGGCCCAGGTTGGTCGGGCGGCCTTGCCTGTCCCTGGCCCCGTGAGTCCTGTGCTCTGGGTTGGAGGTGATGGGGGGGGGCGTCCTTGCCGTGACCTTGCAGGCAGGGTGTCCCATCTGCAAAGCAGGCGCCCTGAAAGCAGGGCGTGCATCCCCCCTTTTGTGCTGGGGGCCAGCCAGGCTGGCAGCAGCCACTGCGGGTTATTTTTAGAGAACCTCACCGCCCGGCCTCCTGGCCAAGCCCAGGCCTGCCTGTCTGGGTGGCTGCCCGGGGTCACCGGCCTGCCCGGCCCGGGGCCTCCCTCCACCGGGCCCCACCCCTGCCCACCTGCCCGCTCGGCCCGGCGGGCCTGTCAGGGTGGCCGGCCGGGGGCTGACTCAGCGCCCCGCATGGCCTGGTCCACGGCACCCGCCTCCTCCAGGCTGAGGCACGGCTGAGTCAGGGCAGCTGGTGACACCAGCGCAGCGGGACAGCAGGAGGTGGCAACACCGGGGCCCTGAGTGTGAGTCACACCGTGCCGTGAGCACACACACATGCCAGGCACACGTGTGCACAGAGACAGGCTTGCACACATGGTGCCTACGTGATACAGCACACCGTGCACACACAATGCTGCCCACGGGTGTGCACACATGCAGAGGTACACATGTGTACAGGCACACAGATCCGTCCGTGTGTGTGTGTGTGTGTGTGTGTGTGTGTGTGTGTGTGTTTGCACCACTCCTGGGGCTTGAACTCAGGGCCTCGGTGCTGTCCCTGAGTTTTTTCACTCAAGACTTAGCACTCAACCACTTGAGCCACAGCTCCATTCCCAGCTTTTTTGCTAATTAATCAGAGATAAGAGTCTCAAGGACTTTCCTACCTGTGCTGGCTTTGAACTGAGATCTGTGGATCTCAGCCTCCTGAGCAGCTGGGATTAGAGGCTCCAGCAAGCAGTAGCCGCTGTGGTTTGTTTTTTTTAACACTTAAGGTCCTTGGCAACAGTGATCCAGAAACTCCACGTGTTCTTCTATGTGTGTATGTGGAAGGGTGTCCTCTCCCTATAGGGGTACTGCTGTGGGGGCCTCTGCACCCCACCAGACCTAACACAGCTGTGGGGTAGTGCACGTCTCCCTCTCCCCTTCATACAAATGCTGGTCTTTTGCTCCTCTCTGCCAACCAGGGACCGGCCCGTGCTGTGTCCCTGTCACCCTGCTGTGTGACATGCCTGGAATCCCACAGAAGCAATCAGGGCTGGCCGGCAAACCGCCCCCACCCCCTTATCATTCCAGGGAGATTTGTACATACCAGTTTATGAGTAACTAGGAATTTCTTGAAAATCTAAATCTGCCTTTACTTGTCTACCTAGCTCCACTGACTGCAACACAGACACCGAGTCCTGCTTAAATACCTGGTGGAATGTCTGCTGCCTGGAACCAAGGACACCCCAGGACATTTGCACATATGCTCTCTAGACATGATACTGACACATAGCACCAACCTCCACTTTCAGGGGGTGCTAAATGGGGTGAGGGAGGGCAGCATCCCTGCCCCCCCCCTCCATGTTCCACACTGAGCTCTCCAGTTGTGCCAGCCAGACATAGCTCAGGGGCCCCTGGGGGACAGAGTTGCCCTTTGCTGAGATGTCTAAATAGAAATTCAATGAAAGAAGCCAGGTACCAATGGCTCACACCTGTCATCCTAGCTACCCAGGAGGCTGAGATCTGAGGATTGCAGTTCAAAGCCAGCCTGGGCAAGACAGTCTGTGAAGCTCTTATCTCCAATAAACCACCCAGAAAACTGGAAGTGGCACTGTGGCTGAAGTGGAAGAGCACTGGCTTTGAGCTGAAGAGCTGAGGGACAGCGCCCAGGCTCAGAGTTCAGGCCCCATGACTAAAAAAAAAAAAAATGCAATGAAAGAAGCCACGCCCCAGAAAAGGCTGAGCGCTGATAGCTCACACCCTCATCCTAGCTAGATCTCAGGAGGCTGAGATCTGAGGATTGTGGTTCAAAGCCAACCTCAGAAGGAAAGTCTTTGAGGCTCTTATCTCCAATGAACCACCAGTAAACCACAAATGTAGCTATGGCTCAAGTGATATAGCAAAAAATAAATAAATAAAAGCTAGCCTTGAGCAAAGAAGAGCTCAGAGACAGTGCCTAGGCCTGGAGTTCAAGCCCTGTGGCCAACCAAAAAAAATAATAATAAAGATTTAGAAAGCTAAACCAGAAAAATAAAAATCAACATTGCCTCTCTGTTTCTGATAGGCAGGTAAAATGGAAGAGTTAGCAGTTTCTAAAACAAAACTCTACACATGCATTTACTATACAAGCAGTAATTACCCTCCCTGGCACCTATCCCAGTCCACGGGAAAGTTTATGGCACCTTTTACTCAGATAGACTCAAACTAGAACTGGCTCAGAAGCCCTTCAGCAGGTGAATGTTTTAACCAACTCTGTACTCATCTGTACCATGGAATATTACACAGCAGTGAAAAGGAACAAAACACTGATACATGTGAGCGGGAGGAAGCCACTCCCAAAGGTTGCTCACCACATAGCTCCCTTTCCAAATAAGGGAAATGGAGCCTTTGGTGATGGTGTTTGAAGAGGTTACATTGAAGCAGGGCCAACCCTGTGCAGGGGCTGGGGCTCTTCTAAGAAGAGGAATTGGGGTTGCAGCTCAGCACCGCGCACTTGTCTAGTGTGCACACAGCCTGGATCCCCCCCCCCCACACACACACATCCAGGTTGGATTCCTGCGGTTTCCAGTTGCTCTGTGGTGGCCATTTGTTATGGCAGCCCCAGGACACAGAACCCCCCACTGTGTGGTCCCCTCCAATCCCCCCCGCCCCCCCCCCCCCGTGACCGCTGAGTCTTGGGGTCCTAGAGTTTCTGACACCAGTGCCCCCTGCTGCCTCTTCCCCAGCAGGAAGCGAGAGGGAGGGGTTGTCACAGAGTGGAAACCGAGGTCACAGCACCTGGCTGCCTTCCAGGACAGCCAATCTGCCCCACTCCCTCGGGGCTGACGGCCGCTGCTTCCCAGCGTGGGCCCCTGGGCACCGGGACACATGGAGATTTTAGATGAATTCTCAACATAGTTCTGGCACACGGGGTGAACAGCCACAATGCTCTGGGCAGGTTGGCGGAAGGGAGGAAGGGACAGAGTGGGCAGATTGATGGACAGACAGAAAGGTGAGTGGATGGATGAGTAGACAGAAGGATGGAAAGATAAGTGGGTAGGTGGGTGGATCAATATAAATCGATGGATGGATGATGTTCGATGGGTGGATCGACGGATGGATGGATGGATGGATGGACAAGTGGATAGACAGAGATGAGTAGATGGATGGATGGTGGATGTGTGGATGGATGGATGGACAAGTGGATGGATGATGGATGGATGGATGGATGGATGAGATAGGTGGATGTGTGGATGTGTGGATGGATGGATGGATGGATGATGGATGGATGAGATAGGTGGATGGATGATGGTAGATAGGTGGATGTGTAGATGGATGGATGGACAAGTGGATGGATGATGATGGGTAGATGGGTAGATGGATGGATGATGTGGATGGATAGATGGATGGTGGATGTGTGGATGGATGGATGATGGATGGATGGATGGATGGATAGAGATGGGTGGATGGATGATGGATTGATGGATGGATGGATGGACAAGTGGATGGATGATGATGGGTGGATGGGTAGATGGATGGATGGATGGATGGATGGGTGGATGGGTGGATGGATGATGATGGATGGATGGATGGATGGATGGACAAGTGGATGGATGGTGATGGGTAGATGGGTAGATGGATGGATGGATGATGTGGATGGATAGATGGATGGTGGATGTGTGGATGGATGGATAGATGGATGGATGGATGGATGGAGATGGGTGGATGGATGATGTGGATGGGTAGATGGATGGATGGTAGATGTGTGGATGGATGGATGGATGGATGGATGGAGATGGGTGGATGGATGATGTGGATGGGTAGATGGATGGATGGGTGGATGGATGATGATGGATGGATGGATGGATGGATGGACAAGTGGATGGATGGTGATGGGTAGATGGGTAGATGGATGGATGGATGATGTGGATGGATAGATGGATGGTGGATGTGTGGATGGATGGATAGATGGATGGATGGATGGATGGATGGAGATGGGTGGATGGATGATGTGGATGGGTAGATGGATGGATGGTAGATGTGTGGATGGATGGATGGATGGATGGATGGAGATGGGTGGATGGATGATGTGGATGGGTAGATGGATGGATGGATGGAGATGGGTGGATGGATGATGTGGATGGGTAGATGGATGGATGGTGGATGTGTGGATGGATGGATGGATGGAGATGGGTAGATGGATGATGTGGATGGGTAGATGGATGGATGGTGGATGTGTGGATGGATGGATAAATGAATACACAGATGAGTAGATGAATAAAGGAGTGAGTGAGTACCGCAGACCCGCACCCCCAGAGCAGACGACATACACACTCTCCAGTGAGTCACCCCCATCCACAGGCAGCGACTGTCTCCCAGAGGTGCCTCCTCTCCAGGGAACACTGGGTCACGTCTGGGGACACGTGTGGCTGGCACGACTGGGCAGCTCCTGGCATGGGGTGGTGGAGATGAGGGACATGGCTCAGCCCCTGCAGGGCCCAGGGTGCCCGCAGAGAACCCCGCCCGGCGTCCCCAGTACCCCGACCTTCCGAGCCGTCGCCCCTGGGCAGCAAGTGCTGAGCCCTGACCAGTTCCAGGCAGGGAATGCGGGAGACAGTCACCCAGTCCTGTCCACAGCGGGGCCTGTGGGGCGGGGGGTGGGGCCTTCCTGGAAGGGGTGTCTGTCCCAAGGTGTCGCCAGCCAGCTCACATCTGTGTGCCCCTTCCCCCCCAGCTCTCTGGACGCCGGGGCCCACACTGATGGCAGAACAATGTCAGCCACTAACAACGTAGCGCAGGCCCGAAAGCTGGTGGAGCAACTCCGCATCGAAGCCGGGATGGAACGCATCAAGGTGAGCCTGCGCACAGGGAGTGGACCCCGGGCCCCAGGCCACCAAGGCCCTGAGCAGGCTGTGGGCACCAGGGCCTCCCTGTGGGGCCTTGTGCTACCCCTGAACCTCCCTGAGCCCCAGTACTCAGCAGAGCAGGCAGAAGGAGCCAGAGATAGAGATGGAGCGGAGCCCCGCCCTATTCCTTCCTTCCTTCCTTCCTTCTTTCCTTCCTTCCTTCCTTCCTTTTTTCCTTCCTTCCTTCCTTCCTGTCTTTATTGATTGATTGATTTTTTTTCTTTCTTTTTTTTTTTTAACTGGTCATGAGGCCTGAACTCTGGGCGTGGGCGCTGTCCCTCAGCTCTTCAGCTCAAGGCTAGCGCTCTACCACTGGAGCCACAGCGCCACTTCCGCCTTTTTCTGCTTATGTGGTGCTGAGGGATCGAACCCAGGGCTTCATGCATGCAAGGCAAGCACTCTACCACTGAGCCACCTTCCCAACCCCTGATTGATTGATTTCTGAAGCTTGAACTTAGGACCTCAAATTTGTTAGGCAAGCATTCTGCCACTGAAGCTACACCTCTAATGCTTAGGCTGCACCCCTAGTTCTAAGCCATGCCTGTGTGTGTGTGTGTGTGTGTGTGTGTGTGTGTGTGTGTGCGTGTGTGTATGCATGCGTGCACGTGTGTGCTGGTCCTAGGGCTTGAACTCAGGGCCTGGGCGCTGTCCCTGAGCTTTTTCACTCAAGGCTGGTGCTCTACCACTAGAGCCACAGTGCCACTTCCAGCTATTTGGAGATAAGAATCTATGGGCTTTTCCTGCCTGGGCTGGCTTCGAACCTCAATCCTCAGATCTCAGCCTCCTGAGTAGCTGCGATAGCAGGCCGAGCCACCAGCGCTGGGCTTGTGCTGGGTATTTTTGAGTTTCGCTTCCTGCCCGCACATGTACCTGGACAGTGATCCTCCTGTTTTTAGCTTCCTGCCATAGCTGGGGTGACAAGCATGTGTCACTACACCCAGCCTCTCCCATTGAGATGGAGTCTGGCAGCCGGTCGTGCCTGGGCTGACCCGGAGCCTCCTATGAACACCCAGAGCTCAGTCTCCTCCATAGCTCCGAGCGAGCGGGAGCAGGTATGCGCCTGGGACCCCGCCTTCCTTCCTGTCACCTCTGACCCCTGGTTTGCACAACTCTAGCAGTGACAGACAGTCCCAGTAAAGGAAGTCATGACTTGTGTCTACATTTTCCACTTCTGCATACAGTGGTGCGTGGACGCTGTGTGCGTGTGCGTGTGTGTGTGTGTGTGTGTGTGTGTAGAGAAGAGAGAGAGGTTTATTTTAAGAGTTGGCCCCTATGGGTGTGCCGGCTGGTGAGTGTGAAATTTGCTGGCCAGGCGGGCAGACTGGGGACACAGGGAAGGCTGGATGTTAGCCTCTGCCTGGAGACAGCATTCTGTTGTGGAGGCCCGTGGGGGAGGGGAGATGTCTTACGTCACTTCCTTCAACTGATCGGACAAGGCCCACCCACATCAAAGGGTCAAACTTACTCAGAGTCTAGGGAGTCCTGTGACCATCACCTCAAAAAGTACCTTCCCAGCAACATCTAAAGTAGCAACACAACATGAGTCCTCAGGTCCTCCCAGCTAGAAGCACAGACAGACAGACAGACAGACAGACAGACATACCTGCTGGTGTGGGAGGAGGAGTCAGGAAAGGGATTGTTCTCAGCTGAGGGTCCCCATCCCCGCAGCGGGGGCGGGGCTCAAGGCGCCTCCCACGGGTCCCGGATTCCTGCAGCTGGGGACAGACCTGAGCGGGGCGCTCAAAGCATTCCTGGGGGCTGAAGACACGCAGGGCCTGGTTGAAGTGGTTTTCCCTCCGTGGGCCGGTGCCAGCGCTGTGCCAGCCGGGCCGGGAGAGCCGGCCTCCCGCTCATCAGGTCCTTTGAAGTTGGAGGAGCCCCAGGGGGGTTTGAATGTCTGCGGTGGGGAGTTGGGGCTCCACCCGGGGCCCTGCTGGCCCGAGGGGATTTTCTCTCAATGGAAGGGAGGAGAGATTGGGCCCCCCCCCATGCCGGAGCCAACCTGATTCCTCCAGGGCCTCCGTGGAGGGTAACAGCCTGCACACGGAAACCAAGAGTGGCTCTGGGGTCAGGGGTGCTCCCCCCCCAGATCAGCTTGGCAGGGTCCTGCAGCCCATCCTGGCGACTTGGGGAAGCACCAAAGGCCCAGGTTCTTGGGTCCCAGGGTGGGGAGCTGATGGGTGATGTTTTGTTGGTCATGGGGCTTGAACTCAGGGCCTGGGCGCTGTCCCTGAGCTTCTTTTGCTCAAGGCTAGCCCTCTATCACTTGAGCCACAGCACCACTTCTGGCTTTTTCTGTGTATGGGGTACTGAGAAATGGAACCCTGGGCGTCATGCATGCTAAACAAGCACTCTACCACTAAGCCACCTTCCCAGCCTGCTGGTCCTTCTTGTTAAAGCCTGGCAATGCTGCTGAAGGGTACACAGCCCATGTATAGGTGTGTGACTGTATCTATGTCCGTGTGTGTGTGTGTGTGTCTGTCTGTCTGTCTGTCTGTGTCTGTGTGTGCGCTGCTGGGTTTGGAACCCAGAGCCTCACACATGCTCAGTGGAGGTCACCACTGGCCACCCTTCCAGCCCTCACTGGCCGTATTTGGTCTGTTGCCAACATAGTGTAGCCAACCCCTCTGTTGACTTCCAATAGGGATTCCCCCCAGGAGGAGCCCAAGCCCCGTGAGCAGCACCCCATCTCCAGCTTCCCCTGTGGCGGGCGGGCGTTGCCTGCCAGTGGAGCTACACGCTGTGGGGCTCCCTTCACTGAGTGCGGTGGCCTCAGGGTCAGTATGTCAGAACCTCACCCTGTTCCTGGCTGAGTAATATTCCAGCATGGAGACAGACCACACTGTGGGTGTTCACACATCCACCTCTGCATTGGGGCCATTTCCACCTTGTGGCCTGGGTGGATTGCTCTGGTGTGGACACGCCCGGGCCGACCCCTTCTCAGCCCCCCCCCATCTGTCTACACACAGGTGTCCAAAGCCTCCTCTGAGCTGATGAGTTACTGCGAGCAGCATGCCAGGAGCGACCCCTTGCTGGTCGGCGTCCCCGCGTCTGAGAACCCCTTCAAGGACAAGAAGCCCTGCATCATCCTCTAGCTCTGTTCTGTGTGTGCTTGCCTCATCTCTCTCTCTCTCTCTCTCTCTCTCTCTCTCTCTCTCACAGTCTGAGACTCAAACTCAGTACCTGACACTTTGGCTCATTGGCTGGCACTCTACCAGCTGAGCCACGCCTCCAGCCCCCACCCCATTTCAATTCTTAATTCAAGAAAAACCATCCAAGTCCACAAAAAGGAGTTGGGGTGCTGGGTGAGATCCAAAAGCCCCCGCCCCGGAGTCCTCCTCCATGCTCAGAAGGGGCCGGGCTCTCTCACCCAGCACCCCAACTCCTCACCGCCTCCCCCAGCCCACCATGGCGGCCCGGCCAATGCACAAACCTCTCAATCACTGCTTGAATAACTGACTCAGAACCAAGAGAGGAAGGAGGCCCAGGCAGCCTCCGGCAGCTATCTGGAAATTAATTATTTGGGGAAAGTCTACATGGGGTGCTGGGATTTGTGTGTGTGCCAAAACTGGGGCTTGAACTCAGGACCTTATACTCTCACTTGGCTTTTTTTTTTTTTTCACTCAAGGCTGGCATTCTACTCCTTGAGCCACAACTCCATTTCTGGCTTTTTGCTGGTTCCTTGGAGATGAGAGTCACGGATTTTCCTGCCTGGGCTGGTTTTTGAACCACGATCTTCAGATCTCAGCCTCCTGAGTAGCTGGGATTACAGGCGTGAAGATCAGTGCCGGGACCTGGTTCTCTGTTGCTGGGTTTTGGTGTGGGTTTTTGGTTTTGTTGATCAGTGGGGTGTGGGCCCGCAATTGTATCCTGATGAAAATCAACACTTTGGGGCTGAATCTGCAGCCATACCAGCCCAGATAGAGCTGGGGGGTGAGACGGGGTGTGTGGGGGGGGTGTTAATGTATGAACTGCACCCTCTATGTCCTAGCACAGCCCATCTGGGTAGCGCTGACCACGCTACAGCTGCCTCCTTTCCCAGGGGACCCCATGTACCCCAGAGCTGCATACACCTCCTATCCCGGGGATCAGTGGCTACTGCAGGGCGGGGTGGGGAGAGGCGGGGTGTGTGTGGTTCTGTCTCCACCCGAGGTGGGCTGTGGCTCAGTTTCCCTGGCTGCCGGGATGGAGACACCCGTCCTCAGGCTGTGGCCTGGTGCTGGGTGGCGCTGCCCAGCCCCTTGGGGCAGGCCGAATTGCTAAATTATCTTGAGGTGATGGGAAAGGCCTGGTGGTGGCCCCGGTCTCTCGGCTGTACCCCATCTCTGGTCCGCCCTGATGACCCCCAGGTCAGCCGTGGATGTTTCTGATGGGGGCGGGGCGGGGTCTGTTTTCAGGGTGACCAGGTCCTCCGTGAGGACGGCCCCTGGGATGGAGGAAGCAACTGCAGGCACCCCCCCCCAGCCCGCCGGCGTCGCCTGCCGCCCCGCCTGAGCATCGGGGCGCCTGCGCCACCCTGGAATCAGAGCCCCCCAAGGCTTTGCTGGAAGCCGATGCTGGGGGTCCCTGGACGGCTGCCCGGCTGTGACCGGGCAGCACGTGGGGCCGGGCCCCCACGCATGTCTGGGAAGCTGGGGTGCGGGGAGGAGAGGCTGCAGGGGCTTGCCTGGCTCCAGGGGTGGGGGGCGCACATGGGGGCCTGGCCCCAGCGCAGCGGGGCTTTGTGGGCCCGGCTCATTTGGAACAGGAGAGCCTCAACATCTCTTCTCCCCCACCAAAAAAAAAAAAAGACTCTAGCCATCTGGTGTTTCCCTGGGTGCCAGCGGCCCTGGGTAACTGCCGCACCCTCCTCAACCCACCCGAAAGGCAGGGAATGGCCGAGAGGAATCAAAGAATGTTCTGGAAACCCAGGGCACTGCCTGGGGATGGGACTATGGGAGGAGGGATTTCTAGCAGCGCAGGCAGTGGGGCTGACCAGGCGCTGCCGGTTACACCCCAACGCCTCCCATTTGGAGAACCCCCCTCTAGTCCCTGTTTCTCTTTAAAAGAAGCCTTAACCCCTGCAGCGGCCCCCACCGCCTCCCTCCTCTCTCCCCTGCCACCCGAGCCCCTGGCCACCAGGCTTCCCAGGGGACAGCAGCCCAGCTGCCGCCTGTCGCCTTCCCTGCCAGGGATGTGCCCAGCCCGGCCCCCAGGGAACACCCCGGCCAGACCCCGGCGCCCAGAACCCCAAGGGAAAGGGGGGCGGCCTGAGCTCACGTCAGCCGAATGACAGTGTGCGCTCTGTATCCCCCAAGTCACACCCTCCTGTCCCCCAGAGAGGACCCCCACACCACAGCGGCTCAGGGGCCCTGAGCTCCTCCGTGGAGCATCCCTGAGCACGATTTGTCCACACCCCTCCCGGTGCCAGCCTGGCCCCCACGTAGCCCGGGACCCCGGGGGGGGGGGGGGGACAGCGAGCAGGCACCTCAGGCTCTTTGGCCTAGCGAACCACAGGACCCCGCTCGTGCTCAACATCGTCCTGCGTGGAAGCATTCCCGTGCCCCCCCACCCCGTTCCCATTGCTCCAGCCTGGAAGCTTTGGGGGACACACCAGTATGCCTCCCCTGCTCTCTCCCACACCCCGTATCAGGGGAAATCAGACTTCAGGCCGCCCACCTGCACTCCAAACCAAGGTGGGTGGCAAGACACACGGGGTGAACCCCTGCTTCAGCACCGCCCCCAGAAGCCCTGCCACCCATGGGGTGACAGCCACATCCCCCCTCCCCCCCCCCCCCCCCCCCCCCCCCCCCGTCCTTTCCTTCCCCTACTTTACGGGGAGAGTAAGGACAGACTCCACCCCCTGGCGCCTATGGATGACATCACTCCGTCCGCTGCCGAGGCTTCTGGGCGCAGTGGGCAGACGCGCTGTCACCTGTCACCGCCATGTTCTTCCTGGCACTGGGCCCAGGCAGCGGCCACCATCACAGCCCCGGGACATGAGAAAGCGCCGGACGCCGGGCCCTGGCTGCTGGGACAGGCCCCCCGCCCCCTCCCCCGGCCCCCCTTCTTTTGTAAAATTGTGGAAAGCCACCTTGGGGGCCTCTGAGACAGACGCCACGTGCCCACGCCACCGCCACCCCAGGACAGACACACGTTGCCAGACAGCACCGACATCCTCTTTCCCCAGTTCCAGCCGCCAGCTGCTTCCGGCAGCTTCTCTCCCTTTGGGGTGTCGGGGTGTCTGGTGATTTTTGTTTCTGATTGCTTTTTTTTTTTAATTTTAAACTTCACTTTCTCACAGTGTTTTACTATTGTGTGGGGTTATTGTTACTAAAAAGTGAATTCATACACAATAAAAGGCTCTGTTGTCCTTTCTCTGTGGCTGTGGGTTCCTCCTCCTCTCCAGGGCCCACACTGGCTGGGGGAGCGCAGTTGTCTTCTCCCCCAAAACCCAGGAAAGGCTTTCCAGATCCCACACATGAAGCGGGGACTTGCAGGTCTCAGAGAAGCGGCCGAGGCCTTTGGTTGATCGTTCTGGGTCTGGGAGGGCGTTTTTTTTCTTTCTTTCCAGTCCTGGGGTTTGAACTCAGGGCCTGGGCTGCTGTCGTTGAGCTCTTTTGCTCAAGGCTAGTGAGCCACAGCGCCACTTCCGGTTTTCTGGTGGTTCCTTGGAGCTAAGAGTCTCACGGGCTTTCCTGCTCAGGCTGGCTTTGAGCCACGATCTTCTGATCTCAGCCTCCTCAGACAATTTGAAAGCTTTAGAACTTCTCTATGCCTGCACAAAAAGAAAAGAAAAGAACACCCACACCATTGAAGAAACTAAACATGGAAGTTGATTCTTACCTAAAACATCCAGAGACAGGAAGTAGAGGAGAGTTGGTGCTGAATGGGGGCAGAGCTTCAGTTTGGAAGATGGGAATGCGGCTTAGTGGTAGAGTGCTCCCCGAGCATGCATGAAGCCCTGGGTTTCAGTACCATACACACAGAAAAAGCCAGAAGTGGCGCTGTGGCTCAAGCGGTAGAAGCTCAGGACAGTGCCCAGGACCTGAGTTCAAGCCCAGGACTGGCATTTTAAAAAAAAGGAAGATGGAAGGTTCTGGAAGTGGAGGTTGGGGAATGTGATGTGCTCAAGGCCACTGCGCTAAACAATGAACATGGTTTGTTTCTGTTGTGCATGTTTTTCCATTAAAAAAACAACCCCCGCCTACGTGACTAAAATTAACCCAGGCGGGTCGGGTGAGGTTGTGGGGCAATGGGACAGGCTGGGAGAACCAACGACAAACAGGCTCTTTGGAAAAAGATCCGGCAGTTAGTTTCCTATCCCATTTGGCACCCACCTATTCCATGACCCAGTAAACAAAAGACACCTGCCGCGGCCGGGGTGGGGGGAGGGGGGCAACTTGGAAGGAAGCTGGGCGTGGTAGTGTGCACCTGTAATCCCAGCCCTTGGAGAGAGGCAGAGGTAGGTGGATCATGCAGCCCCATCCAGCCTGGATGACATAATCAGAGTCTTATCTTGAAACAAACCAAAAGATCTTGGAGGAAATGTTTCCAAGCTTTGTTCCTGAAAGGTGAAAATCTGGACCTTTTTCAGCGGTTGAGCCGCAGGTGTGTGGAGAGAGAAATCAGGACTCCTGTGAGCCACCCAATAACAAAATGGAAAACGGTAGAACCCATCAATACGTTACCTCTCATGGGTGAGAATGAAATTTCAGGTGGGAGCCAGTGCTGGTGGCTCACGCCTGTCATCCTAGCTACTCAGGAGGCTGAGATCTGAGGATCACGGTTCAAAGCCAGCCAGGGTAGGAAAGTTCTTGGGATTCTTATCTCCAATTAATCACAGAGGGGAGAAAAAAAGAAAAGAAAAGAAAATTAAAGGACAGGTTCTGGGGCTTGAACTCAGGGCCTGGGCGCTGTCCCTCAGCTCTTCTGCTCAAAGTGAGCGCTCTACCCCAGAGCTACAGCGCTACTTCCGGTTTTCTGGTGGTTTATTGGAGATAAGAGTCTCACCGACTTTCCTGCCCGGGCTGGCTTCAAACCACCATCCTCAAATCTCAGCCTCCTGAGTAGCTAGAATGACAGGCGTGAGCCACCAGTGCCTGGTGCAGAATTTTTTTTTTGGGGGGGGGGTGTGCACTTGTTTCCTTAAACTTCTATTTGTGACTACCTCTTTCTCAACTTCTCCCCCATTTTCCCCCCCAGGCCTCCCCACCTCCAGTTCCCACCCCTCCTGCCTATCTGTCCCCCCAGACACTGGAGGCTCCCAGAGCCCAGCAGCCAAGGAGGCCAATGAGGGTGCGGCCACCCTCCAGACGGTCCCCCCCCCCCCCCGCAGGGCTCGGGGCCCAGTGTGCTGCAGGCGTGTGCGCATGACCTGGGGCAGCAGAGTTCACCCAGAAACAGTGATGTCATCCTCGCAAGCAGGTGGCCCCAGGAATGCACAACTCACTTCTCCCCCAAGTTTCTCACTCCGGGCAGAACTCCTGGCGGAGGTGGAGAAAGCAATGTGTCCCGTGTTCACAGCCCCAACTGTCCAGTCTTAGAGATATGAGTGAGAGGGCGGGGGGGGGGGGGCAGGGAGGGTGTGCAAAGCCCAATTGTGGGGCCCAGGCTCCCCCATTTTTAGAATTAAGGTTTGAAGTCAAGGCCCTTCCTTACCTGGCTGGGCAGGTGTTCTACCACTGGAGACACGCCCCCAGCCTTCTTTTTCAAGCTTTGGGGCTTGAACTAGGCCTGGTCCCTTTCCTGAGCTCTTCAGTTCAAGGTGAGCGCTCTACCACTTGAGCCACAGCACCACTTCCGGTTTTCTGGTGGTTCATTGGAAATAAGAATCTCGCAGACTTTCCTGCCTGGGCTGGCTCTGAACCTCGATCCTCAGATCTCAGCCTCCTGAGTAGCTGGGATTACAGGCGTGAGCCACCGGTGCCTGGCCTCCCTTCTGTTTTTTAAAAAAAATATTTTGTAGTGGGTTTCATCCTGACATGTATTTTTTTCAGTCATATTTGCCACCAACCCCTCTCCTTTTCCCCTTCTCCCTGCTACTGGTTATTTTTAGATCTAGACTCTGCTTGTACGTGAAAACATGGCATTTGGTTTTTCCTAATTTGGCTTATCTCACTCAGCAAGATAACCTCCAATTCCACTCACTTTCCTGCAAGTGACTTGACCTCAGGCTTGGGACTGAATAATACTGAATATATTGTAACACAGATGGCCCCCCTCTTCTACAGCCTCAAATCAAGTGGAGTTATGGTAGCACATACCTGTAATCCCAGCCTGGGGAGACAGAGATAGGAGGATTATAAATTCCAAGACAATGTGGCCTCAGTTTGCAAAACATGATCTCAAAATAAATCAAGTCTGTGAGACTCTTATTTCCAATGAGCCACCAGAAAACCAAACTGGAAGTGGAGCTGTGGCTCAAAATGGTAGAGTGATAGCCTTAAGCAGAAAAGCTCAGAGACAGTGCCCAGGCCCCAAGTTCAAGCCCCATGACCACCACCACCACCAACAACAACAACAAAAAACGTTTATTAGACTCCATCTGATAGCGTGTGCCCACCAACCCCAAAGGACACACAAATAGGAGGACCGCAGCCCCGGCCCACCAGAGCATCAAGTGAGACCCACCTGCTCCGGTAAATAACCAATATAAAAAGGAGCTGAAGGCGTGGCTGCAGGGGCAGGGGTGTGGCTCGGGCACTGGGGGCGGGGCTTCAGGGGCAGACCACCTGCTCTGAAAGCAGGAGGCCCTAAATTAAATCCCTAGTCAGGTTCTATGGGACAGGCTGGGTGCACCTCAGGGTCAAAGGTGCACTGCAGGCTAACGTGGGGAGAGGGGGCAGAAGCCTTGAGTCCCAGCCCTTCTGGGGTCTCTGAACTGCTCTGCCTGCTTCTCCTGGCCACTCTGGAGAGGCAGTGGGAGAAGGAATCCCCGCCCTCCACAGTGACTTGCCGCCCTGCTACCGCAGCCTGCATTTCTCCACATCACTGTGCCACAGAAAGTTCCTGGATCACCCAGGATCCGTGTCCCCACCTCGAACTCTTCGTGTGTGTGTGTGTGTGAGTCCTGGGGCTTGGACTCAGTGCGGTCCCTCAGCTTTCTCACTTGAAGCTGGCACTCCACCCCTTAGCCACAGCGCCACTTCCAGCTTGTTAGTGGTTCATTGGAGATGAGAGTCTCACGGGCTTTCCTGCCCCGGCTGGCTTCCAACGGTGGCGATCCTCAGATCTCAGCCTCCTGAGTAGCTGAGATTACAGGCGTGACACAGGAATCCCTGGCTGATGTCTTAAGCTCACGCAGTACCCAACAAATACTTCCTGGGTGAGGGAAGGCCTACAGAAGGCCTGTGACATGGGTCACAGCCCCTGTCACCTGTCATGAGACACTGTGCTGGTGGAATCGTTCCAGGGCCTCCTAGGCAGCCTGGAGCTGCTCCCACCAGTGGTTAGGAGGTCTCTCCAAGTATGGCCTCCGTGCAGCCCACCAGGATCCCCTCACAGTTCCAGCCCCACCTAGCTAGGACCCCAGCCCCCCAGCCCCAGCCCCGACCAGGATCCAAGTTCTCTGCCCACACCTTTTCCTAAAAGGGCCTAGAGAGGTGAAGTAACCGATCCCTGGCAGCCCAGCACACAAGACATGAGCGTGGTCAGAAACAAAATCCACTGGGGACGCGAGCCCACAATAAGCCCCGTTTTCCCCAGTGCTGGCCTCCCCATGCCTCAGTTTACCCTCGTGGTTCAGTTCTTCCCTTTGGAGTGGGAGGAGCCTCCAGACTAGAGCTGTCCCTGGGTCAACACCTCTTTGTCAGCAAGGCAGGAATGACAAGCCAGAAAGCAGGTGAGAGGTCGGAGCCCCGCCCTGTCCTGTAGGCCGGAGTTCAGAGGTGGGGTGTCAGAGGTATTGGGGAGAATGTCTTGCTCACTGGGAACGTGGGCCCCGCCCCTTCACGGCTTCCCTTCACACACACACACACACACAATCAGGAAATAACGGGGTTCACACACACACACTAGAGGCCTGCACCCCCAACCCCCTGCTAGGTCAGCTTGCATGTCAGCAGGGGGGGGGGGAGCAGGAGAGGAGGGAGGAGGGAGGAGGGAGGAGGGGGAGGAGGGGGAGGGTGGAGGGGAGGAGGGGGGAGGGGGGAGGGAGGAGGGGGGAGGGGGGAGGGGGGAGGGAGGAGGGGGGAGGGAGGAGAGGGGAGGGAGGAGGGGAGGAGGGGAAGGGAGGAGGGGGGGAGGGGGGAGGGGGGAGGGGGGGAGGGGAGAGGGGGGAGGGGGGGAGGGAGGAGGGAGGAGGGGGGATGGGGGAGGAGGGAGGAGCTGAGGGGCCAGCCTGGGTGGAGGAATCCCCAAACCTGCTAAAAATAGCCAGAGAAATTATTCCAGCACCTTCTAAAAATAGAAACCAGAGACTCAACCCAACAAAAGGCCAGGCCTGGCTGGCAGCGTGGGGCTGGGGGGGGGGGGGCCAGACTTGGAGCCAGGTGAACCTGGAGGAGGAGGGGGGAGAAGCCCCCTCTTCCAAGGGGGGAGGGGAGCCCCTCTCACCCGGCCTCCCCCCCAAAAGTACCCTCCCCAGGGCTGCGGGAGGGGTGCGGGGTGGGGAGCCCCTGCTCTCTCCCGCCGCCCCCCCCCCCGCCCCGCCCCGCGGCTGCTGACCTGGGAACGGGGAGGCCCCGAGTCACCCGGGGTAAAAATAGCCCGGGCTCCTCCCGGCTATATTTAGACTCGGTTCCCGGGGCGGCACCAGGGCGGCGGGTGGCCCCCGGCGGCCCGGCCCGGCGGGCACCGCCTGCGGACCCCGCGCCCGGCCCGGCCCGGCCCGAGCCCAGCTTCTGCCCAAGCCAGGAAGCCGTGCACCCAGCACCCAGCACTCAGCACCCAGCACTCAGCACCCAGCACTCAGCACCCAGCACTCAGCACCCAGCACTCAGCACCCAGCGGGCGTGGGGACGGGGGGGGGGGGGGGGGAGGGAGAGCGGATAATTCCAGAGGGTTCTGGGAAAACCCAGGCCACGCCACCGACCCGGTGCCCTGCCGCGCAGAGACCGACCGAGGGGGAAGGCGGTGCCTGCCTCGGTTTCCCAAGTCCCGAGTAAAGATCAACGGCGCCCCAGGCCCCCGGGGACGCCGGACCCCCATAATAGACGCTTTGCACACGGGGGGGGGGCGATGAGAGGAGGACGGCGGTTCGAAGCCAGCCCCGGGGCGGGCGGCGTCCGTGAGACGCTCTTTATCTCCACGATCCGGCAACCAGCCGGAGTGGAGCTGCGGTAGAGCGCCAGCCCCAGCGCCCAGGCCGCGAGTTCGAGCCCCGGGGGGAAAAAAACAACTCGGCGGCGGTCACTTTCCTTCCAGTTCCGCCCGCGCCCGCCGCCGTCACGTAGGGCTGACGTCAGCCCCGGCCGGGCCCAGCGCGGCGGCGACCACGCAGGCGGGCGCCGCCGTCACGGCTTCCCTGCGCCAGGGAACCCCGGCCCCCGCGCGCGGCCCGCGGAAGCCCGTGACGCCCGCGGCCGCCGCCGCCGCCCCGGGCCTTCCGGCCGGGACTCGCGCCCGGGGGCGGGGCCCGGGCGCAGGGGGCGTGGTCTAACACCGCGGGGAAAGCGCTGTGTGGTGGGCGGGGTCACTGTCGGGGGCGTGGTCACGACCGGAGCGCGAGGTCCAACCAGGGCGGGGTCAGTGTCGCCGTGGGGGCGGGGCCAGTACCGAGAGGGGCGGGGCGCGGGCCCGCCCACGCGGCCCGGCGGCGCTCGCCCCGCCCCAAGCCTCCCCTCCCTCGGGCAGCGCCCCTGGGTGCGTGGCGGGCGTGCAAACGAACCCGGGCTTGGTTTTCCGGGTGCAGCTGGCTGGGGGGGGCGTGCACACTCGCGCACGCACCACCCTCACGCGCGGCGCAGGTCCCGCGGCCTGTGGGCACCGCGATGGCTGGGAGACGGTTCCGTCTGGGAGCTAATTACTGCCGGGACCAGACGGGTTGGCTGCGCCCGCGGAGGTGAACCCGGCGCGCTGTCTGCGGCCCGTCTGCGTCTCCAAGGCCCCGCGGCGGCGGCTCGGGGCTGAAGCCCTGGGTGGGGTCCAGGGCAGCCTGGGGGCCATCTGTGGGGGGGAAGGGGGGGAGAGGCTGGCCCGGGGAGGTCTGGGGGAGGGTGATGGGTGTGCTGAGAGACTGGGCCTGGAGGGCCCAAGAAGCCACACCTAAGCGTCACCCGGGAGAAACCGTCACCCAGACCCGTACTGGATGTTCCGTCTGCTGCCTTCCTCCCCCCGACCCCACCCCACGCACACCAAGAGCCACCCAAACATCTGCACCTGCGCTGTGCACACGCACACACGCACGCAGTCCTGTGCATGTCCACTCTCACTGAAGCAGTCACGCAGACACAGAGGTCCACAGACACCCTGCAAACACCCACATGCACAGCTGCACCCACACCCACACGCAGGGACACCCACCCTCCTATGACATTATAGGCACCGGCACCTACACGCACACGCATGCCAACTGGGATGGGGCCTTCTTGGGAGACAGGGGACTGAGAAGCTCTAATAGGAAAAGCAGACAGGGTGGGTGTCTGCGGTGGCTGTCAGAGCTTCTGTCTGTCTGCCTGCCTGCCTATCTGGGAGTCTCTGCATCTTTCTCTGGAGCTTACAAAGCCTCCTCCCTCCTCCCTCTTCCCTGCAGGCCCCTCCTCCTCCTGCTTTCCCCTCCTCCCAGCAGGGTTCCCATCTTCCTATCCCACCCTTGCCACTGGCTGTGGGAACTTTAGGTTTCTGGCTGCCTGGGAAGGAGCAGGACCAAGGCTGGGCATCTGTTTCTCACCACCTCTCCCTGTTCAGCTGGACAGGAAGTCCCTCCTGCCCTTCTCCAGCTCTGGGCCTCAGGGCTGGGAAGGTGGCTCAGTGGTAGAGTGCTTGCCTTACATGCATGAGGCCCTGGGTTTGATTCCTCAGCACCACATAAACAAACAGAAAAAAGCCAGAAGTGGCGCTGTAGCTCAAGTGGTAGAGCGCTAGCCTTGAGCTGAAGAGCTGAGGGACAGCGCCCAGGCCCAGAGTTCAGGCCCCACGACTGACAAAAAAAAAAAAAACAGCTCTGGGCCTCAGTTTCCTTCCATGTGGCGATATGGAAGAGGGCTGCTAAGGACATCTGGAAACATCTTTTCCAAGCACTCATTCTGCCTCACTACACAAATCTCACCTGCCAAGCCTGGCTGTGCTTTTTTTTTTTTTTCCCCAAGAGCTTTCTGCAGGCAATGGCTTAACTCCTAAGCAAATTATAGATTGTGAAAGCTTCTGCAAAGAGAAGGTCTGGGATTCACCACACCCCGGGAAGTCCTCCAATCCCAGGCCTGGACACCCTCCTAGAGGACACTCCTCTCTAGAGGAGAACCCTAGGAGGAGGTGGCACCAGAGATCACGGGAGGGAAACTAGTACAAAAGCAGGTGGCAGGGCTGGGAATGCGGCTTAGAGCGCTCGCCTAGCATGCATGAGGCCCTGGGTTCCATTCCTCAGCACCACATACACAGAAAAAGCCAGAAGTGGCGCTGTGGCTCAAGTGGTAGACACTAGTCTTGAGCAAAAGAAGCTCAGGGACAGTGCCCGGGCCCTGAGTTCAAGCCCCAGGACTGGAACAACAACAACAAAAAAGCAGGTGGCAATTCAGGAGGTCTGGGGCATGACAGGCATCTTCAGTTTCTGTAGATGAGCCACCTAGAGCCAACCCACCTGCCACTCAACATGGGGGTCAACATGGGGGGTGTGCCCAGGGCCTGGGAAGTGGAAGTCTGTTCCCTCTCCAGTGCAGGAGCTCCGGAGGTCCATTCCACAGGCAGTGTTGTTGTTCACAGGTGTCTGCATGCTGGGAGCATTTATTTATGTGCACATATGTCCGTGTGTTCATGCACTTGTCCAAATATTTACCAAGCACCCATAAACTGTCAGGTGCTGGAGATCCAGGGAGCAAAGCAGACAAGAGTCTGTTCCTGGGAGCTTCTGGGTGGAGCCCTCAGGAGACTGGGCTTGTGTCATGTGTAACTACAGTTGTGTGCATGCTGAAGCGTGTGCCTTGGCGTGTTGAGCGATCATTCATTCTGTCCCAGCACACGCATGCACACCTGTGTGCACAAGTATATATATGCACAGGCATGATCTTTGTGTGTACATGCATGTGCATACAGACCACATGCACACTCCTATGCTCACATGCACACAGTTCCAGCCGTGGATGGCTGTGCGGGCATGTGCAGGCCAGGCCCGGCTGCTCTTTGGACGCCCGCCTGTTGGCCCTGCCCATCTTCCAGAGTGCCGGGGGCCAGGTGAGGCCAGGAAGCCCGGAAACCTCTCCCAGCCACTGTGCCCAGTTTCAGGGAAGCCAAGAACTGGCACCCGCGCCCACAGAGACTGGCTGCCTGCGCACCTGCCCCAGGGCTTCCTGGAAGACCCAGGATCCAGGCCTGGCCCCCAACAGGGCTTTGCCTGAGCTGCTCTCCCAAACCCACAGAGCAAAGAGGTATTGAAGCCCCTTCCCTGCTGCATGGGGCGGGGGGGGGGGGGGGGGGGCTCAGAGCTAGAAAATCGAAGCAGAGCACTCTCTCTTCAAGTGAGCTGCAGATTGGGGGAGGCTTGCAGAGAGGGAGTGTTGGGGTGCATCTGTGTGCACAGCCGGTGTCTGCACAGGCAGGCGATTGAATCCAAGGCGTCTGGGGGACAAAAACTGCACTAGCACTGAACTGCATCCCCAGCCCCACATGAGCATTTGACTTAGAGGCCCGGCTCCCCTCTGACTTATTAATCGGGTGCACACAGTGCATGACCTGGGGACTTTACCCTACTCCCACCCCAGTGCTTCCATAGACGTTTGAAAGTGTTCAGCTCTGTCTGTCTCCACTCAGGCCTATGTGAACTTGGCCTGTACACGGAGCGGGTGTGCACAGCGCGCGCGTGCACAAGGCAGGGCGTGCATCATCTCTCCACGGCCGTTTGCATGCCTGCCTGCACACCCACCGTGGGTGTTGCACGGAGCCTGTGAATGCTTGCACACAGTAAGGCTTGGCGTGCAAGAGAAAGGGGGGCGCACACCGCGGGGGGTACCTGCGGGTTTGCACCCCAGGAGGCTCCGGGCAGCTGCGGTTCCGACCCCGCGCAACCTCGGCCCCGGGGCGGGCCGGGCCGGGCAGGTCAGGCTGGGCCGGGGCTGTGGGGCGTGGAGGCTTCTGGGGCTGGCGCGGTGCCCGGGCCGAGCGCGCCAGGCCGCCGGGGGACGGCGCCGCTCACAAAAGGAGGGTCTGTGCGGCGGGCCCGCCCCGCGGCCCAGCCCCCCGCGGCCGCCGCAGACACCGCGCCCGGCGGGCACCAGAGGGAGGCTGGCACCGCCGCGCCCCGCCGCGGGCTCCGCAGCGCGCGGGCTGCGCGCCCAGGGCGCGCGGAGGGGCACGCGGCCCAGGGCCCCCCGGGGCGCCCCCTGCACCCCGCATGTGATCTGATGGAGAGAGGGCCGGGTGGAGGCGGGGGGGGGGGGGGCGGCGAGCGCGTTTGGCTGTCCCCACCTCGCCTCGCCCTCCATTCTACCTTGCCTGGCTTGAGTGGGGAAACTGAGTCACCCCTGCCCACCTACAGTAGTGGCTGAGAAACGGCAGAGACCAGAGGTCAACCCAACAAACCCCACCCCACCCAGTGGGGTGTGACCTCTGCCCTTCCACATCCCCCCTCCCCAGCTCTCCAAAAGGCATTTACCCAGCGCCTGCTGTGTGCAGGGGGTGCGGGGCGCGAGCCCCGGGGGCTTCCCGGGGAAAGGTGGGGTGGGAGGCTCGGGTCTGAGGAACAATGCGGGGAGAGAAGAGGGGTGAGGCGGAGAAGGGAAGCCTGCTCCCTCCTCCAGCTGTGCCTGGGAAGTCCCCCCAGCGTGACCCCCCCCAGCTGTGCGGTTCCCCTTCCCCCCCCCCCCCCCCCCCCCCCCCCCCCCCCCCCCCCCCCCCGCCCACGTCCCCTGGGTGGTGATGATGTGACTGCACCCAGATTCAGGAGGAGTTGAGGAGGGGGCCAGACATTTCCCCGGGACCCTAGGACCCCACACCTCCCAGAATAACCCCCCACCCTCCACGGCTGAGCATGGCCTGGCAGAGGGGGCCACACCCTGCGGTAGAGGTCCAAGAGGGAAGATGACCAGTTGGAGGGGGACAAAGAGCCGGGCTGGCCCGCTGGGGAGAGACGCTGGGAGAAAAGACAGCTCTGTCTGGAAAGCCAGGCTTATGATCTCCCCAGGAAGTGCCACACCCCTTCTGCTGCTCCCTATTGGGGGGGGGGGTGAATCCACAGCACAGAGGGCAACAGAGGGCTGGAAGAGCAGCTAGCTCCGTGGCAGAGCTGACCTTCGTCTGTGAGAGGTCCCTGGCTTCCACGTGGCTTCAGCACTGAAAAAGCACAATCAGGTTGTCAGGCTAGGCAAGGTAGCGCATACCTGCCATCCATCCCAGCTACTCAGGAGGCAGAAATAGATGCTGAAAAACAAGGAAAAGGTCTGGGGGCATGTCTCAAGTAAACCCCAGTACCACCAGGTGTTAAAGCACTGACCTCTGGAACCTGAAAATGTGGTCTAATTTGGAAAGGGGGTACATAATTAACTTGAGATGATCGGGACCTAAATCCAGTATGCCTGGCACCCCTTCTAACTAGGATACACATCGGGGTACAGAGTGTTCACCCAGTCTGTTCAAAGGCTGGGCGCCGTCTGCAGATTTGGACTTGGAACCCTAGATGCATGGGCCACTCTGTGCACACAGGCATGCGTGTATGTGTACGCACATTTGTGCCCTGGTAGGAAGCATGTAAGTAAGGTACACAGCGGTGCAACTTCCAAAAGAATAAGTTTTTTGCTGTTGTTTTTGCCCATCCTGGGGCTTGAACTCAGGGCCTGGGTGCTGTCCCTGAGCTTTTTCTTTTTTTTGCTCCAGGCTAGTGCTTCATTACTTCAAGCCACAGCTCCACTGCCAGCTTTCTCATGGTTAATTGGAGATAAGAGTCCCATAAATAGGCTGACTTGGAACCCGGATCTTCAGATCTCAGCCTCCTGGGTAGCTAGGATTACAAGCCTGAGCCTCCTGTGCCCGGCTGTTTTCCTTTATTTTTATTTTTTGGTTGGTCATGGGGCTGAACTCTGTGAGCCATAGCGCTACTTCCGGCTTTTTTCTGCTTATGTGGTGCTGAGGAATCGAACCCAGGGCCTCATGCATGCAAGGCAAGCACTCTACCACTGAGCGCCCCTGCCCCCTTTTCCTTTAAACCCTTGTTAGGCAGTGGCTCTACCATGCAAGCCACGCCCCCTGTACATCTGAGTCCCGCCCCTCAAGCCACACCCACCATTAGGCAATAACTGTCACTTCTACCACTTGGGCCACGCCCCCTCAGCTCAAGCCTTAAACTATTTTAATTCATTGAAGGTCTAGGCCACGGGCAGCAGCGGGATGCCGTTACTAGAGCAACGCCATGCAGTGCACTAGATGAGGAAGCAGCTCCAGGAGGTCACGCGCTGGCCACCTCCGCAGGGCCAGCTTCCCTGAGCCCAGTGGTGTCATCAGACATGGCCAGGCTCCAACAGTCCCCAGGCCAAGAGACAAGACAGCCTGTCCTGGAGGCAGGACAGGAAAGGTCATTATCAACACGTCAATCTCAACTTCTCTGGGGACTGATTGACTCAACCACAGGCCTATAAGAAGTGCCAGCAGCTGAGACTGGGTCCCCCAACCCCCATTCTGAGGTCTCTGAAGGAGAGAAAACAGGCCTCCTCCCATCCCTCTGGGAGTCTGTGTGGCTAACACTGACCACGGAAAACGGCCTTACAAACCCGCCGGTGGGCCCAGTGTCCTGTCCCACATGGCTCACACCTGTCATCCCAGCCATTCAGGAGGCTGAGATCTGAGAATCTTGGTTTGAAGCTAGCCCAGACAGGAAAGTCTATGAGACTCATATCTCCAAAAAGCCAGACGTGGAGCTATGAACCAAATGGCAGAGAAAAAAAGAAAAATCTGCTGGGTGCTGGTGGTTCACGCCTATAATCCTAGCTACTCAGGAGGCTGAGAATTTGAGAATTACAGTTCAAGGTCAGGCTGGGCAGGAAAAGTCCCTGAGAGTCTCTTCTCCACTGAACCACCAGAAAACCGGAAGTGGCGCTGTGGCTCAGGCAGTAGAGCGCTCACCTCGAGCTGAAGAGCTGACAGCGCCCAGGCCCAGAGTTCAAGCCCCATGTCCGACAAAAAAAAAAAAAAAAAAAATCTCAGAGACTACTGTCAGGCCTTAAGTTCAAGTCCCAGGACTAGCACACAAACTGATAAACTGGGCCAGTGCTGGTAGGTGGGTGGAGCTAGCCGAAGAATCACCCCTGTCCAGGGGGCTTCTTGGAAGAAGGGGTACCTGAGAAGACCCCAGAGCGGAGGCTGAGGAGGGTTATAGCCTCAGACTAGAGTGGAGGTGAGGGTAGAGAGCCAGGTGTGGAGCTCGGCTTATATCCTGAGACGTGTGAAAAACACACCCAGCTCTGCTCACTGAAGAGGAATTGGGGTCTGTCTGATCACCCTGAGTTAGGCCCTGGGGGGACACTAGGGCCCTGGTGGCCTGCTGCTCCACTTCCCAGGCGCACACCCAGGGTGGGTGGGCCCTGCTAGTGCAAACTGTGATCCTGACCCTCCCTGGATGTGGTGGGGCCCTGAGGCCCTGAGGCACTCAGCCAGAGCAGCAGACTCGCAAGGCCCAGAGAGCGTCAGGCTCCACAGATAGGAAACCGTCCCGAACAGACTGATCCACAACAGGGAAGGCGACTTGTCAGGGCTGGGGACAGGCTCATGAAATGATCTGGAAGTGATGGTTTGTACAACATTCTGTGTGCTCCAAATACCACCCAATTATATGTGTATATATGTGTTTATACTTTGTACTAATGCATGATGTGTGTGTGTGTGTGTGTGTGTGTATGGCTGTAACTTTGACTCAGACAGATCTTGACTCAGTCTCTCTCCAGATGTGTGACCTTTGGGAACGACCTGTTCCCTTTCTGTAAAAGCAGTAACAGACAGTACCTACCTTGAAGAGTTGTTGCCAAGGATGAAGACATATGACGAGGCCTAGGTGTGGTGATTCATGCCCGACATCCCAGCTGCTCAGGAGGTGGAGGAAGAGGGATCTCTTGTCACGAGAACATCTGGAGAGAGAGAGAGAAAACAAAGGTGAGCAGGTGTAGTCAGGATAACCAATGTACAGTATGTAAAAACCAACAAGCGATGGAAACGGAGGAGAACTGAAGGAAGGCTTGGCCTTGACCAAGAAGCAACGTATTTATAATCTGTGACTCATGAAATTGTAGCTCCTTGGGACAGCTACATAATAAAAACGATGATGATGATGATGAAAGCAAAATGGATGGAGTGTGGCTCAGCAGTGTGGTCCTGGCTCAGGTGGGAGGTGGTCCGGTGGAGGGGCGTGGCTTCACAAAGAGGCGTGGCCTAATGCAGGGGCGTGGCTTCACCAGCGGGCTCATGCCTGTCTGTCTACATACAACCCATCGCTGACACTGCCAAGTTTGTCCTGCTTGCAGTCCAAGGAATACACACACACACACACACACCGTGTCCCCAAGGCAATGGCCAAGGGCATGGCTGAACCTTGGTGACCTGTGACAATTTCTCCCTGAGCCTGTGTGAACCCCAGAGGAAGGAGGGAGGAGCTGGTGGGTGCAGCCGGGCATGCACACCCTGCATGTCTCCCACAATCTCACACTGTGGCTCCTGGACTCTCAGCCTCTGTCCCTTCTTCTAAAAACCCCCAGGGCAGATTTTTCCCTCCCTAGGTGTGTGGGGGGAATGGGGTGTCAAATGTAAGGGTGTTTGTGGTTTACACCAGGGAGAGATGAAGCAAAGTGGAACTGGTGGCTGAGTAGCAGGAGGGTGTGAGTGCTGTTCCAAGATGTCAGCCTCAGGCCTGGGGGGATCTGCCGTGTGTGTGTGGGGGGGGCACTGAGTCTCCATTTTTACTGTAAAAGTGTCATTTCAGCCAAGTGCCGGTGGCTCACACCTGTCATCCTAGCTACTCAGGAAGCTGAGAGCTGAGGATGTTGGTTCAAAGCCAACCCAGGCCAGAAAGTCCTTGAGACTCTTATCTCCAATTAATCTCAGGAAAAAGCTGGAAGCCAGGCTGTGGCTCAAGTGGTAGAGCACTAGCCTGGCAAAAAGGGAACTCAGAACAGTGTTCAAGACTAGAGTTCAAGCCTGAGAACCCCCCCCCCCCCACACACACACAAAGTGTAATTTCAGCTGTAAATTGCATTCTAACCACATAATCTATGTGGTAGATCACAGACCCCATTTTTTTTCAGAAGGGGAAACTGAGGCATGGAGAAGTTAAGCCCCCACTGGGACCCCACTCACTGTATTTGTCTCCAGAGCTCCGGGGTCCCTCCTCCCACTACATAGAGGACCCCAGGTCACCAGGCCTGGAGGCCAGCCAGGGTCCCAGGCAGCCAAGAAGGGGCCTGCAGGACAGGTCACCTCCGGGCCACCCGCATGCTGGGAGGAGCTCAGGGAGGGGCTGAGCTGTGGGAGGTTTGGAACCCCCTCCCCCCAGTCCTCTTCTCCGCCCCCACCCCTGGGGGTTTAACACCCAGCCGCCCCTCCCCTCATCAGCCAGGACTGGATCCCCTCTGCACCCCATGCCCCTCAACCAGCTCCATCTCTGAGACCCCCTTCCCCTCAATCTCTCTGGGGGAGGGGAAGGGGGTTCTCTGCATCTAATTCTCCATCTTCCCCTCTCGGCTCTCCTTACATTTCATAGCCCCCCCCAAACAAAAGCCTGCACCCCACTGATTCCCCTGCCCTTGACCTCTGCCCCCCTGTCCTACTCCCGAGTCCTCCCTCCCCCTCTCCACAGGCACCTGGACCCGCCCCGCCCCCTCCTTCCCAGGCTCCCCGCCCCCATCCCGCGGGGACTCCCCTCCCCCTCCCCCGCGCGGGGCTCCCCGGAGCCACGCCCCCTCGGGGATTCCCCCCCACAGTGCTCCGGGGGTTTCCTCCACGCCCACGCGGGCCGGGTGAGTGGAAAGGTCGCGGGGGGCGTGGCTCTGCCCCAGCGGGGGCGTGGCACGGGGTAGAGGGGGCGTGGCACGGGGTAGAGGGGGCGTGGCGCAGGGGAGCAGGGGGCGTGGCTCTATCCCAGCGGGGCGTGGCTCGGGCGGAGGGGCGTGGCGCCGGGGCGCCGGGACGGGGCGGGGCGGGGCGGGGCAGGGCGGGGCGGCGCCCGCGCTGGGGACCCGGGCGGTGGCGGCGGCGGCCGGCGCGGCTCCCAGTTTCGGTTCAGAGCGAAACGCGGCCGGTGCCAAGCCCGGCGCTGTCATTCATTCCTTCCTTCTTTCCTTCCTTCCTTTATTATTTATGCTGATTTTAGTTTGAGAAAAAAAACGGGAAAAACTTAAAAAGAAATTAGTGCGAATTAAAGAGCTGCTGGCGGGGGCTCCCGGGCGGCCCCCCCCCCCCCCCCCCGCGCTGTGTGGTCCCGGGTGCCCGCGTGACCTCTCTGCGCCCGGGCCGCGGCGGGGCCCGGGGCCGCGGCGGGGGGGGGGGGGGCGCCCGCCCCCCGCCCCCCGCCCCCGCCCCGCCCGGCGGCAGGGAGCCCGGAGCCCGAGTCTGGCTCCGGCGCGGCCGGCAGCAGCGGTGGCTGGGCGGCCAGGTTTCGTAATAAACCGGTCTGTTAATTGCTATGGGGCAGCAGAAAGCGGGGGGCGGGGGGAGGCAGGGATTTGTTGGGGTGGCGGCGCCGGCTGCAGCCCGAGGTGCTAATAAGGGGCTTGAGCCACACTTCCTCCGAGGGGGGTGGAGGTGGCGGCGAGGCTGTGCGAAGGACGGGGACCCCATCCCCCCAAGGCCCAGAGCGCACAGGAGCCCAGACGTGGGTTACAAGTTTATTACAAGGCTCGTCATCGGAGAAATAACAACAACAACAACAGCAATAACAATAAAACAACAACCCGCCGTCGCTGCGCGGCAAAGTGCAAAGAAAACAACAAAATCCTGTAGATCGTCGGCTGGACTGGGGTCCGGCGTGAGTCTGGGGGCGGCCCGGGGGGGTGGGGGGTGCGTGGCTACCGGGACATCCCCAGTCCTGCCGCCTGCCCTCCCCCCAGGGTCAGCGCTGACCGGGGTCACCACCCCCGGCTCAGCCAAGTCCATCAGCCCGGCTCGCCGTGTAGAGTCCGGACCCTCAGCGATGGGGAGCGGGGGTGCCGCTGCCCCCCACCCCTTCTGTCTGTCCATCCGTCCGCCTCTGGGCTCGGGGGGGGGGGTCCCCCTTCTTCCACTGGCCCGGGGGTCGTCCCCCTCTTCTCTCTCTTGCTTTCTCTCTTGGTGGCCATCTGTGGCTTGCTCCTGGCTGGCCACCACTGGCTGCTGCTGCTCCTCCTCCTCCTCCTCCTCCTCCACCGTCTCAAAGACTCGGCTCTCCCCCTCCCAAGTGCTCTCACGGGTGGCTTTGGGGGGAGGCCTCTTCTGGGAGGGGAGAGGGGGGTCCAATAGGTATTTGGGTCTTGTTTGGTCTCGTTTTTGGCAGATCTCCTCGGACGCCGGCCCGGGGGGCGCCTCAGCGTTCCCGGAGCGAGATGTAGGGGACCCACTGGTTGTTCCCCCGACTCTCTTCGCAGTAACTGGCCACCTCCACCAAGCCGTGGCTCTTCCAGGCGTCCGCGTGCGGGTTCTGGGCGGAGGCAGAAGGGAAGGAAGGGTTCAGTGGGTGTGGGGGAGCCTCCTTTCCCCGGGGGGGGGGCCTCCCCCTGGCGTTGGGGGGGGGGCAGGCTCAAAATATCTGGCCGGGGCGCTGAGGCCCCGGCCAGGCCCTGCCCACGGGGCATGCCGGGCATGGCTGGGCGCTGAGCTGGTGCTGGCCGGCCTGGGGGACCTGGCTGACAAAACACGGAGCCCAGGTGCCCGGGCAGGGCGGGGCCGGAGGGCCGGCCGACTCACCGTGACCAGGAGGCAGTGCAGGTCCCGGGCCTCGGCCGTGCCCTGGGGTTCGGTGGGCTCGCCCAGCAGCTCGGCCAGCCGCTGCATGCCCGACACCCTCACGATGTCGATGTCGTTGTCGCAGCAGAAGGACTGGATGAGCGTGAAGTGGATCTGCAGGGCGATGTCATCCTCTTCCTCCTCGTCGATGGCCAAGAGGCACAACACCACGCTGTCGGGGTCCCTGGGGGGGGAGAGGGGGAGGTCAGGTCAGGTGGGGTCCAGAGAGGGACCTCCACCCATGCACTGGGCGTGTGCCTGTCTGTATGGGGGGGGGAGGGGGGAGGGAGAGGGTTGCAAAGCAAAAGTGTGGGGAAATGGGGGTGGGAAGGGTGCAGGGGTTCAAAGCAATGGGGGCATGTGGGGGGGGGACCTTAAAAAGACGGAGGGCCGGCAGCCCGTGTATGCAGGCAGGGGTCAAGATGCTGCGGCCCTCCCGCCTGGAGCTGGGGATCCCCCCCCTCCCGCAGCTGCCTGTGGGGAGGGTCACGCACATGCTTGCGAAGGGTCGCCCCCACCCCGGGGGAGCAGGGGGTTCTGACTCACACATTCATCAGCTTGGCCGACTCGTACACCCCCACGGTGAGGCGATCGTGGCGCTGCGCGGCCACCAGCAGCTCCTCCACCGCCGCGGTCACCGTCTGCATCCTGCGACCAGGGCGGAGGGGGACAAGGAAGGGGTCAGCCTCCATCCAGGGCGGGACGCCGGGCGCCCGCCTGCCGTCCCTGCCGTCCGTCCCTCCGTCCGCCCGCCCGCCCGTCCCACACCCCGGCTACTCACTTCTGCGCCGCGTTGTCGCACGCCACGACCTCTTCCAGAGTCATATTAGCCCCACGACCAAGTTCCCAAGCAGAATTTGCAATCAAACCAAAATCAAGAAAATAAAAATGCGAGCCAAAAAAAATCCCAAAACTTCTCGAGCAACCGGAACCGTTCGAGACTCTTCCAAGTGACAGCGAAGTCTTTTCCCCGAAAAGGGGAAAGAAAAGAAAAAGCGGAAAAAGCAATTGCAAAGTCCTGCAGTGAAATGAATAATCCAGAGGACGCGAGAGAGACGGCGGCGTCCCGAGCTTCGGCGAACTGAGCTCCCGGCCGCCCAGCCACCGCCTTTTATAGACGAGCCCCGCCGGCGGGAGGGGGCGTGGCTGCGCTGAGACACTCCCGCCCTCTCATTGGTGGAAAAACAAAGGCTAGGGCAGCTAGCGCCATGATTGGCCGACGGCAGAGAGTGGGTGGAGCGCCGAGCGAGGGTGTCCCACGTGGGGGCGAAAGTCGGGAAGGGAGGAGGGAAGGGGGGGGACCGACTGGAGAGCCCGAGACTCCCTTTTTCTTTCTTTTCTCTCCCCCCCCACCCCGCCCGCTCCTGATTCCCGGCAGCCGTGCCGCGGCTCGGGGCGCGCGCGGGATTTCCAGCGCGCGAGGCGGCCTGGACTTTGGCGGAGTGGGGGGCGGAGCCTGGAATCCCCTCCGGGTCCCCCGGGGAGTCCCGGTGCGCCCTTCCCCGAGGCTGGGTCGGGGAGTTGCATGTAGGGGACATTGGGGGAGCTCCATTTGCAGCTTTGATCCTTCTAGGGCAGCAGTAGGGGGGTGATGGTCTTCCTTGGGTTCCCCACACCCCCCCCAACCCGCTCCCCCAGACCCTGGGTGACTTAATTTCCCTGGGGTGGGGGGGGGTGGGGGGAGGAGGCCTTGTTGGGTTAAATAAAGCCAGGGGCAAGCGTTCCTTCAGTTTGCTGGTCGCCAGAGGTGTCCCCCCCCAAAAAAGTGAGGGCTTGCAGCAGGCAACCTCTGGGTCCCCCCCCTGCCCTTGACGGATGCGCCCCGGCCTTATTGGGCCGAAGGAGCCCTTCAAATGACATCGGTGGGGGTGGGGTGGGGAGGACAGTCTCCGCTCAATCGGTGGCATCCAGGGGCCGTGATCGCCACAAGCAGGGGCTGCCGGACCCCGGGGCATCCCGGGGACCCCCCCTCCCGAGACCCGGCGCTCCCCCTCGAGTTTCAGGGGGAAGGGTGGGAGACGCAGGTGGCACCAACTCGGGGCGTCCTGGCCCCCTGCCGGCTGCTTCAGCTCGGCTCTGCACCCCGAAGTCCCGCCGGACCCCGCAAGGAGCCAGCGGGACGAACCCCGGCTTCTTCTTCGAATCCAAGCCCCCTGGGAAGCAGCGGGCGTGTGTGCGTGCGCGCGCGCGCATGCACGACACACAGGAGACACTGAGGCAGGAGAGGCTGGCTTTTACTGCCCAAAGCCCTAGGGAGTGGGACCCCATGCCACCCACGCGGGCACCCCGCACAGACACCCTCGGGGACGCCTCCCCACCCCACCCCCCGCCTCTGGCGCGCTTCTCTGCAACCCGGGCACGCACAGACCCGCGTGGGGCTGTCTCCCACGGTCCATCGGGGGGCTCCCGGGTGACTCACAGCTGTCCCCTCCCCCGCCAGCCCGGGGCCTGGCCTCCGCCTCGCGCCTCGGCTCCCCCCCACCTCACCACCCCGGGGGCTGAGCAGCCTGCGGGCCGGGCTGACGCATCGCTGCGCCTCCGCACCGCCCACCGCGGGGGCGCCAAAGGTCCCCGGCGTGCGCGGCGCCGCGCTGCCACCTGGTGGCCACACGCGGTCACCACACCTCCCCTACCCGGCTTCCGGAAGGCCTGGGGGGGGGGGGTGGGGGGGCTCAGGC